>NC_053424.1:103370687-103712799 GCF_007990345.1 Gossypium hirsutum | reverse complement strand
TATTCTGAATTGCTCATTCCACCTCCACTTGCATCGCACTGCATTACTGGATGTACCTACGTAGAACCAAATAAATCATCAATCTTTTTATTCAAGAAATCTACCTGATTTGAAAGCATAGTGACTAAATCGACGTTAAAAACGCCGGCTGCTTTTGTCGGCTTTGTCCCCATGACTTGCCACTAATAATTATTTAGTGACGTCTCTTCTATGAACTCATAAGCTTCTTCAGGTGTCTTATTATTGATGGTTCCACCGGCCGCTGTATCGATCATCTGTCTAGTTGAAGGGTTCAAACCATTGTGGAAAGTTTGAACCTGTAACCATAAAGGTAACCCATGGTGAGGGCACCTTCTCAACAAATCCTTGTATCTCTCCCATGCATCATATAATTTTCCAAATCCATCTGCACAAAAGAAGAGATATCATTCCTCAATTTAGCCGTTTTAGCCGATGAAAAATACTTGAGTAGAAATTTTTTGGCCATTTGTTCCCAAGTAGTGATTGACCCTCGTGGTAATGAGTTCAACCATTATTTAGCCTTATTCCTTAATGAAAAAGGAAACAACCGAATACGAATGGCATCGTCAGAAACGCCATTGATCTTAAAGGTGTCACAGAATTCCAAAAAATTCACTAAATGAGTGTTTGGATCCTCGTCCTGCAAACCATCAAATTGAACAAACTATTATATCATTTGAATAGTGTTAGGTTTCAGTTCAAAATTATTTGTAGCAACAGTAGGTATAACTATACTTGATTCAGTTCTTGCTAAATTGGGCTTAGCATAGTCATACATAGTACGAGGAGCAGGATTTTGATTTACTGGATTTGCGACAACCACAGGAGGCAGCGGATTATTTTTATTTTCAGCCATCTCCTTGGTATTAGTGGTGACGTCCTCGTGGTCTTCCTCTATATATCGTAAAATTTGCCTTATTTCTCTATGATTTCTACGAGCTGTGCTTTCAATTTCACTATAAAAAAGGTAGAGGTCCTAACGGGTTTCTTCTAGTCATAATCTAAAAACACCTGCTCGAAGTAAATAAAAGAAAGACTAGAAAATAAATATTAAACTAAAAACGAAAAGTAAATTGTAATAAAAGTAAAAATTGCTAAAGTAATAAAAATCAAGGGTTCCTAATATCTTAGTCCCCGGCAAAGGCTCTAAAAACTTGATGATCACTAAAGTAACTAAAAATTCGACTAATGCAAGCGTACCTATCAAATAGCAGTACAGTTATGGTGAGACTGGAAATATCGTATCCACAAGGACAAAAAGTACTAGTAATTACTATCTTTTTATTATCTACCCTAAGAATTAAGAGATGTTTTAAACTGAGACTAATTATCTAATTGACTAAGAATATGACAGAGATAAAGTTGTAAAATACTTGTTGGAAAACCGATGGAGAAGATAATACCCAAGGAAAAATCCACCTAGACTTCACTTATTACCTCAGAATTAGACGATTTATTCACTTGACTTAATCCGTAGAAATCCCTGATTTATGTTAATATCTCTTTCGAGACTAAAAACAACTGACTCTAGGTTGATTAATTGAAATCTCTTTCTAATTAAAACCCCTATTGATGCATTAATTCAATCTATGGATTCCCTTATTAGATTTGACTCTAATTCGGTAGATTTATGTCGTCATATGTTTAGGATTGCATGCAACTCCGCTTAATTATGGAAGATCTACTCTTAACCAGGGAATTTTGCTCTACTGAATAATAATTAATATCCTGAAACATTAAAGCAAGAATTACGAACACATAATTAAGAATAAGAATAAGTATTCATAAAATTCAAATAGTAATAAGATCTGTCTTAGGTTTCATCTCTCTCAAGTATTTTGGGAGTTTAGTTCATAACGATGCGGGAAAACATCTCAATATTTGGGAAAACAAAAAAAACATAAAGAAACCCAAAGAACTTCTAAGGAAATTGAATGGAGATTTTCAATCTTGAAGTAGATCCTGCTTCTGAGCTGATTTCGATGGCTGTCTTCGAGTCCTCTCTACCTTCTACTCCGTGTCCCCCTTTTATCCTCTTTTAGGGTGTTTATATAGACTTTGGAGTTCTTCAAAACCCTAAAAATTAGCCTTTCCTGAGTAGAATTAGACTTGGGCTCGACAGGGACACGGCCGTGTGCCATGCCCGTGCGAAGGTGCTCAAGGCGTGTGTAATTCTGAGTTGGTTTTTAGTTGACACGACCATGCCACACGGGTGTGTGGCCTTCCCATGTGTCTCACACAGGCGTGTAGTTTACCCGTGT
This sequence comes from Gossypium hirsutum, assembly GCF_007990345.1. NCBI lineage: Eukaryota > Viridiplantae > Streptophyta > Magnoliopsida > Malvales > Malvaceae > Gossypium > Gossypium hirsutum. The sequence continues at coordinate 103,710,517 of NC_053424.1, read as the reverse complement.
GAAAATGCCTAGGCCATGTCAAATACTGAGATAAGACCATTTTGTTTGTTTTTGGCTAGTTTCTTGATCTTTTCACCTTCTTATGCTCAGCTAACTATAAAACATAATTTTAAGGGATTAGTAGCATCAAATTCACTAAATCTTATGATAATTCATCCAAAAATATGTCAAACATGGGGTAAAAATATGTATATATTATGATTTATCAACCGCAATTCACATGACACATCAACTAATTTGCATTCAAATTTATAAGTTCATGTAATAGCCCATTTTTCAGTTGTGTCAGGAATAGTGGTTTTAAAACCATAAATCCGATGAGTTAGTTCGCATAATTAGTATTTAATTATACGAGTCAATAATAATTATATATTGAATTTTGTTTGGATGAATTGAACTAATTGGATTAAAAGTTAGTATAAGTGTTTCGGTTAAAAAGTCAAATGGTTACTCAAAATAAGGTATTAGGACCTCGTTTCCGTAATCTAAGATCGTAAATATTTTTCTTAAATATTTACAGAGTTGTATTATAGGTGAATTGAATTTTGGTTTGGTAATTTTGATGATTGATTGCTTAATTAAGGTAAAAGGATTAAATTGTAAATGAGATAAAAGTTAATCACTATAGATATAAAATCATAAAAGGAATAAAATGGTAATTAAATCATGGTCAAAAAGTCCAAGCGGTGGTGTCATGATTGAATCCAATAACTTTTGGGCTATTTTCTCATTTAGTCCTAATTAGTTTAGGGCTAAATTGAAAGTTAAGTTTGTTTAGTTGAAATTTAATATAATTGAAGGACCAATTATGCAATTAAACCTTCCTTGGATGATAATTATACCATATTTATATATTATGGACAAATATGTTAAGCTTTAATTATTTTTATAAGTTATATAGTAAAGGTTAAAAGTGTGAATTAGTAAATAAGTAAAAATTATAATGAAACAATTAGAAAAAAAAGTTATCTTCTTCATTTTCTTTATTGAAATCGAAACTCCATAGCCATGGAGGAGCAAGCTTTCGGCCAACTATGGTTCTTCAATTTAGGAGGTAAACCTCGCCTGTTTTTAGTAATTTTTATGTTTTTGAGCTTGTATTAGCTTAATCTAGCTAACTTGGGGATTAATTTGTAAAATTATCAAATGTTATGGATTGTTCCATTGATGAATTTTGAATCTTCTTGAAATTTTATTGTAGAATATTAAGCTTGGTTGCTAGATAGAACTATTTTGTAAAGTATTTTTTGGTAATTTTAATGTTTAAAGACTAAAATGTGAAATTAGTAAAAGTACAAGGACGTAATGTGAAATAACAACAAATATGGGATATAATTTAAGAAAAATGATTAAATTGCATGTTTTGGGCTTAGGGACTAAATTGTATAAAAGTAAAATGTGGGGGCAATTTTGTAAAAATTTCAAAAAAGACTTAATTACATAAAATGAATTAATATTTTTGTTAAAATTAGTGCATTGAATGGAATTATTATTTTAGATCCTAAACGAGTCGAAAACCAAGGAAGAGAGAAAATTATCAAATAGCACATGTACTTTATCGTTGCTACAATTTAGTTTGGTAAGTTCGTACAATTTTAATTTAGTAAATTTTTAAAATTATTATATGCCTTAATTGTATCATGTTTGAATTATAATGATGTATGTCATTGAAAATGAAAATAAAGAACTGACACAATGTCGATTATTGATTGGGTTATTCTGGACCATTACTGCAAATCAGTCCTGTAAGTTCGTTCAGTTTATAATTAAATATTTATATGAATTTTATGATGATATGATATGAAATAGTTTATAGTAATTGTTTAATTGTTGAGATAAAGTTGCTGGAAAAATGTTTTTGAATTTTAGTACTTGGGCCAGATGAACGCACTGAATAATGGCGTGTTACGGAGGGGGGTTGGAGTGGAGATTGATATAGTGTGATATATATATTCTTGAGTATACCGAGGCTCAGCATTTGTTGTGAACCATCATGTTATACTATCCTAATTTGGCGTGTTATCTGGCGAATTTAAGTATTTGGCATGTTATTAGGTGGATTAGCTCTTATGAGCATTTGGCATGTTCTCAGGTCGGTTGGATTACTTGTGTACTCATATTTTTAAGTCGTTCATCAGGTCATAAATTTTTGTATTATAACTTATTTACTAATTTTCAATGGCATGACTTGTATTTGACATCTTGAATTGACTCCATTGTGGATATATATGTTTTCCCAGAAAGTACCATTTGAGCATTGAATTCAATTATACAATTCACTAGTTTGACATTGTGGATGGTAGGAAACACTTGTTGAATTATATTTGATTCAATTGTTAAGTTTATTTGGTAAGACTTATTGTTTTCTTCATCGAACTTACTAAGCTTTAATAAGCTTACTCGTGTAAATTTTTATTTCTTGTAGATACTCTTGAAGGTTGGATGATCAGATCAACACTCAAGTCACACTATCCACTTGATTTTATTAGCTTTTGAATGTTTGTTTTGGATTATATGGCATGTAATAGGCTTGTTTTGTTTTTTTTTGGTATGTATATATGTAAAGAGTGAGCCCAAGTGCAATTTGGTAAATTGAGCATCACTACACAACCTTGATATTTACTTGGAAAATGTTTAGATAATAACTTGTTATGGATTATGAATGTTGGAAGATGTTTTTGGTTATAAACTTGTAGCATTTGTATGACTAAAAGGTCTATTCGAATTGTTGTGATTTGAGGTGCTTATGATAGGCACATTGGTTAGAAGTTAAGTATTGTGAATTGGTAAGTTTTGGTTGATGATTTATATTGTTGAATAAGTCTGTATACTTGTGGTACCAATGAGGGTACATTGGTTAGGCAATTAAGATGATTGAAATAACATGATTTGAGCTTGTTTAATTTCATTTTGAATAGGTTTAATGGCTGGTAAATAGGTTACTTAGTGTCCAAGAAATCTTGAAATGGTAAACTTGATGTTTAAGGTTCATTTAGGTGCACACGGACTGGGACACGCCTATGTCACCTGGCCGTGTGGCCCAACTCAGTAAGTTACACAAGCAGGGACACAATCGTCTTCCCTATTTCGAAAGTTACATGGCCTTGGGCATTCTACACAGCCGCGTGTCCCCTATTTTTGGAATTTTTCACATTTTCCTAATTTTTTTTATTTGTTACAAATTAGTCCCGAATTGCTTATAGGCTATTTTTTTCCTAGAAGGTTCGATTTAGGGATCAAATGCTTATATTTGATATATTTTGAATGAGATTAAATTAATAAATGTTATGACAATAAATGTTTTTTGATTGATCGGTAATGCTCTGTAACTCTAATCCGGCAATGGAGACGGGCTAGGGGTGTTATAGTTCATAAATAAAACTCATACCAAACTTATCATTTCTTCTTATTCATTTATATTCATTCCTACCACTTCAAACACTTAAATAAGGTTTATATCAAAAGACCAAAACAACTTTATATAAACATATTCACACCAAGATTAAAGGAACATACCCAAGTAAACTTATACCAAGCTTAATAAATAACATTTGTAATAAGTATCCAAGCATATACAAATACACCTATTACTATAACCGTAACCAAAATGTTTAAAAACTACCAAAATGGTCAGTGAATAGTGTGATAGGCTCCTACAAGATTCCAACCGATTGAGCTTTTCGATGATCTTTAAAACAGAGGAAAACAACTATTTAAGCATTTAATGCTTAGTAAGTTCGTATAAGAGAAACTTAAACTTATCGTTCCTTAATAATTAATGATTCAATCATGCTCATTAAATCATATAGTACTTGACTTTTTTAAATGCCACAATTCACATCATTAGTAAGTAACTTAACAATTCATTATCTATGAAACATAGGATACAACATGAAATGAGTTACATTTATTCACATTACTTCACATACATGATTAATGCCCTTATTCATTCATTTTCATAGCTCATTTTACCATTTCATAAAATCATCGATATCCGTAAGTACATATCTAAACCTTTCCATTACTTTACTTACCTATTCCATCATATAGAATAACATCAGATACTCGGGAACGCCTTTTCATATAACCATAACCTTTTCAAAAATGCTTACACGAGCTATGAAATGGGCCTGCTCACACGAGTTATGGGTCGAGATGTTAGCTACACAATGTTGCTCACACGAGCTATGGAGAATCCACAACAAATGCAGGACCTTAGCCATCAGTAGGACATCTAGGACCAACACCCGAATATATAATCGCCATTGACATGTGATTTGTATCCTAAGCATTCTCTAGGTTCAAGCGGAACTTTTATCGTCAAGTATTCAATTATCGAATTATTATCGAATCAATTGTAAATAATATAATATTAACAAATAATCAAACAAAATAAAATTTAATAAATATAAAACTCATACAAACGTATCTCAACCACAACGGTTGTATTAACAAAAGTCAATAACTAATCCGATACTTTTAGTTTTCCTTGATTCATATTCGGTTGATTCTTTTCTTGATCTAAATAATAATTTAACTCAATTAAATATTTCAATTGACTACAATTATCCAATTCAAACCTATAATCCATATTAACGTGAAATTAAAAAATTATCCCTAATATTTTAACTTTTTATCGTTTAGCCCCTAAATCTAAATCTTATAATTTAACCAATAAAATAAAATATCATAGTACCCAAATATTATTAAGGTTCCAAACAGCCCCTAATTGTCTCTAATTCACAACATTAACCATGAATTTTACTATTTTCATCATTAAGTCTTTAAACTTTAAATTCATAAAAAAATACTTAACAAAAATTTTTTATCTAACAGTTAAACTTAATAATCTATCAAAAAATTAAAAAAAATTATGAAATCATACATGACAAAACCCTAAAATTTTTATAACTTTACAATTCAACCATTGAGCTAAGTAGATTAAGTTAAAACAAGTTCAAAAACATAAAAATCATTAAAAACGGGGTTCAAAAACCTCACCATGCACCAAAGGAAACTTGGCTGAATTTTCTCAAGCTCAAAAATGGTGATTTTCAGCAAACACAAGAAAATGGAAAAAGATGATAGCACTATTGGAAACACAAAAATTTACACACTTTTTCATGACCTTTTTAACCTAAATGCATGTAGTTTCTATAAAATTCCTGTCAGAAAATAATTAATTTTTATAAAATAATTAAAGTGTACTTAAAATATGAACATGTTGAATTATAATTAATTTTGATGAATTTTGGTTATTTTCGAAAACTTTGCACAAAGGGCAAAAAATGGCTCAGCAAACATTGCTAGAAGCACAAAACCGAAAAGCAATTTGAAGTATCAAGGTGAATTAATTTTTAGCCTAAGACGGTCCAAAATTATGTGTATTAATTCATAATATAATTAATTTTAATTTATATCCAATTTAATTTGGGTTAATAAATTATTATTAATAAATTATGAAAAGTGGTCTAGTTGAGCAGAACCGAGTGAACCGAACCAACCAAGTAATGGACAGCCCAAAACCGCCCATGTGCTGACCCAAATCAGCTTATTGGCAGAATATTTAGCTTGCAAAGAGGCCCTTAAAGACTTGTTCAAATTGCATTCAAACCCCTCCACAAATGGTGGCTTTCTAGATTTGCCCCAAGCTTAATTTAGCAAGTTTGAAATCATCAAACTTGCCACATGTGTGGCCGACCAATGGAGGGCTCTTTGGCTTCTATTTTTAGCAGCCCTCTTTAGCTATAAAAACCCCTTTAATCTGATCATTTGAAGCACACCTCAAGCATTCACATCTTTCTCTCTTCTTTTCCATTCAAAATTCTCTTGCTCTCTTGCCGATTTCTCCTCTTGGAAAGGGGCATTCATCATCCATTTGGAGCAGTAATTAAGTGTTCATAGTAGCCTTGGTTGATGAGGACAATGGAGAAGGAAGAGCGGAGCAAACGATTCAAGCCACGAAAAAACACCGGATTTGATTCTTGCTTCCTATCTCTTTAATTTTTGTTGTTGTTATGATTAACACATTTATGAATATTAATATTGTTGGAATAGTTAATTTAATCAATTTAGCTTGAATTTAATTCATGTTAGGTTGATTGCATTTCATTTGCTAAAATTGTTAAAATTGTGTTTCTGCTGTTATAGGCCTCGGTAAGATGCTTGGTTAAGTAAAATCATGACTAATTATTCTTGCATTATAATTGTGGGGTAGCTAATGAATTAATTATTTAAATACATTTAAATTGTAATTATTGGACATAGTACTTAATAAGTGTATGTTTAACCATCTAAGATAGCTAAGGGTTAAATTAGCAACGGTATCTGACAATACAATTGCCTTGCATAACTTTCAAGATTATTGTGATTAAACTGTTTCAAGGTAGAGATACTTTGTTACCTAACGTAGTCTTTTATGTGCCTATTAGATTTAATTAATCGTTTGAATTGACATAGGGATATGTACAAGAGATTATTTTGATTTAATAAGTATGTATGTGCAATAACATATTTGCCTATTAAAGATTTGTTTAATCAGTTGAATTGACATAAGGATATAGTCAATAGATGAATGGATTTTGGTAGGTGAGTATGTTCATAAGTTAGCAAATTATCGAGTTGCCGTGAATTTATTTGTAACAATATAAACATGAGTTTAATTATTCTAAGTTATGAAATGTAATTTATCTAACACAATTATGTCATCTTGATTAAACTCAAATTTTGAAATCGTGCATTTGAGATTTTTTTATTTAGTTTAAAATCTTAGTTTTTAATCACCCTCTTCAAACAAAATAATTTTTTCACCAAAGTGTTTTAAATAGCATTCATAAATAATTGTTTTCACAGTCCCTGTGGGTACGATAACTCAACATTTACTTGTCACTTTATTACTTGCAAGTGTGTACACTTGCACATATCCGTCGTTCCAAGTTTTTGGTGCCATTACCGAGGAACGTTTTAAAAAGTCATTTTTTGTGAATTTCTTAGTTTTGCATTTTGGTTTATTTTTCTGTTAAATTTTTAACTCAGTTAATTTTTCTGTGATTATTTCAGGTGTTTATGAGTATTGACCAAATTATTGATTTACTCCCTGTAGACCTAAGATTGAACGAACTTTTCGACAGTAAAGAAGACAAGCAAGTCAGAGAAGGACTAAAGAGATTAACTTCGAAAATCTGAATCAAGGAAATAGAGCAAACCCTGTTCAAAATCCTATCGTTATTGCTGATGATAGGGATAGAGCTTTAAGACAGTATACAGTGCCAGTGCTTAATGATCTTAATTCGGGTATTAGGACACCCAAAATTGAGGCACAACAGTTCGAGCTGAAGCTAGTCATGTTCCAGATGCTTCAGAAAGTGGGCCAATTCAGTGGAATGCCTACCGAAGATCCTCACCTACACTTAAGACTGTTTATGGAGGTGAGCAATTCTTTCAAGTTAGCCAGAGTACCCGAAGATGCATTACGATTGAAACTATTCCCGTATTCGCTAAGGGATAGAGCTGAAGCCTAGTTGAACTCATTGCCATCAAATTCAATTTCCACATGGCAAGAGCTAGCAGAAAAATTCCTTATGAAGTAGTTCCCGCCTAACAAGAATGCTAAGTTGAGAAATGAGATTACTGCCTTCCAAAAAATGGATGATGAGTCCTTGTATAAGGTATAGGAAAGGTACAAAGAATTATTACGAAAGTGCCATCATCATGGAATCCCATATAGCATCCAACTTGAGGCATTTAATAATGGTCTCAATGTCCACACGAGGATGGTAGTGGACGCTTCTGCTAGTGGTGCTCTCCTTTATAAGTCTTATAATGAGGCTTATGAAATCATTGAGAGGATTGCCAGCAACAATTATCAATGGACAACCAATCGAGCAGCGTCAGGAAAACGAGTTACTGGAATACATGAAGTAGATGCTCTTACTTCACTTGCATCTCATGTATCATCAAGATCCTCAATGTTAAAAAAATTTACTACTAATGGGTCTAATAGTTTTACAGCATAGCCACCAAATCAATTTGAAAATATAACTTGTGTCTATTATGGGGAAGGACATTTCTTTGAAGAATGTCAATTGAACCCAGAATCTATATATTACATGGGTAACCACAATCAAAATCGAGGAAGGCAAGGACTGCAATCCAATTTCTATAACCCATCATGGCAAAATCACCCAAATTTTTCTTGGAGTAACCAAGGGGCTGGAACCAGTAATACTTACGCCCAACCTAGATTGACCTAGCCACATAGTTTTCCCCAACAAGTTTAGAAACCAACCCAAGCTGAACCATCCAATGGCTTAGAAAATTTATTGAAGGCATACATGGCCAAGAATGATGCCTTAATCCAAAGCCAAGCAGCTACATTGAAAAACCTGGAAAACCAAATGGGCCAGCGTGCAATTGAACTCAGAATCCGACCACAAGGTGCTTTACCTAGTGATACGGAGAATTCGAGAAATCCAGGGAAGGAGCATTGTAAAGCATTGACATTGAGGAGCGGAAAGACATTAGAGCCCAATACCGTCGAAGTTCAAAAGGAGCTAGCTGATGCTCAAGACTCAGAAGACGTTCAACCAAGTATTGAAATTCTAGTTTCACAAGAACTAGAATTTGCAAAATCTGACAAGGTAACTTCAGAACCAGTTAATTCTGATCAACTAACAACTCCGTTAGATGCAGAATTACCACAGAAGATGAATCAACCAGTTCCAGTAAAGAAACCTCCACCACTCTACCCTCAAAGACTTTAGAAGCAGAAGTAGGAAATTCAATTCAAGAAGTTCCTAGACATACTCAAGCAAATTCATATCAACATCTCGTTGGTTGAAGCACTTGAACAAATGCCGAACTACATCAAATTTATGAAGGATATCCTGTCTAAAAAACAAAGGCTTGGAGAATTTGAGATGGTAGCCCTAACAAAAGAATGCAGTGCATATCTTCAAGACAAACTACCCCCGAATTTGAAGGATCCTAGATGTTTTACCATACCTTGCAACATTAGAGCAACATATTGTGGTAAGGCACTATGTAACTTGGGTGCAAGTATCAACTTGATGCCCGTGTCAATATTTAGAACGTTGGGGATAGGTGAAGTTAGACCGACTATGGTTACACTTCAATTAGCAGATCGATCCTTAGCACACCCAGAAGGAAAAATAGAGGACGTATTGGTATGTGTAGACAAATTTATCTTTCCTGCTGACTTTGTGATTCTAGACTTTGAAGTAGACAAAGAGGTGCCAATAATCCAAGGAGGACCGTTCTTAGTAACCGGAAGGACCCTTATTGATGTGTAGAAGGGCAAGCTTACTATGCGTTTTTAGTATGATCAAGTAATATTTAACGTTTTTAAGTCTATGCAATTTCCTAACATAATTGATGATTTTTCTGCAGTGTCCGATTTAGAGGATTTAATCATGGAGAAGGAACTCAACTATGTTGAGGACCCATTGGAATGAATTTTGACATCAAATCCTCCAAATGATGAAGAGGATGATGAATACTTAGATTTGTTTGAAGGTAATCAAAGGGGATTTAATCCGCAATCCCGCTTTGAATCTTAGGAGATAGAGAATAGGGATTATGCGCAACCAAAAGCATCAATCAAGAAGCCTCCTAAATTAGAACTCAAGGTACTTCCTTCACATTTAAAATATGTTTATTTAGGTAACTCTTCTACTCTTCCTATGATTGTTTCAATAGAATTAACTACTTAGTAAAAAGAGAAACTCATTCCGGTATTGAAACAGTTCAAGAATGCTATCGGATGGACCATAGTTGATATCCGTAAAATTAGTCCATCTATACGTATGCACAAGATTATCCTGGAAGCTGGCGAAAAAGGGATGATTAATGGACAACAAAGACTGAACCTCATCATGAAGGACATAGTTAAGAAAGAAATCATCAAGTGGTTAGATGTGGGTATAATCTACCCCATCTCAGATAATTCATGGGTAAGTTTGGTCCAGTGCCTGCCAAAGAAAAGAGGTATTACGGTCATTAAAAACAAGAATAACGAGTTGATACCAACTAGAACGGTTACAGGATAGAGAATTTGCATCGATTACTGGAAGCTGAACAAGGTGACTAGGAATGATCACTTTTTTTTGCCGTTTCTGGACCAGATGCTAGATAGACTCACAGGGCGAGACTACTACTGTTTTCTTGATGGATGCTCGGGGTATAACCAGATTACGGTAGCACTGTAAGATCAACACAAGACAATATTCACTTGCGCGTATGGTACATTCGCATTTAGATGCATGCCATTTGGTTTATGTAATGCACCTGTTACATTTCAAAGATGTACAATGTCTATTTTTACTGACATGGTTGAAAAATACATGGAAGTATTTATGGATGATTTTTCAGTATTTGGAGATACATATGATGAGTGCCTAGCCAATCTAGCCAAGGTACTTGGGCGATGCAAAGAAACAAACCTCGTACTCAATTGGGAAAAATGTCATTTCATGGTACGAAAAGGTATTGTTCTAGGGCATCGAATAACGACACATGGAATCAAGGTAGATAAAGCAAAGGTATATGTTATTGAGAAACTCCCACCTTCAACATCTGTAAAGGGTGTTAGGAGGTTTCTATCAAAGATTCATCTAGGACTTCTCCAAAATTACTAAACCCTTATGCAAATTATTAGAAAAGGATGGGCTTTTAAATTTGATGAGGAGTGCTTAAGAGCTTTTAAAGATTTGAAAGGTCGACTAGTTTTGGCACCCATAATCGTCACACTAGACTGGGATTTGCCATTTGAACTGATGTGTGACGTAAGTGACTTCGCGATAAGAGCTGTCATAGACCAACGAAGGAACAAAGTTTTTCATCCCATCTACTATGCAAGTCGAACTCTGACAGGAGCTCAACTAAATTATATGATAACAGAGAAAGAGTTACTTGCTATTGTGTTTGCTTTTGACAAGTTTCGATCTTATCTTGTAGGTACCAAGGTGACTATTTATACGGATCACTCAGTGGTTAAGTATTTGCTTGCCAAGAAAGACGCTAAGCCGAGACTGATCCGATGGGTACTTCTACTTCAAGAGTTTGATTTAGAAATTCAAGATCGAAAGGGAGTAGAAAACCAAGTAGCAAACCACTTCTCCAGATTGGAGCCGCAAGAAGGGAATTCTCCATTTATACCCATTCAGGAAACATTTCCAGATGAACACATACTGAAGGTAAATCATGTCCATAATACCCCTTGGTTTACTAATATTGCTAACTATTTAGCTTGTGGTTTGATACCGATTGATAAGACATATCATCAAAGGAAAAAGTGTCTCCATGATGTGAAGTACTATTTCTAGGAAGAACCCTACTTGCTTAAAAAGTTTACAGATCAAATGATCAGGAGGTGCGTGGTAGAAGATGAAGTACATAAGATTCTATACCACTGTCACTCAGCTCCGAGTGAGGGACACTTAGGAGGTACACACACTGCGGCCAGAGTATTGCAAGTTGGATCCTTTTGGCCAATACTATTTAAAGACGCATATGCTTACGTAAAGAGTTGTGATCGATGTCAAAGGGTTGGAAATGTCACCAACAGAAACGAGATACTGTAAACAAGTATCATTAAGATAGAATTGTTCGATGTTTGGGGTATTGACTTTCTTGGTCTTTTCCTTTTGTCTTTTGGTCACAAGTACATGTTGGTAGCTATAGACTACGTGCCTAAGTGGATTGAGGCTGAAGCATATCCGACAAACAATGCTAAGGTTGTGATGAAGTTTTTGCAGAAGCATGTGTTCACAAGGTTTGGAACCCCAAGAGCCATCATTAGTGATGAAGGGTCCCATTTTGTGAACAAGTGGTTGAAATGGTTACTTGACAAACATGGAGTGAAGCACAAGGTTGCCACAGCTTACCATCCGTAAATGAATACACAAGTTGAACTGGCAAACAAAGAGATCAAAGGCATATTTGAGAAGGTAGTTTGCCCAAATCGACGAGATTGGTCCAAAAGACTGGATAATGCTTTATGGGCTTACAAGACAACATACAAGACACCTTTAGGGATGTCACCCTATAGGTTGGTCTTTGGGAAAGCCTATCATCTGCCTTTGGAGTTAGAGCACAAAGCTTACTAGGCTCTCCAACAACTCAACTTGGATCTTAAGCTTACTAAAGAGAGACGGATGATCTAGCTCAATGAGTTAAAAGAATTCTAAATGTTCTTATACGAGAATGCCAAATTACTCAAAGAGAGACTTAAGAAATGGCAAGACAAGCATATTCGAGTTTGAGAATTTGAAACAGGTCAGCAAGTCTTATTATTTAATTCCAGATTAAAGTTCTTTCCAAGTAAGTTAAAATCACGTTGGTCCGGCCCATTTACAATTCACTGAGTTTATCCGTACAGAGTTGTCGACCTTCAAGGTAAGGGAGGTATTTTTCGAGTTAAAGCTCAATGCTTGAAACATTATTGGGGAGATAAAATTGAACAGAAAGTTTTGTACATTTTATCAAATGATTAAATTTTCTTGTTTTCTTTTTAAATAAATGATTTAGAATGTATTTTTGGGATTAGTATGTTTAAATAAATTCTGTCTAGGAGATTGAAACTTAAGCAGGACCGCTTGTGACCCCTCCAATCTTTCTTGGGAATTGATTTTGACATAATTTTTCGAGAAATTATTCCCTAAATGGCAAAATAAATTTTTAAATTTTCAAATAAAAAGGGTCAATTTTGATCCAAGTTTTAAAATTGCAACTCAATTTCAAATTTTCATTAAGTCTAGGGACTTAATTGAACTATTTTTAAAATTTGGTTACTCTTTTTGTAAATATAAAAATTAGATGTATCCTTTTGTAAATATTTTCAAAAGGCATCTATAATAAATGTTTTTAGATCAATAAAAAAAGATGATAATTATTAATATATAATTATATCTATTATAATATATATTAATTATTATCAACTTTATATAAAGTTAGGATTAGTTTTAATTTAATCATATTTTATTTGATAAGTTTTTATCTTAATAAATTAATAGCAAATAATAATCTAATATACATCATATTAATTATTAAATTTTTCTAAGAATTCTACTTTAACTCTTATTTCCCTCACTATAAATATCACCAATCTTCTCCATCTTTCTTCATTCAAACTTCCATCCCACCAAACCACCTAGTGCTGTAGCCCTTAACTCCCTAGCCGCAAGCCTCCAACTTATCAGCCACAACATCGCTTGACAGCCATTTAGCCAGCAGCTCACCTCACGCACACCTGCTGCTTCCGTGCACACCTAGTAGCCCACGCAGAAAGGTGCACTAGCAGCCACTCCTTGTTGCTTCTCATTGGCGCTGCACCTGCTCCTCTACCCAGCTTGCGCATGCCCCATTGCTACCTACTGCCAAGCAACTGTCCACGCCAGATTGTGCCACTCCTTAAACCTGCTCTACGCGTCCGCTTGCTGCCCAGCACCCGTGCAGTACATCAGCGCTATTACTCACACCAACATCCCATCCTTAGCCGATAATCCTCCAATCTACCCTAAATCAACCTCTTTTGTTTTCTAATTATTTTTTTAGGAGTCTTAATTTTTATAAAAGGTGGTAAGAAAAATTTTTCTCTTAAATTTTAAATTTTATTTAATCATTTAATTTTTCAATTTATTGAATTATTAATATTTTATATTAATTAAAATTTTGAGAAATTGTTTTCCATCTTATGTTCAGGTTAATCATGCCATGCAAAAGAACTCGTGCCTCTGCCCAAATTGATGAATCACAAAGCACATTCCACTGTGAAAAAGCCAAAGCGAGATACGAAAGTGTTTTCAAGAATCAACAGATGTATTCAAAGAAAGCCTTCATATAACAGCCCGATTTTGGGCTTTGTTGGAATAGTGGTTTCAAGACCATAAATATGAAGTTAGAGAAATCATTTTATTATTATTTTGGTGTTATAGCATGATTATATTAGTGCATGAAAAATTTGGTGAAGTAATTTTAGCTTTTGTGAGCATATTTGCGAAAAATGACTAAATCGTATAAAGGGTAAAAGTTTTATTTTACTTGATAGATATACTAAATAGCTAGAGAGCCATAATTGGAGGCTTTTAAAGTACAATTAGACCCTTAAAACAAGCTCGCCGGCCATAGGGACAAGATTTCACCAAATTGTCAAGGTTAGGTTGGTGTTGGTGACTTAATTGATAAATAAATAAAATAAAGAGAAAAGCTATCATATTTTTTTATCACCTTCTTCTCCATCGAAAATACCAACAAATTAAGGGTTTTGGAAGCTTGATCTTTCAACCATTCATCTCTCTCTCAAGTAAGTGATTTAGATGCTCATTTTTTTATAATTTTGGTTCTTTTGGAACCCTTATGGCATGAGCTAGCTAATGGGAGGACCATTTTACAAAATGGTTGATAGCCTAGGGATTTTCCATTAAAGGATTTATGATGTATTTTGAGTTTTTATGGAAGAAAATGAATCTTAGTTGTGTAGTAAACAACTTTTGTGAAAGAACTTCTCATGAAAACCCTAATAGGACCATTTTGTAAAGTTTGTAAAATGGATAGTAATGCTGTGAAATAATGGGAATCTTGGGTCACTATAAGAGTAAAAAGGGTTCGTCTAGGCTTAATATTTGAAGAAATTCGATAAAAATCAATTTACGAGCCAAGGGAAAAATTGTAATTTTTGTGAAAGTCTAAGGGCAAAATGGTCAATTTTTCCAAATTATATATTATTGATGTTTCTATTAATATGGTGATTAAATGAGTGAATTTTTTATCATTTTAGACCAAGAAAGACGAAAACTGGATTTAGACCGGGGGGAAAGCTAGGCAAGTAGAGTAAATCGTCTAGTCACCAACATTTTGTAATCCGAGGTAAGTTGTATGTCAATAATGAAACTATATTGTTATGATGTATTATTGATTTAATATTGCATAAATTGTTATGATTATGAATATGAGAATGCATGTCGAGAAATTAATGTAGTAAAGATTTTCGGTTGAACATTTGGAATAGACTTGGATATTCATAACATGACATTAGGTGGTATGTGAGCCAGTGTAAGACTGTCTGGGACATGAATTGACGAGACGAGAGATAGTGTAAGACATTTTTGGGACATGCATTGGCCTAAGGATATACAAGCTAGTGTAAGACCTACTTGGGACATGGCATCGACACCGATAGATGACAGCCAGTGTAAGACTTGTCTGGGACATGGCATCAACCTCGATATATGAAAGTCAGTGTAAGACCTATCTGGCACATAAGATCGACTTTAATGTACTAGCCAGTGTAAGACCATGTCTAGGACATGGCGTCGACATCTTATCCCATGTTCAAGGTTATTGAGTATCCGGTAATATTCCAAATGGTTCAATGAAAGATTTATGATTTATATCAAAATGAGAAAAGTTATGAGCATGTGGTGAGTGGTATAGGTACATACTTGAAATGTATGAGATGTGGGCTCAATATATGCCATACGAATTGTATTGGATGGTGATGAGTAAGTTGTACTTATGTCTATTTATTGTATTCATGGACAAGCTATGAAATGTTATGAGCATATTGTTGTATGATAATTAATTGATGTTTATTTTCATGCAACTTACTAAGCTTTATGCTTACCCATTTTCCTTTCCATTTTCTTATAGTACCGTCAAAGTAGTTCGAGGATCATTGCCTATGTCGGAGAAACCAGTCACACTATCACTTGAAGCACTAGGTATAGTTAGTTCTTTTGTTTTGATTATGGCATGTATAGGATCTTGACTTTTGAGTTTTGCATCATTGTTAATTGGCCAAATATATTGGCGTATTTTAATATTTAACTCATTTTGTATAAGGACATGAATGATGGCTAATATTGAAAGTTGTTATATGAATACAAGAAGGTCTTTCATGAATGTGAATTTGTTGGTAGGGTTGAATATGTGAATTTCAGTGTATGAATAGCAAAGTGCATAAATTGGTTGCTTAAGGATAGGTGAAATGTGTATAGATCTTAGTTATGGTCGCTTGGTTGAGAAGACATGTTATGTTAGACTTTGGTATGATGGATGGTGTTAGATTGTGTTTCAAAGTGGCAAAATGGCTTGGTAGATAGCCTTATATCGTTCACATAGGTAGACACACGGGCGTGTGACTAGGCCGTGTGTGACATACGGTCAGCCCCATGGGTGTGTTGTTCGACCGTGTGTCCCCACCTCGAATTTGCAATTCAGTATGCATGGTAGTAAATATACGGGCAGAGACACAGTCGTGTGTCTCAGTTGTGTGGAGGACACGACCTCTGGACACGGGCATGTGCCCCTAATTTGTTGTTGACGTCAAAAATAGAATGTCAAGGTTTTTAGACACGGGCTAAGAAACGGGCGTGTCATGGTCGTGTGAGGGACACGAACCATGGACACGGGCGTGTTTCAGGCTGTGTGAAAACCCCTGTAGGTTCGAATTTGAAATTTAATACACATGGGTTCAGACACGAGCGTGTCCCCTTATTCTTAGGCGGTGTGAACCACACGGGCCTTTGGCACAGCCAGGTCAACAGAGCCACACGGTCGTGTGCCCTATTTCAAGTGACTTTTTTTCAAAGTCTTGAAAGGCGTTCGAATTAATTCTAGATAGTTTTAAAAATCTCGATTTGGGCCTCGTAGACCCATATTAGATACCTGGTCTCGGGCTCGAGTAAAGGGTGTTACATTTAGTGGTGTCAGGGTTATGGTTTAGTCGATTTTAGGACTAACCTAGCGTGAGTATGAGTCTAGCTATACATGCCATAATTGTATATTGATAGTGTGGAGACTTTTGATGAGATAAATTGTGTTTTTATATACAGTAAATGGATCCGGACGTAGCTACGGTGGATGACGTGGAGAGTAATGCCCCGGCTCCTGTAGAAAGGACCGCGCCAGTGGATAGTGGGCCCGTGACAATGAGTCAGGGCGAAAGAGCTAGAGAGGCTTATCTCCATATGAAGGATGCGTGGCACTCGGAGTCTATTCGTGCGAATTTGAATACTCCACCTCCCCCACCTCCCCCAATTCCTCAACCCATTCATATAGCTTCTCAAGGAGCAGAAATGGCTAGAAGAGAGAAACCTTCAATGAACAGAATTAGAAAGCACGAGGCCGAGGAATTTTAAGCAAACATAGATGATGACCCAGAGAGAGTAGAGTTTTGGTTGGAGAATACTATTAGGGTCTTTGATGAGCTATTATGCACACCTGAAGAGTGTATAAAGTTTGTAGTGTCACTCTTGTGAGACTCAGCCTACCAATCGTGGAACACTCTCATGTCAGTCGTACTGAGAGAGCGAGTAACTTGAGCATTCTTCCAAGAAGAATTCAAAAAGAAATACATTAGTTAGATGTTCATCGATCAAAGGAGGAAAAAGTTCCTCAAACTAAAGCAAGGCTGCATGGCGGTCATGGAATATAAGCTCGAGTTTGTGAGGCTCAACAAATATGCACGGGAGTGCGTATCTACATAAGCCATCATGTGTAAGAGATTTGAAGATGGTCTGAATGAAGACGTCTGCTTACTGGTTGGCATCTTGGAGATAAGGGAAATTGTGGTGCTCGTTGAGAGAGCATGTAAGGCCGAAGAATTTGCCAAAGAAAAGAGAAAAGCTGACATTGAGTCTCATGACTCAAAGAAAAGACAGATGGGGAAATCACACTAGACCTCATCTAAGAGGTTGAGAGAGTTTTCTGCTCAATCAAATGAGTTAGTAGGATTTTCGAAGAGAAACAAGAGCAAGCAGCATACAGTGTCTAAAGCTCAAACCACTTCTACTGCAAGTGTTGTCAGTGCCCGACCAAATAGACCAGAATGTTTGCACTGCAATATACGTCATGTCGGTGAGTGCCGAGGTAATGAAAGAAACTGCTTTAAATGTGGGTCATTGGACCATTTTATTCATAGCTGTCCCGATATGGTCGAGAAAGATAAGGATCAAAGTGTAAGATCCAGTAATGCTCCTTCAAGGGGCAGACCACATAAGAACCCAGGAAATGGGGCTAGCAGTAGAGGTGCACCTAAAGATGCCACTATAAGGTCCAAGGGTAGAGCGCCTGCAAAGACTTATGCTATACGTGCCCGTGAAGAGACAGAGTTTCCCAATATGATTACGGGTACCTTCTCTATCCATGGTATATCTATCCTTGCTTTGATTGACCTGGCGTCTACCTATTCCTATATTTGTATGAAATTGATACCCCGTATGAATGTGATAGTCGAGTCCACTGAATTTGTAATAAAAGTGTCCAACCCATTAGGCAAACATGTGTTAGCTGACCAAGTATGTAGAAATTGTCCCTTGATGATTAGAGGTCATTGTTTTCCAGCTAACTTAATGTTATTTTCGTTTAATGAATTTGATGTAATCCTTGGGATGGATTGGTTAACTTCTCATGGTGTTGTGGTAGACTGTGGACAAATAGTTATTGAGATGAAATGTGAAAACGGGGATGTTCTTTGGGTAGAAACGGGTGAAATAGATAATTCACCTATAGTGATATCGTCCATGTCGGCAGTGAGATATTTAAGAAAAGGGTATGAAGCTTACCTAGCTTTTGTATTGAATACTCAAGCATTTGAATTGAAGATCGTGTCAGTACCAGTGGTATGTGAGTTCACGGATGTGTTTTCAGAGGAATTACCTGAATTGCCTCCAGTGATGGAAGTCGAATTTGTAATTGAGTTAGTCCTTGGCACGGCACCCATCTCGATTGCTCCGTATAGGATGGCTCCGATAGAATTAAAAGAGTTGAAAGTTCAACTACAAGAATTAACGGATAAAGGTTTTGTGACACCGAGTTATTCTCCATGGGGTGCTCCGGTACTTTTTGTGAAAAAGAAAGACGGGACGATGAGGTTGTGTATAGACTACAGACAGCTTAACAAGGTGACCGTAAAGAATAAGTATCCCTTGCCAAGGATAGACGATCTATTTGACCAATTAAAAGGAGCCACTGTGTTTTCTATGATAGACTTAAGATCCAGTTATTACCAGCTCAGAGTAAAGGAGCAAGATGTACCGAAAACCGTGTTTAGGACGAGGTATGGGAACTATGAGTTCCTTGTCATGCCCTTTGATTTAGCAAATGCCCCTGCAGTGTTTATGGACTTGATGAACCACATTTTCTGGTCGTATTTGGATAAGTTTATAGTGGTTTTTATTGATGATATATTGATTTATTCTCGAGATGCGAGTGAACACGCGGGACATTTGAGAACTGTTTTGCAAACTTTGAGAGAGAAGCAGTTGTATGCTAAGTTTAGCAAAAGTGAGTTTTGGCTCCGAGAGGTAGGATTCTTAGGACACATTGTGTCGGGTGATGGGATCAGAGTTGACCTGAGTAAGATCTCGGCTATTGTTGAGTGGAAACCGCTGAGGATGTGTTAGAGATACGAAGCTTTCTGGGTTTCGCAGGGTACTATAGAAGATTTGTAAATGAATTTTTGATGATAGCTACTCTGATAACAAGGTTGTTACAGAAAAATGTCAAGTTTGAATGGACAGAAAAGTACCAACAGAGTTTTGAAAATCTAAAGGCTTTGTTAACTAAAGCTCCAATTTTAGTGCAACCAAAACTAGGAAAGGAGTTTGGGGTATATAACGACGCCTTCTTGAATGGAATGGGGTGCGTACTCATGCAAGAAGGTAAGGTCATAGCTTATGTTTCGAGAGAACTGAAGCCACATGAAAAAACCTACCCGACACATGATTTAGAGTTGGCTACCATCGTGTTCACGTTGAAAATTTGGAGACACCATTTATATGGAAAGAGATGTCGGGTATTTACTGACCATAAGAGTTTAAAGTATTTGATGACTCAAAGGGAGCTGAATCTACAGCAACGAAGATGGTTGGAGTTGATAAAGGATTACGAGTTGGTGATTAACTACCACCCCAGGAAGGCGAATGTAGTCACTGGTGCATTAAGTAGGAAATCATTATTTGCCTTGAGGGCTATGAATATTCAATTGACTGTGACTGATGATGGTTCAGTTCTAGCTGAGATGAGAGCTAAACCAATGTTCCTTTAAGAGATTTGTGAAGCTCAGAAAGGTGATAAGGATTTGCAAGCTAAGATGGCTCAGTGTGAGATGGGAAATGAATCAGAATTTTATGTTGGTACCGACGGTTGCATAATGTATCGAGACAGAATTTGTGTGCCCAAGGATAATGAGCTCATACAGAAGATTTTACGAGAGGCATATAGTGGTTGCATATCTATCCATCCGAGTAGTATGAAAATGTATAACGACTTAAAGAAAATGTACTGGTGGTCGGGGATGAAAAGAGACATTTCTGAGTATGTTTCTAAGTGTCTAGTTTGTCAGCAAGTGAAGGCTGAACACCAAGACCTTCGGGTTTGGTTCAACCCGTAATGGTTCCCGGATGGAAATGGGACCGTGTAACCATAGATTTTGTATCAGGATTGCAGTTGACGCCGAGGAAAAAGGATTCTGTTTGGGTTGTTTTGATAGGCTTACCAAGACAGCACATTTTATACCGGTGCGTACTGACTATTCTCTTGAGAAATTGGTTGAATTATATGTTTTCGAGATCGTGAGACTTCATGGAGTGCCCTTGTCAATTATTTTGGATAGAGATCCAAGGTTTACCTCGCGGTTTTGGAATAAGTTGCAAGAGGCATTGGGAACAAAACTGAATTTTAGTACGACATTTCACCCGCAAACCTAGATCAGTCAAAAAGAATGATTCAGGTCTTAGAAGATATGTTACGGTGTTGTGTTCTCGAGTTCCAAGGTAGTTGAGAAAAGTACTTACGGCTAGTTGAATTCGCCTACAATAATAGCTACCAGTCGAGTTTGAAAATGGTCCCTTATGAGGTACTGTATGAGCGAAAGTGTCGGACACCCTTGTATTGGATGAAACTTAGAGAGAATCAGATTCATGGGGTCGATTTGGTCAAAGAGATAGAAAAGAATGTTAAGGTGATTTGTGATTGCTTGAGAGCCGCTTTGGATAGATAGAAATCTTACGCGAATTTGAAACGAAAGGAAATTGAGTTTCAAGTTAGTGATAAGGTGTTTTTGAAAGTATCCCCGTGGAGGAAGGTCCTCAGATTCAGTAGAAAGGGCAAGCTGAGTCCTCATTTCAGAGGACCTTTTGAGATTACTGAGAGAGTAGGGCCTATTGCCTACTGATTGGCTTTGCCCTCAAAATTGGAAAAGATTCACGATATGTTCCATGTTTCCATGTTACGTCGATATAGATCAGATCCTTAACATGTGATCGTGCTAACTGAGGTTGAGATTCAGTCGGATATGACTTATGGCGAAGAGCTGGTTAAGATTTTGGCTCGGGAGGTCAAACAATTGATGAATAAAAGTATAACACTCGTGAAAATTTTTTGGCATAGACATGGGGCTGGGAACCCGAGGAGACCATGAGAGATCAATACCCGAACTTATTCACTGGTAAGATTTTCGGGGACAAAAATCCCTAAGGGGGAGAATTGTAACAGCCTGATTTTGGGCTTAGTCGGAACAGTCGTTTTAAGACCACAAATCTGAAGTTAGACAAATCATTTTATTATAATTTTGGTGTTATAGATTGACTATATTAGTGTATGAAAAATTTGGTGAAGTAATTTTAGCGTTTGATTGCGAAAAAGGACTAAATTGCATAAAGCGTAAAAGTTCTATTTTACTTGATAGATATACTAAATAGCTAGAGAGCCATAATTGGAGGCTTTAAAGTGCAATTAGACCCTTAAAAGAAGCTTGGCCGACCTTAGGGTCAAGATTTGACCAAATTGTCAAGGTTAGGTGGGTGTTGGAGACTTAATTGATAAATAAATAAAATAAAGAGGAAAACTATCATATTTTTTTATCACCTTCTTCTCCACCGAAAATACCAACAAATTAAGGGTTTTGGAAGCTTGAACTTCAACCATTCATCTTTCTCTCAAGTAAGAGATTTAGATGATCATTTTTTATAAGTTTGGTATTTTTGGAACCCTTATGGCATGAGCTAGCTAATGGGGGGACCGTTTTGCAAAATGGTTGATAGTCTAGGGATTTGCCATGAAAGGATTTATGATGTTTTCTAAGTTTTTATGGAAGAAAATGAATCTTAGTTGTGTAGTAAACAACTTTTGTGAAAGAACTTCTCATGAACACCCTAATAGGACCATTTATAAAGTTTGTAAAATGTATAGTAACATTGTGAAATAATGGGAATTTTGAGTCACTATACGAGTAAAAAGGGTTTGGCTAGGCTTAGATTCGAAGAAATTCGATAAAAATCGATTTACAAGCCAAGGGCAAAATTGTAATTTTGTGAAAGTCTAAAGGCAAGATGGTCAATTTTTCCAAATTATATATTGTTGATGTTTATATTAATATGGTGATTAAATGAGTGAATTTTTATCATTTTAGACCAAGAAAGAAGAAAACCGAATTTAGACCGGGGGGAAAGCTAGGAAAGTAGAGTAAATAGTCTAATCGCCTACATTTTGTAATCCGAGGTAAGTTGTATGTCAATAATGCAACTATATTTGTTATGATGTATGATTGAATTAATATTTCATAAATTGTTATGATTGTGAATATGAGAATGCATGTCGAAAAATTAATGTAGTAAAGATTTCCAGTTGAACATTTAGAATAGACTTGGATATTCGTACCATGACATTGGGTGGTATGTGAGCTAGTGTAAGACATGTTTGGGACATGAATTGGCCACATCATGAGTACCAGTGTAAGAGATGTCTGGGACATGCATCAGCATCGAGACGACAGCTAGTTTAAGACAAGTCTAGGACATGCTCGGCCTCGGGATATACAAGCTAGTGTAAAACCTATCTGGGACATGGCGTCAGCTTGTTGTGTGTCAGTGTAAGACCTGTGTGGGAGATGGCATTGACACTAATAAATGAGAGCCAGTGTAAGACATGTCTGGGATATGGCATCGGCCTCGATATATGAAAGTCAATGTAAGACGTGTCTGGGATAAGGTATTGACTTTAATGTACTAGCCAGTGTAAGACCATGTTTGGGACATGGCGTCAGCATCTTATCCTATGTTCGAGGTTATTGAGTATCCGGAAATATTCTAATTGATTCAACGAAATATTTATGATTTATATCAAAATGAGAAATGTTATGAGCATGTGGTGAGTGGTACAGGTACCTACTTGAAATGTAGGAGATATGGGCTCAATATATGCCATATGAATTGTATTAGATGGTGATGAGTAAGTTGTACTTATGTCTATTTATTGTATTCATGGAAAAGCTATGAAATGTTATGAGCATATTGTTGTATGATAATTAGTTGGTGTTTATTTTCATGAAATTTACTAAGCTTTATGCTTACCCCTTTTCCTCTCCCTTTTCTTATAGTGCCGTCAAAGTAGCTCGAGGATTATTGCCTATGTCAGAGAAGCCAGTCACATTATCACTTGAAGCACTCGGTATAGTTAGTTCTTTTGTTTTGATTATGGCATGTATAGGATCTTGGCTTTTGAGTTTTACGTTATTGTTAATTGGCAAAATATGTTGGTTTATTTTAATATTTGACTCATTTTGTATAAAGCCGTGAATGATGGCTAATATTGAAAGTTGTTATATGAATACAAGAAGGTCTTTCATGAATGCAAATTTGTTGGTAGGGTTGAATATGTGAATTTCAGTGTATGAATAGCAAAGTGCATAAATTGGTTGCTTAAGCATAGGTGAAATGTGTATGGGCCTTAGTTATGGTCGCTTAGTTGGGAAGACATGTTATGTTAGACTTTGGTATGACGGATGATGTTAGATTTTGTTTCAAGGTAGCAAAAAGGCTTGGTAGATAGCCTTATATCATTCACACAAGTAGACACACGGGCGTGTGACTAGGCCATGTGTGACGCACGGTCAGCCTTATGGGCATGTTGTTCAACCGTGTATCCCCTACACCTCGAATTTGCAAGTCAGTATGCATGGTAGTAAATACACGGGCAGAGACACGACCGTGCGTCTCAGCCATGTGGAGGACACGGCCTCTAGACACGGGCATGTGCCTTGGCTGTGTGCCCCTAATTTGTTGCTTACATCAGAAACAGAATGTCAAGGTTTTTAAACATGGGCTAAGACACGGGTGTGTCATGGCCACGTAAGGGACATGGGCCATGGACACGGACATCCCTGTAGGTTCATATTTGGAATTTAATTCACACGGGTTTGGACACGGGCATGTCTTTTTATGCTTAGGCCGTGTGAACAACACCACAGTATTGCCCTTCAACGCGGGCGTGTGCCCTGTTTCAAGTGACATTTTTTCAAAGTCTTCAAAGGTGTTCAAATTAATTCTAGATAGTTTTCAAAAGTTCGATTTGGGCCTCGTAGACCCATACTAAGAATTTCTAGACTAAGATTGAAAAGATTTCAATTCGATCGAATTTCATGATTTGAAATGATCGTATGCATGAGTTTAAGTCAAGTAATGCCTCGTACCCAGTCCCAGCCTCGGGCTCGGCTAAAGGGTGTTACATTTCACATTGAAAGAGAGCAATTATATTTATTTTATGGCACGTATTCATCAAGTTGCTGAAACTCTCATCTGGGAGTTGTTTTGTGAGAAAAGACCTAGTGTGGATGAGGAGTTAGTTCGTGAATTTATGCGAATTTAAATCAAGCGAATTGAAGGAAGTATCTGTCCGCGGAATCAAGATACCAATAACTTCAAATGCGATTAATGAGTTCTTTGAATTACTTGATTCAAAAACTATGAATATTCTTAATGAGCAATATCAAGCCTTAAAATTTACAAGAAATACTAGAGAAACTTACAGTTCTAGGTTCTAAGTGGATTGTGTCAAAGCAAGGAATCCACACTTGTAGAAGAGAATATTTAACACCACTTGCAAAGGTATGGTTCTATCTCATCCGGTTCAGCCTTATGCCTAGTTCACATGGAACTACGATTTCATTGGAGCGAATGATCATATTATACTCGATTTTAACTGGAAAAACCATTGATGTGGGAAAAATTATCCTAAGAGAAATGCGGAATTGTGCCGTTAGACATTCTGGCCCAGCTTACTTTCCCTTTACGATAACAATTTTGTGCTTGAAAGCTAAAATTCTTGCAATCGTAAAGAATACAAGTTATAGCCAGGGCACAATAACAGATTGGGACCCTTACCGAATAGCTAGAGACTCTGTTCTACAACAACGAGTTGAAGAAAGTGAGGATCCTGAAGAAGAAAAAGAAGATCCCACAGAGATCGAACCAATGCAATCAGTTGATATCCCCGATAGGGTGGAACCAATGGAACCAAAAGCTGAACCTGATATTGAGACTTCAATGTTCAGAGCTCAACCACCTCACCTAGATCTTCGAGATGAGATGTCAAAGTTAATGGACATAATGCAATATATGCAGTGGCAACAACAAGCTTATTAGAGATATTCAAAAATAAGGGATGACTCCATGAGAAACGCTTTTACAAAAATATACAATTACCCGTTTATTTTTATGCCTGAGTTTCCAGATTTCATATTTGAACCATGGAGTCCACTATCAAAGAGGGAGCGAAGCGATTCATGCAAAAATAAAGATGATGGAGCAAAAAATGAGTCGAATTTGGAAGAATCTGCAAATAAATAAAGGGGGATCTCGACTTTATTTTATTTATGTTCTTAGGTTATTTTAGGATTAAGTTTAATTTGGATTTTTTTTGCATAATAAAGTAAGAGATGGAAATCAAGAATAAAAATGAACAAGTCGCAAAGTATAAAGTGTGGCAATAGATATATACATGTCTAGGATTGGATTTCGAGAGAGCTTGGTACTTAAGCAGTCAAATTGGCTCACCACCTCCTCTTTAGAATCCTACCTAGTGTATAGTATCTATTCACTTTTAACAATGAGGACATTGCTCATCTTAAGTAGGGGGACTGAAAATTGAAATTATTTCCATTCAGAATAAATTTTTCTTTCAGTTATGATTAGGTTATATTTTGTTCAATAATTTGAAATGTTATTAAGTATGCTAAACTTCAGTATAAATAAAGTTCTATTATTTCAATAAATTATTATGTTCGCTTAGTAATGACATAAGTATATTTTTAATAAAGCATGCGAATCATATATACCATAAAATCTTTTAGTTCCTTAGGAAAGTTAGGTATGCATGAAAGTTTAAGTCTTTAGAATTGACTTAGTAGTTTCTTGAGGTGAAATCCTTGGAAGTATGGAATGTTGAAAATGATTTAGGCAACTGTTGTTTGGACCGTTTGAGCCTTTCAAGCCAACCATGATGAAATTTTTATCCTTTGAAACCTAACTTTAAGACTATATGGCCTAATTTTATTTTAACCCTTGCAAATTTAGCCATCACTTCTCTCTTAACTATCTTAAAACTGTTCCAAACACTAGAGTCAATACTATTCAAAGTATTCTTTGAAAATAAGTTTGGGGGAATTGAAAAAAATTATCAAATGCTCTAAAAAATTAAAGTACATACAATAAAATGCTCAAATTAAAAAAAAGAGCATGAGTTCTTAAAATAAGATGTACAAAAGAGCATGTGAAAGCAAAGAAAGTTGATGTATTGAAGGTAATTATTTCGAAGGTCTGATGCAAGCTGAGCCTAGGTTTTTTAGCCTAAAT
The DNA here is from genome assembly GCF_007990345.1 of Gossypium hirsutum. Lineage (NCBI taxonomy): Eukaryota > Viridiplantae > Streptophyta > Magnoliopsida > Malvales > Malvaceae > Gossypium > Gossypium hirsutum. The sequence goes on along the minus strand of NC_053424.1, from coordinate 103,683,869 downwards.
TTATCTATCTTTTACCTACCTCTAAGCCTAGCCATGTTACAACCTTGTTAAAGACCTATTAATTCAAGTTCCAATGCTACCTACATTAGTGGAGAAAAATTGCTACGTGAAACATATGAAGGCCCAGCTTAATCTTGAATAAGGGAATAAAATTAAATTGTTAAGGGTTAACATGACTTTATTAGGAAACATTTAGTCTAATTTTTGGCTATCATAAGAATGATTGAGATTAATTTGAATGATATGTATACTTAGATAGCATAAATATCGAATTTCTTGTTTTGAGCATAAGTATACCAAATTCATGATTGTTGGGAAGAATGTCATTCTGAAAGAGTTTTTCAAAGGTGTTTTGAAAAATTCTTTTCAAATTTGTGCATTACTCGGGACGAGCAATGAATTAAGTTTGGGGGTGTGGAAACACGAAAATTAACACACTTTTTCAATCCCTTTTTAACTTAAATTCATGCAGTTTCGATAAAATTCCTTTCGGAAAATAATTAATTTTTATAAAATAATTAAAGTGTACTTAAAATATGAACATTTTGAATTTTAATTAATTTTATAATTAATTTTGATGAATTTTGGTTATTTTTGATAGATTTGCACAAAGGCCGAAAATGGCTTGGCAGACACTACTAGAAGCACAAAATTGAGAAGTAATTTGAAGTATCAAGGCGAATTAATTTTCAGCCTAAGACGGTCCAAAATTTTGTGTATTAATTCATAATATAATTAATTTTAATTTATATCGAATCTAATTTAGGTTAATAAATTATTATTAATAAATTATGAAAAGTGGTCTAGTTCAGCCGAACCGAGTGAACCGAACCGACCAAGTAATGGAAAGCCCAAAACCGTCCATGTGCTGACCCAAATTAGCTTTTGGCTGAATATTTAGCTTGCAAAGGGGCCCTTAAAGACTTGTTCAAATAGCATTCAAACCCCTCCACAAATGGTGGCTTTCTAGATTTGCCCCTAGCTTAATTTAGCAAGTTTGAAATCATCAAACTTGCCACATGTGTGGGCGGCCAAGGGAGGGCTCTTTGGCTGCTAATTGTAGCTATTTTTAGCAGCCCTCTTCAGCTATAAAAATCCCCTTAAGCTAATCATTTGAAACACACCTCAAGCATTCACATCTTTCTCTCTTATTTTCCATTCAAAATTCTCTTACTCTTTGCCAATTTCTTCTCTTGGAAAAGGGGCATTCATCAGCCATTTGGAGCAGCAATTAAGTGTTCATAGCAGCCTTGGTCGACAAGGACAACGGAGAAGGAAGAACGGAGCAAACGAGTCAAGCCACGGAAAAATACCAGATTTGATTCTTGTTCCCTATCTCTTTAATTTTTGTTGTTGTTATGATGAACATATCTATGAATATTTATGTTGTTAGAATGGTTAATTTAATCTATTTAGCTTGAATTTAATTCGTGTTAAGTTGATTGCATTCCGTTTGCTAAAATTGTTAAAATTGTGTTTATGTTGTTATAGGCCTCAGTAAGATGCTTGGTTAAGTAAAATCATGACTAAGTTATTATTTCATTACAATTGTGAGGTAGCTAATGAATTAATTATTTAAACGGGTTGAAATTGTAATTAATGGACACAGTACTTAATCGGTGCATGTTTAGTCATCTAAGGTAGCTGAGGGTTAAATTAGCAATGGTATCTGACAATACAATTACCTTGCATAACTTGCAAGATTATTGTGATTAAACTGTTTCAAGGTAAGGATACTTTGTTACCTCACGTAGTCTTTTATGTGCCTATTAGATTTAATTAATCTTTTGAATTGACATAGGGATATGTACAAGAGATTATTTCTATTTAATAAGTATGTATGTGCAATAACATATTTTCCTATTAAAGATTTGTTTAATAGGTTGAATTGACATAGGCATATAGTCAAGAGATGAATGGATTTTGGTAGGTGAGTATGTTCATTAGTTAGCAAATTATCGAGTTGCTGTGAATTTATTAGTAATAATATAAACATGAGTTTAATAATTCTAAGTTAAGAAATGTAATTGATCTAACACAATTATGTCATCTTGATTAAACTCTTATTTTGAAATCGTGCATTTGAAATTTATTTATTTAGTTTAAAATCTTAGTTTTTAATCACCCTCTTCAAACAAAATATTTTTTCACCAAAGTGTTTTAAATAGCATTCATAAATAATTCTTTTCACAGTCCCTGTGGGTACGATAACTTGATATTTACTTGTCACTTTATTACTTGTTGTGATTTTGTACACTTGCACATTTCCGTTGTTCCAACTATTTTACTTGTACTTGCTTTTATTTATTGTTTTACTACTTTACCCTTTAATTAACACTTATAAAATAACCAACCCATGTCCATCATTGTCCACCACCAATATAAATCGCATAATTACCTTATAGATCTACCAACTTACATTTCCAAAGTCATTCAATCCATTTAATTAGTAGAATTTAACTTTTGCACCTTTTTCAATTTAGTCTTTTTTACCTAATTAACCATTTAAACTTTAAAATTTCTTAACTAAAATATAATATGACTCTAGTTTAACCCTATAAACAATATGTAAACATTAAATCATTTACTCACTCATCAGAATTGTGGTCCGAAAACAGCTGTTTTTGATACCACTGAAAACAGACTGTTACACGCAAACCTGACCTAGACGTTATGGCCAAATTTGGGAAGCCACATTAATTACGTTAAAAACTTTTCTTGCTAAAAAGAATTATGTTTAAATAATTTTTATAATAACTTAAAAATTTACTTTAATTTACTTCTAAATTATTCAGTATTATTGAAAAACATTTAATAAAACATGTTTATTTGAAAAATTCATTAATTAAATCAACCTATCATCTTGAACATTAAATTAAAGAATTTTGCAACATCAATTTTGATTATTACTTCAAAATGATTTTAATAAAATATTTTTTAGGGACTTTGAAAATACTTAGAAATACTTTAAATTATAAATTTATTTTCAGTTAGATGAAATCATAAAAGTTTCTAATTAAAACATTTATAAATTCATCTATTATGTATGCATATCAATTTATAAATCTAAAGTAATAATAACCCATAAACTGTCCAAAGTTCAATGTCCAAAACAACTAAACCCAAATAGTTTATAATGCTTTTTATTAAAAAATTCATCTGAAAGACTCCTCTATATGCTGAATCCAAGTCCTACACTCGTGTATTATCTGAAAAGTTTTTGAAAACTAAAAGGGTGAATTAATAAGCTCAGTGTGAATTTTATAACAAGCTAAATATCAATATGTGTGGACAGACCAAAAGGAGTTCTCAGAACTCATCCATCCAAAACACACCAACATATGTGTGGAAAAAACCACCAAGTTTTCATATTATTAAACTACCTCATATGTAACACCCCAAACCCGGCCTAGACGTTATGGCCGAATCTGGCGATGTCACATGGAATGGAATTTGAAAAATCAAATTTATCGAGTTAAAACCATCTCCGTTTATTAACTTTTTTTTCATAAATCTCAAAACTATTTTCCTGTTAATTAGATTAATTTAAAATCATGTTCTGTAGCAGAAGCTTTTAAAACCATGACATTTAAATAAAATCATTCGCGTTTAGGAAAAATGTTGTGTTTAATAAAACTGAGTTTTCATTGCAATTCGAAAGTTCATGAAAACAGTTAAAAATCCAAAATAAATGCAAACTGTCCAAAAGTCCATTCCAGAAAATAAATAGGAAATAATTACCATAACTGAAATTAAAATACTTCAATAATCATGTGGTCACCGTCGAGTGTTCTGCCACACCGATCTGTCTAAGTCTGGGGATTTCCTAGACAGAGAAAACAGAAAGGGGTGAGTATACGTAAACTAAGTGTGTAATCCCCATAGAAGACATGCATACAGTCAAATGCAAAAATCAGTCAAATGCAGTCTAGGCCTAAGCCTATTTCAGTTTCAGTATCAGTTCGGCCCTTAGCCCATTTCAGTTTCAGTATCAGATATCCATTAGGGCCTGAGCCCATCAAAGAAACAGTATCATATATACATTAATCAGTAACAGAATCCTACCCAACCAGCCTCTACACATCATCTCCATTCATCCCTACACTCCACATAGGGTTTAAAACACCCACCCATCCCTACACTCTATGTAACAGCCCGAATTAGGGCCAAAACGGAACAGTGGTTTCGAAACCACGAATCCAAGGTTGAAAAAAATATTTTTTTGATTTAGTTTTAGTTAGAGTTTATATTATGATTGCATAATTGTGTGAAAATTTCGTTGCGAAATTTTATCGATTGGGTGTTTAATTTGACGTTTAGGACTAAATTGAAATAGGTGAAAAATGTGTGTGTTCTAGTTCATAAAGTACTTGATTGAAATGGGGGTTTTAATTAGAGGTCCTTAAATGGAAATTAGACTATTATACTTTATATGGACAAAAATTTGGACATGGATGGAATTTTTAGAAAGTTTAGTAGTAAGGGCATTTTGGTCATTTGTGTATTAAATGAAATAAAATGGGAAAAATAACACAAAATGTGTTCATCTTCATTTAAACTTGGCCGAAACTTATATTTTCTCCATATCTAGGGTTTTTCCAATCTTTCAAGCTCAATAGTAAGTGCATTCAAGCCCGTTTTTAATGTTCTTTACATTTTTGAAATCCTCGTAGCTCGGTCTACCTATTTCTACCATTATTTCGAGTTAGGGTTTATGTTTAAAAATTTACCCATGAATGATATGCATGTATTTTGATGTTTTATGGTAGAATAAGAATGTTTTAAGTTAGGAGAACGATCTTTTCTAAGCAATTTTTAGCAAAAACGAGCAAAACGGCATAATTAGTAAAAATATCTATTGTTCATAACTATGTGTTAGAGTGAGAATATGATGTTTTCATAGAAGCGGAAAATGTTCAGCATGTTATAAAACATAAGAATAAGGGTTGAAATTAAATTTCTGAGCTTAGGGGCAAAATCATAATTTTGTAAAAGTTAGGGGGCAAAAATGTAATTTTTCCATAATGTGATTTTTGGATTTAAATAAATAGTATGAGTGTTAAATGAGCTAAATGTGTTGTTATAGATAAAGAAAGGCATGAAATCGACCTCGAATGGGGGAAAGAAAAGATTTTGGACTAAATTGCAAAATTCTCATATTTTGCACCAAGGTAAGTTTGTATGTAAATAATACATTAACTTCATTTACATTCTTATACTTCAGCCAATTATATATATTTTAGCTAATTTTGAAGCATAAATCAACTATTGAAAGAATGGAAATAAGTAATAGAGAGAGAAATCCCGGTTGAACATTTGGAAAGATTGAATAATATAGATGGAATGTAGCTAGGTCACATGTATGGTGCTGAGTGCACATCATGTGTACAAGAGAGCTACGAGATACTATGTAGTAGCTAGGTCACATGTGTGATACGGGATGTATCCCATGTAGACAAGAGAGCTACGGGAGATATAAATGTAGCTAAGTCGCATGTGTGATCCCAAGTGAAGGACACCATGTAGACAAGAGAGCTACGAGATAAATTGGCTAGGTCACATGGGTGGTACTAAGTGTTCACCATGTGTACAAGAAAGCCGAATTATATGAAATATGATGGGTGGAGGTGTGTGCTGAAACCACCAAGTATCGAGAATTGATCCGAAGTGTTCAACGGGATGATTTTACGGTGTCATTGTAAACATGGACCTATACTTGTGATGTATGAAATGTAGTGAAAATGAATTGTGATATGTATGCTAAATGAGGTTAATACAAAGAAAGTGTGAAAGAGTGAATTTACAATAATACTGTTTTGGACAGTCGCAGTGACGCGAATTTGAAAAATCACCAAAAATAGTAGGAATTTAATTAGAGGCTGAATGAGATATTAAAGCTTAATGAGTCTATTCTCATGTAAGAGAAACAGAGCAAGTAAAGGAACTCTATATTTTGAGATATTTATATTTGTGTGTGACTTGTTTAGAATGACTATGTGATCTCCTGTTCTGACTTTGATAAATCATTACAAATTGTAAAAAACTAATTAAGAAATATAGTTTATATTCTTAGATTTCTTATTGATTCTAGTTTTAAATCAAACAAATTTCATGGGTATTTGAACTTTTTACTAGCAGAAAATCAATTCGTAGTGAACAGAGGTCAGATCCGTTGAGCTGTATAACAGGGGAAATTTTAACTAATAAACTTTACTAATTGGCTAGACCAAAAATTCTAGAAAACTTTTAGTAAGAAGTAATATGAGTCTAGTTTGAGAAAAATTTTACGGATTTGAATTTTGAGTTTTGTAACTCGAGTTATGATTTATTTAGTGAACATGATGCAGGAGAGACAGCTTGATCAAAGTGGAGTAAATAGTGAAATTAAAAGTAGATACACTTGAGTTATTGTGTTAACATATTAGATTATTTAATTATTATTTATATACTCACTTACTAAGCTATACGCATACTTTATTTTCTCTCTCTTGTCTTATAGTTTCGTCCAGCTTGCACAGGAGTTAAGGATCGTTGAAGATATGCCCGCACTATCAATACTTTTGGGTATTTGAACTAAACATTTTGAATTATGGCATGTATAGTAGGCTTCATTATTTTGTTACGTCTCATAATTGCCTAGGTTTAAAATATTGGTTATAGTATTTGACCAATTATTTTGTACAAAGCCATTGGAGTTGGCTAATATTGTTCAAGACATATGTTATAATGATACATTATCTAATTGGATGTCATATTTCTATCTCGGTTTTGTTTAATGGTATGTGTTATGTTCTGGTAATACCTCGTATCCTATTTCGGTGTTGAACACGGGTAAGGGGCATTACATTTAGTGGTATCAGAGCTATGGTTTAGTCGGTTCTCGGACTAATATAGTGTGTGTAAAAGTCTAGCTATACATGCCATAAATATAATATGATAGTGTGGTGACTCCTGATTATTCTAAATTGTGTTTTGTTTTAATATAGTAATGGATCCCGACGGAACTGCGGCTGATGATGCTGCTAGTAATGCACCGGCTCCCACACAAGGGACCGCGCCTATAGAAAGTAGACCTGAGACATTGAGACAGGGAGATGAGGCTCGAGATGCCTTTCTCCAAATGATGAACAATTGGTATATTGAGTTTATTCGAGCAAACCCAAATGCTCAACCTCCTCCACCCCCTCCCATACCTCAGACGATTCCCGTAGCTGCTCAAAGCATAGATTCGGTAAGAATGAACAACCCTCCGGTCGACAAGATTCGAAAACAAGGGGCCGAAGAGTTCAGAGAAAAGATCGACGATGATCTCGAGAAAGCGGAGTTCTGGCTTGAAAATTCTACCCGTGTATTTGATGAGCTCTCATGTACACCCGAGGAGTGCTTAAAGTGTGCTGTATCACTTTTGAGAGATTCGGCCTACCATTGGTGGAAGACTTTGGTAGCAGTGGTGCCAAAACAAAGGGTTACTTGGGATTTCTTCCAGGAAGAATTCAGAAAGAAATACATAAGTCAGCGATTTATTGATCAAAAATGGAAGGAGTTCCTTGAATTGAAGCAGGGCAAGATGTCTGTGGCAGAGTATGAACGTAAATTTGTAAGACTCTGCAAGTATGCCCAGGAATGTGTGTCCACCGAGGCTATTATGTGCAAAAAATTTGAGGATGGACTTAATGAGAACATTAAAGTGCTTATTGGGAATTCTAGAGCTGAAAGAATTTGTAGTATTGGTTGATCGAGCTCTTAAAGCCGAAGAATTAAACAAAGAAAGAAGAAAAGCTGCCATTAAGGCCCGAGATGCCAGAAAGTGGCTGATAAGCAAGTCATTTCAATCTCAATCAAAGAGGTCCAAAGAGACAAACCCTCGAATGACAGTTTCAGCTGGAGATTCACACAGAGATCGTGGTAGGGCATATTCGGGGTCTAAAGCTCAAGTTACTTCAGTGGCAAGTGTGGGTAATGTGCGGTCTAGAAAGCCTGAATGTCAGCAATGTGGCAGGCAACATTATGGTGAGTGTTGGGGAAACCAGTGAGCTTGTTTCAGGTGTGGTTCTCGCGAGTATTTTATCAAAGACTGTCCGGAGAAAGTTAAAGAAGAAAAATTTCAGAGTACTAGACAGAGTACTACCGCTAGTAGAGGTAGACCACCGAGAAATACTGGAAGTGGAGCTAGCAGTAAAACTATAACGAAGCAGCGAGATCAGAAGCTAGAGCACCTGCTAGAGCTTATGCTATACGTGCTCGAGAGGATGCATCATCTCCCGATGTGATTACTGGTACATTTTCTCTCTATGATACTATTGTTATTGCATTGATTGATCCCAGGTCTACTCATTCCTATATTTGTATGAATTTAGTATCTAATAAGAAGTTCCCTATTGAGTTTACTAAGTTTACGATTAAAGTGTCGGACCCCTTAGGCCAATATGTGCTAGTTGATAAGGTTTGCAAGAATTGCTCATTAATGATTCAAGGTCACTGTTTTCCAGCTAATCTGATGCTGTTACCATTTGATGAGTTTGACGCTATTTTGGGAATGGACTCGTTGACATTGTATGATGCCAAGGAAGATTGTAAATAGAAAACACTAGAGTTGAAATGTGAAAATGGTGAAATTTTGTGGGTTGAAATAGATGAATCAAATAAATTACCTATGGCGATTTCGCACATGTCTGCACAGAAATACATGAGGAAAATGTGTGAAGCTTATCTGGCCTATGTAATGAATACTGAGCTGTCTAAATTGAAGCTTGAATCAGTACCGATAGTTTGTGAATTTTCAGATGTATTTCCAGAGGAATTGCCTGGATTGCCTCCGAACAGAGAGATAGAGTTTGCCATTGGTTTGTTGTCGGGGACTGCACCGATCTCGATTGCTCCATATAGAATGGCTCCGACTGAATTAAAAGAATTGAAGGCTCAGTTGTAAGAGTTAACAGACAAGGGATTTATGAGACCGAGTTTCTCTCCCTGGGGTGCTCCTGTATTGTTCGTAAAGAAGAAGATGGCTCAATGAGGCTTTGCATTGATTACCGTCAGCTCAATAAGGTGACTATAAAGAACAAGTACCCGTTGCCGAGGATTGATGATTTATTCGATCAGTTAAGGGGGCAACAGTGTTTTCAAAGATCGATTTGAGGTCCGGTTACTACCAGTTGAGAGTTAAGGAGTCGGATGTAACGAAAATCGCCTTTAGGACAAGGTATGGACATTATGAGTTCCTTGTGATGCCTTTCAGCTTAACAAATGCTCCAGCTATATTTATGGACTTGATGAACCAAATCTTTCGGCCATATTTGGATAAGTTTGTAGTAGTGTTCATAGATGACATTCTAATTTATTCTCGGGATGAGTCTGAGCACGCTAAACACTTGAGAACCATATTGTAGATCTTAAAAGAAAAGAAACTGTTTGCTAAGTTTAGTAAAAGTGAGTTTTGGCTTCGTGAAGTCAGATTTTTGGGACATATAGTCCCAGGTGATGGTATTTAGGTGGATCCGAACAAAATTTCTACAATCGTTGATTGGAAACCGCCAAAGAATGTATCCGAGGTTAGAAGCTTTTTAGGCTTGGCCGAGTATTATTGACGTTTTGTTGAGGGATTTTCGATGATTGCCTCTCCTATGACTAAGTTGCTGCAAAAGAATGTTAAGTTTGAATGGACTGATAAATGCCAGCAGAGTTTTGAAAAGCTGAAAGCACGATTGACTGAAGCACCAATTTTAGTATAGCCCGAGCCAGGGAAGGAGTTCATAATTTATAGTGATGCATCATTGACAGGCCTTGGATGTGTGCTGATGCAAGAGGGTAAAGTGGTAGCTTATGCCTCGAGATAGTTAAAACCGCATGAGAAGAACTATCCTACACATGATTTCGAATTGGCCGCTATTGTCTTTACCTTGAAGATCTGGCGACATTATTTGTATGGTGAAAAATACCGAATTTTTACTGATCACAAAAGTTTGAAGTATTTGATGAATCAAAAGGATTTGAATCTGCGACAGCGGAGATGGCTTGAATTATTGAAGGATTATGAGCTACTGATTGATTATCATCCGGGAAAAGCGAATGTAGTTGTTGACGCCTTGAGCAGGAAATCTCTTTTTACTTTGAGAGCCATGAATAGAGGTTAGCATTGTCTGATGATGGGTTAATCTTGGCAGAGATGAGGGTTAAACCGTTATTTCTCCAGCAAATTTGTGATGCTCAAAAGAACGATAGTAGTTGTGAACCAAGAGAACTCAGTGCGAATCAGGTTACGACTCAGATTTTCGAGTTGGACTGGATGATTGTTTGATGTTTCGAGACAGGATATGTGTACTGAAAAATGATGAATTGATTCAGAAAATATTACATGAGGCGCACAGTGGCTGTTTGTCGGTTCACCCTGGTAGCACAAAAATGTATAATGATTTAAAGAAGTTGTATTGGTGGCTAGGTATGAAAAGGGATATTTTTGAATTTGTAACCAAGTGTTTGATCTGTCAACAAGTAAAAGCTGAGCATCAAGTGCCTTCAAGATTACTCCAACCGGTAATGGTACCTGAATGGAAATGGGATAGGATTAACATGGATTTTGTAATCGGTTTGCCTCTGACTCCTAGAAAGAAGGATGATGTCTGGGTAGTGGTTGATAGGTTAACAAAGTCGGCTCACTTTATACCGGTACATACCGATTTCTCACTTGATAAACTAGCTGAATTATATATTGCTGAAATTGTGAGGTTACATGGGTTACCTATGTCTATACTATCAGATAGAGATCCGAGGTTTACCTCGAGATTCTGGAAAATAGTTACAAGAAGCTTTGGGTACAAAATTGAATTTTAGTATCACGTTTCATCCACAAACAGATGGTCAATTAGAAAGAGTAATCCAGGTACTCGAAGATATGCTTAGATGCCGTGTTTTAGAATTTGAAGGCAGTTGGGAGAAGTATCTATCTTTGGTTGAATTTGCGCTGTGTTTTAAAATTTGAAGGCAGTTGGGAGAAGTATCTATCTTTGGTTGAATTTGCCTACAATAACAGTTTTCAGTCAAGTATACAGATGGCACCGTACGAAGCCTTGTATGGTCGCAAGTGTCGGACTCCTTTATATTGGACCGAACTTAGTGAGAAACAGATTCACAGAGTTGATTTAGTTAAAGAAACTGAAGAGAAAGTAAAAATAATTCACGATTGCTTGAAAGCTGCTTCAGATCGACAAAAGTCATATGCGGATTTAAAAAGAAAAGAGATTGAATTTCAAGTGGGTGATAAAGTGTTCTTGAAGGTGTCACTATGGAAGAAGATTCTGAGATTTAGCCGAAAAGGCAAGTTAAGTCCGTGTTTTATTGGGCTGTACGAGATTATTGAGAGGATTGGATCAGTGGCATATCGGTTGGCATTACCGGCAGAATTAGAAAGAATTCATAACGTGTTTCATGTATCAATGTTGCGACGTTATCGTTCTGATCCTTCACATGTGATTTCTCCAACAAAAATTGAGATTCGATCGGACTTGACCTATGATGAGGAACCGATTAGGATTTTGGCTCGAGAAGTAAAATAGTTGAGAAAGAAAAGTATAGCTTTAGTGAAAGTGTTATGGCAAAGACATGGAGTAGAAGAAGCTACGTGGGAACCAGAGGAAGCCATGAGAAAACAAAACCCAAATCCCTTTACCGGTAAGATTTTTAGGGACGAAAATCCCTAAAGGGGGGGAGAGTTGTAACAGCCCGATTTAGGGCCAAAAGAGAATAGTGGTTTCAAAACCATGAATCCGAGGTTGAAAAAAAATATTATTTTGATTTATTTTTAGTATTTATATTATGATTGCATAATTGTGTGAAAATTTCGTTGCGAAATTTTATAGATTTGGTGTTTAATTTGACGTTTAGGACTAAATTGAAATAGGTGAAAAATGTGTGTGTTCTAGTTCATAAAGTACTTGATTGAAGTGGGGTATTTAAGTAGAGGTCCTTAAATGGCAATTAGACCATTATACTTAATATGGACAAAAATTTGGTCATGGATGGAATTTTTAGAAAGTTTAGTAGCAAGGGAATTTTGGTCTTTTGTATATTAAATGAAATAAAATGGGAAAAATAACACAAAAATGTGTTCATCTTCATTTAACCTTGGCCGAAACTTACATGTTCTCCATAGCTAGGGTTTTTCCAAGCTTTCAAGCATAATAGTAAGTGCATTCAAGCCCCGTTTTTAATGTTCTTTACATTTTTGAAATCCTCGTAGCTCGGTTTACCTATTTCTACCATTATTTCGAGTTAGGGTTTATGTTTAAAAATTTACCCACGAATGATATGCATGTATTTTGATGTTTTATGGTAGAATATGAAAGTTTGAAGTTAGGAGAACGATCTTTTCTTAGCAATTTTGAGCAAAAACGAGCAAAACGGCATAATCGGTAAAAATACCTATTATTCATAACTATGTGTTAGAGTGAGAATTTGATGTTGTCATAGAAGAGAAAAATGTTCAGCATGTTATAAAACATAAGAATAAGGGCTGAAATTAAATTTCCGAGCCTAGGGGAAAATCGTTATTTTGTAAAAGTTAGGGGGCAAAAATGTAATTTTTCCATAATGTGATTTTTGGATTGAAATGAATAGTATGAGTGTTAAATGAGCTAAATGTGTTGTTATAGATTAAGAAAGGCGTGGAATCGACCTCGAACGGGGGAAAGAAAAGATTTTGGACTAAATTGCAAAATTCCCATATTTTGCACCAAGGTAAGTTTGTATGTAAATAATACATTAACTTCATTTACATTCTTATATTTCAGCCTATTATATATATTTTGGCTGATTTTAAAGCATAAATCGACTATTGAAAGAATGGAAATAAGTAATAGAGAGAGAAATCCCGGTTGAACATTCGGAAAGATTGAATAATATAGATGGAATGTAGCTAGGTCACATGTATGGTGCTGAGTGCACATCATGTGTACAAGAGAGCTACGAGATACTATGTAGTAGCTAGGTCACATGTGTGATACGGGATGTATCCCATGTAGACAAGAGAGCTACGGGAGAGATAAATGTAGTTAGGTCGCCTGTGTGATCCCAAGTGAAGGACACCATGTAGACAAGAGAGCTACAAGATAAATTGGCTAGGTCACTTGGGTGGTACTAAGTGTTCACCATGTGTACAAGAGAGCCGAACTATATGAAATATGATGGGTGGAGCTGTGTGCTGAAACCACCAAGGATCGAGAATTGATCCGAAGTGTTCAACGAGATGATTTTACGGTGACATTGTAATCATGGACCTATACTTGTGATGTATGAAATGTGGTGAAAATGAATTGTGATATGTATGCTAAATGAGGTTAATACAAAGAAAGTGTGAAAGAGTGAATTTACAATAATACTGTTTTGGACAGTCGCAGTGACGAGAATTTGAAAAATCACCAAAAATAGTAGGAATTTAATTAGAGGCTGAATGAGATATTAAATTAAATCTTAATTAGCCTGTTCTCATGTAAGAGAAATAGAACAAGTAAAGGAACTCTATATTTTGATATATTTATATTTTTGTGTGACTTGTTCAGAATGACTATGTGATCCCCTGTTCTGACTTTGATAAATCATTTTGTACAAAAATAATTAAGAAATATAGTTTATATTCTTAGATTTCCTATTGAGTCTAGTTTTAAATGAAACAAATTTCATGGCTATTTTACTTTTGTACTAGGAGAAAATCAATTCGTAGTGAGCAGATGTCAGATCCGTCGAGCTGTATAACAGGGGAAACTTTAACTAATAAACTTTACTACTTGGCTGGACCAAAAATTCTAGAAAACTTTTTGTAAGAAGTAATATAAGTCTAGTTTTAGGAAACTTTAATGGATTTGAATTTCAAGTTTTGTAACTCAAGTTATGATTTATTTAGTGAACATGACGCTGGAGAGACAGCTTGATCAAAGTGGAGTAAATAGTGAAATTAAAAGTAGATACACTTGAGTTATTGTGTTAACATATTAGATTCTTTAATTATTATTTATATACTTACTTACTAAGCTATAAGCTTACTTTCTTTTCTCTCTCTTGTCTTATAGTGTCGTCCAGCTTGCACAGGAGTTAAGGATCATTGAAGATCTGCCCGCACTATCAATACTTTTGGGTATTTGAACTAAACATTTTGAATTATGACATGTATAGTAGGCTTCGTTATTTTGTTACGTGTCATAATTGCCTAGGTTTAAAATATTGGTTACAGTATTTGACCAATTATTTTGTACAAAGCCATTGAAGTTGGCTAATATTGTTCAAGACATATGTTATAATGATACATTATCTAATTGGATGACATATTTCTATCTCGGTTTTGTTTAATGGTATGTGTTATGTTCTGGTAATACCTCGTACCTTGTTTCGGTGTTAAACACGGGTAAGGGGCGTTACACTCTAAGTAGTACTGAATGCGGCACATAATCAGTAAATTGCAGCTGAGCTACCAGATAATAGGCTTAAGAGCCTTTCAGTACACTTCCTCCAAATATCAATATCCCAACCCAATGCAATGCAACATACAGTATATGACATGCTAATACATGAATATCAGTTACAGATACAACTCAGTATTCATTCATATAATAATCATGCTCATTACATACATCATACATACAGTTCACGCATTTAAGGGTCTAAGTAGCGCTTACCTACCCTATGGTAGGTTCACAGTCGACTTGGGTGACCCAAGCAACCTTAGAACACATTTCAGATAAATGGGTTCACACGCCCATGTGGCTTGCCCGTGTGGGCCCACACGCCCGTGTGGCCCATACGGCCGAATTTAGCCTTGGCCGTGTAGATCACATGGCCTGGCCCAGAATCCCACACGCCCGTGTGAACTATCCGTGTGGACCCACATGCCAATGTGGCCCACACGACCCAAATTAGTCTTGCCCGTGGGTCACACACGGCCTACCTGGCCTACACGACCGTGTCTTACATGCACGACCTGGCCTCGTCAATCACACGCCCGTGTTATTGCACACGGCCTACCACACGGGTAACCACACTCCCGTGTGGTGTAGACAGTGGGGCTTTGGCTTTCATAGAAACCCCTTTTTTGTATTTTCGGGTACACACCTAGTACGTTTTCAATGCAAAACCACCCCTGTAACACCCCTTACCCGAGACCGTCATCGGAGTCGAGCACGAGGCGTTACTACACTTAGCTTACTAATTAGGGGCATAAAAATTTACTTTTAAAATTAATTTAGTTTCATTCATTTAATATGTCCCTAAAAGGGGTTCTTGAGACCCTAAAACATGAAATTGAAATGGTTTGGGAATAAACCGGAATCAATAAAAATGTTCCGATCACTTAAACAAATCAAAACAATGTATTTCATCTTTCATAAATAAATTGTCCATCTGCATCATAGTCACTAAATAAATCATAAATCGAGTTATGAAACTCAAAATTAAAATCCATAAATTTTCTAGGAAACTAGACTCATATATCTTCTTACTAAATTTGTTTCAGAATTTTTGGTTTAGCCAATTAGTATAGTTTATTAGTTAAAGTTTCCCCTATTTTAGTGTTTGGCTGCTCTGACCTCTGTTCACTACGAATTAATTTTCTCCCTGTACAAAATTCAAATAACCATGCCGCTTATTTCTCTTTAAAGTATGCTCAATACGAAATCTATACATATCCAGTATAAATCCTAATTATTTTTTTACAATTTTTAGTGAATTTCTAAATTCAGAGTAAGGGATTCAGAAATCACTCTAACATTGTCTCACCAAAATTTAAATATCTCATAAAATACAACTCCTTTATTTACTCTGTTTCTTTCATATGAAAATAGACTCAATGATCTTTAATTATATCTCATTCACTATCTAAATCCATTTCTACTACTTTTAGTGATTTTTTCAAATTCACATCATTACTGCTGTCCGATACTATTTTAAAGCTAATTTCACCTTTTTCATGATTTCCATGGAATAACTAGCATTTAGGCATACAAAACACCAAACATGTCCTTGATTAGCCATTCCAATAGCTAATCATTATCAAGCATTTACATACCCTTCATTAGCCATATCATAAGATCATACACACAAAATTGCTACGATGCTATACATGCCATACTCAAAATGAAACGTCTAGCTATACCAAAATAATCCTCGTGATAGTGTGCCCGGACCTCCGACGTACTTTATGATCCCCGAGTTAGCTTGAAAAAACTATAAAAGGAAGGAAAATGAAGTGGGTAAGCATTAAGCTTAGTAAGTTTTCATGCAAATAAATAACAACATTCATAAGAATTATCTTACTACTTGGCATGATACTACTTAATGCAACTTCATTAATTGTCAAAGACATATTTTAAACTTCTTCACTTACTCACTTACTTAAATACTTACTTACTTAATCAAATTTATTAATACATTTTAGTTACCTTTTTCCTTATCAAGCATACATGAACATTATATACTTACCTTTGCTCTTCTAGCATGAATTTGTCTTACCTTTTTAGTATAACTCGTCTTACCTTATCTTGCCTTGATATTCTCTTTAAATTTTCTAGTTGAACCACTTGGAATACTAAGGATACACGGGTACCTTACCATTGCCATGACTTGTCATGGTCTTATGTCGTATCCTTTTGAAACTTACCATTGCCATGTCTCGACATGGTCTTACATGGTATCATTGCCTTATGAACTCACCAATGCCATGCCTTGGCATGGTCTTAGATGGGACATTTGCGTTATAGTAACTTATCAATGCCATTTCTTGACATGGTCTTACATGGCATCCTTGCCTTAGAAACCTTACCAATTGCCATGCCTTGGCATGGTCTTACATGGTATCCTTAAACCCTAATGTCATGACATTTGTATCCTACACATTGCTAAGGTTCAACTGGGACTTTCTGAAATTACTTCTCCATCAATTCATGCTTGAGTCTTCTTTGAATAATTTCATAAAATAAATATACACATGCTGAAAATTAACAACATTAACAGAAAATAATAGAATATTGTATTTATTTACCGCAAACTTACCTCGAAAGAAAAGACAATTAACTATATCGATTTAGTCCACTATCTTTTTCTTTCTCCGGTCTAACTCCAAATTTCATTCTTCTTGATCTATAATAACAAATTTAGCTTATTTAATAGTCACATTTATTAAAACAGTCCTTGACTCAGACTTTGGCAAAATTACACTTTTGCCCCTAAACCTTTACATATTTACACTTTTTCCTCAAGGCTCGAAAATTAAAATTCATCCTATTTTCTTATGTTTTATGACATGCTGATCATTTCTCCCTTCTATGGCAACATCAAATTCTCACTCTAACATGTACTTATAAACATTAGGTATTTTTACCAATTATGTCGTTTTACTCGTTTTCACGTAAAATAGCTTAGCAAAAGTTGTTTAACACAGTTTCAAGCTCCATATTCTACCATAAAACATCAAAGTAAACACATTTCACCTATGGGTATTTTTCCGAATATAAACCCTAGGTTAAATTATTGCTAGAATAAGCTTAATCAAGTTACCAGGACTCCAAAAACATAAAGATCATTAAAAACGGGGCTTGGAATCACTTACTATGGAGCTTGGAAGCTTGAAACAAACCCTAGCTATGGAGAACCCTTGACATTCGGCCTAAGGAAGGAGATGAGCACATTTTTTCCATCTTTTTCCCTTTTTAGTTCTTTTATTTAACACTTTACTAAAATGCCCTTCATTAAAATGTTTTAGTTATTTCTACCTATGTATATCCATTTTTTTCCATGAAAATATAATGGTCTAATTTCCATTTAAGGACCTCTACTTCAATTATGCACTTCAATTTAATCCCTTAGCATTTAGAACTCATATTTATCAACTTTTGCAATTAAGCCCTAATATGCAAATCGGACATGCAATCACTGAAATTTCTTATCAGTATTCTAACACATGCATCTAATCAGTCAGTAAATCATAAAATTAATTGCAATAAACTTTTCTACCTCGAATTCGTGGTTTCGCAACCACTATTCCATTTAGGCCCTATTTCGGGATGTTACATTTCTCCCCCTTTTAGGGATTTTCGTCCCTGAAAATCTTACCTGTGAAGAGATTTGGGTATTGTTTTCGAATAGCCGTTCGGGCTCCCATATAGCCTCATCTACCCCATGTCTATTCCATAATACTTTCACAAGTGCAATACTTTTGTTCCTTAATTGCTTTACCTCTCTAGCTAGAATCTTTACCAGTTCTTCACCGTAAGTCTTGTCTGGCTGAATCTCAACCTCGGTTTGAGAAAGCACATGTGACTGATCTGAAAAATAACGACATAGCATAGACACATGACATACATCATGAATCTTCTCTAACTCAATCCGTAAAGCTAACCAATATGCTAATAGTCCGACTCTCTCAATCACTTCAAACGATTCAATAAAACGTGGACTTAGTTTTCGTTTCTTGCCAAATCTAAGAACTTTCTTCCACGGGGATACTTTCAAAAACATTTTTTCACCAACTTGATACTCAATCTCTTCTCTCTTCAAATATGTATACGACTTTTGTTTGTCTGAAGCTGCTTTCAAGCAATCTCTTATGACTTTTACTTTCTCTTCTGTTTCTTTAACTAGATCAACTCTGTAAATCTGATTTTCCGTAAGCTCTGTCCAATACAAAGGTGTACGACATTTACATCCATACAAAGCTTCATAAGGTGCCATCTTCAAACTCAACTGATAACTATTATTGTAGACAAACTCTACTAATGGTAAGTACTTTTCCCAATTGCCTTAAAATTCTAGTACACAACATCTAAGCATATCTTCAAGCACCTGAATAACTCTCTCTGACTGACCGTCGGTCTGAGAATGGAAAGCTATACTGAAACTCAACTTTGTGCCCAAAGCTTCCTGTAACGTCTTCCAAAACCTTGAAGTAAATCTCGGATCTCTGTCTGAAATGATCGATAATGATACCTCGTGTAGTCTGACTATCTTTGAAATATACAACTTAGCCAACTTGTCAAGTGAATAATCCATACGAACTGGGATAAAATGAGCCGACTTCGTTAACTTATCAATCACAACCCATACTGCATCTTTCTTTCTCGGTGTCAATGGCAATCCTGTCACAAAATCCATAGTAACTCGGTCCCATTTCCACTCAGGGGCTAGCACAGGCTGCAATAAACCTAAAGGTACCTGATGTTCGGCCTTTACCTGCTGACAGATCAAGCATCTAGAAACAAACTCTGAAATTTCCCTTTTCATTCCTACCCACCAGTACATTTTCTTCAAATAATTATACATCTTTGTGCTACCTAGATGAATAGACAAAGAACTACTTTGTGCTTACTGTAAGATCTTTCAAATAACCTCATCATTCTTCAGTACACATACCCTATCTCTAAACATCAAACAACCGTCAGGACTAATCTAAAAATCTGACTTTATATTCGATTCACACTGAGCTCTTTTGGCTAGCAACTCACTATCATTTTTCTGAGCTTTATAAATTTCTTCAAGAAACATCGATTTAGCTCTCAACTCAGCTAAGATAAAACCATCATCTAATAAGGCTAGACTATTGTTCAAAGCTCTTATTGCAAACAAAGATTTCCTACTCAAAGCATCCGTAACAACATTAGCCTTACTTGGGTGATAATCGATCACTAGGTCATAATCTTTAATCAACTCTAGCCATCCTCTTTGCCTCAAGTTCAAATCTTTTTCAGTAATCAAATATTTCAAACTTTTGTGATCAGTGAATTTTCTACACTTCTCACCGTACAAATGATGTCTCCAGATCTTCAGCACAAAGACAATGGCAGCTAGCTCTAAATCATGTGTCGGATAGTTCTTTTCATGTTGGTTTAGCTGTCTAGAGGCATAAGCAATTACCTTTCCTTCCTACATAAGTGCACAACCAATTTCATTCAAGGACGTATCACTATAAATCACAAACTCCTTACCTGGTTCTGGTTGTACTAAAACAAGAGCTTCAGTCAACAATGCCTTTAACTTGTCAAAACTCTGTTGACACTTCTCAGTCCATTCAAACTTGACATCCTTTCATAGAAATCTTGTCAGTGGAGTAGCTATCATGGAAAATTTCTCTACAAGTCATCTATGATATCTGGTAAGACCAAGAAAACATCTGACTTTTGATACATTTCTTAGAGGCTTCCAATCAACAATGGTTGAAATATTGCTCAGATCAACCCTGATACCTTCACCTAAGATAATATGTCCAAGAAAACCAACTTCTCGTAACTAGAACTCAATTTTGCTGAACTTGGTATACAACTGATTATCTCTCAAAATCTGTAAAATTGTTCTCAAAATGCTCTGCATGCTCAGTCTTATCATGAGAATAAATCAAGATATCATCAACGAACATAACTACAAACTTATCTAAGTACGGCTGAAAATTCTGTTCATTAAGTCCATGAAAATGGTAGGAGCATTAGTTAAGCCAAATGGCATCACAAGGAACTCATAATGACCATACCTAGTCTGAAAAGCAGTCTTCGAGACATCTGAATCTTTAACTCGCAACTGATAATATCCGGATCTCAAATCTATCTTGGAGAACACAGTGGCTCCCTTCAAATCAAACAAATCATCAATTCTAGGCAATGGATACTTGTTATTTACTGTTACCTTGTTAAGCTGCCGATAATCTATGCATAATCTCCTTTATCTGTCTTTCTTTTTCATAAATAGCACTGGTGCACCCTATGGTGAACTACTGTGTCTTGCAAAGCCTTTATCTATTAATTCCTGCAGTTGAGCTTTCAATTCTTTCAATTCCAAAGGGGCCATGCAATAGAAATGGGTGTGGTACCAGGAATCAACTCAATACCAAACTCAACTTCTCTAATAGGAGGCAAACCTAGTAGTTTTTCTGGAAACACATTGAGAGACTCACATACCACAGGCACTAATTCAATTTTCAATTCTTGATCTTTAGTGTTCAACACAAAAGCAAGATAAGCTTCATGCCCTTTTCTCAACATTTTTGAGCAGATATAACAGAAATCATGGCAAATGAACTATCTGACTTTTCTGAATTAACCCGAAGAATTTCACCATTTTCACATTTTAACGTAATGAATTTGTTTCCACAATTCACTATCACATCATGTGTAGTCAACCAATCCATACCAAGAATCACATCAAATTCATCAAACGGCAATAGCATGAGATCGGCGAGGAACAGTAGCCTCTAATCATCAAAGGGCAATTTCAACATACTTTATCTACTAATACATGCTTGCCTAATGGATTCAATACGTTAATCACAAATTCTGTAGATTCTATAGGCATACTCATACTAGGCATCAATTTCATGCAAACATATGAATGGGTTGAACCCGGATCAATCAAATCAATAACTCTAGTATAATGGAGAGAAAATGTACCCGTAATCACATCGGGGGAGGATGCCTCTTCGCCAGCACGGATAGCTTAGGTCCTCGCAGGTGCTCTAACATCTGGCCTCACTATTGAATCTCTAGGTGCACCTCTATTACTTGCCCCAGCTCCCAGATTTCTCAGTGGCCTGCCTCTGACAGGAGCGTTGCCTGATCTTACACTTAGTATTGCTTCTTTTTTAATTATCTCGGGATACTCCCGAATAAAATGGTCTGGTACACCATATTGGAAACAACCTATCTCAGTTGCTCGACATTGACCTAGGTGACGTCGACCACATTGGAGAAACTCTGGTCCATTAGGCTGAACACTGCCAACACTTGCAATTGAAGTGGTCTGAGCTTTCAGACTCATAAATCTTCTGCCTCTATTTCGGTTAGAATATCCAGCTGAAAAATTAGATCTAGTGGAGAACTCTCTAGGCCTCTTGGATGTAGACTGAAATGACTTGCTTATTATTCTTGCGTCTCAATTTCAACTTTTCCCTTTCTTTTTAATAGCTCCTCTTCCTTACAGTCTCTCTCAACTAGGACAACAAGCTCTTTTATATTTAGGACACCAACCGATAATCGGATATCATCATTAAGCCCATCCTCAAATCTTTTGCACATAATAGCCTCTGTAGACACACACTCTCGAGCATAATTGCTGAGTCTAACAAACTTGTGCTCATATTCAGTCACTGTCATATTACCCTGTTTCAACTCTAGAAACTCTTTTCTTTTTTGGTCAACAAACCTATGAATGATGTACTTTTTACAGAATTCCTCCTGAACAAAATCCCAAGTGACTCTTTCTTTCAATACAACTGATACAAGTGTCTTCCACCAATGGTAAGCCGAATCTCTAAGAAGTGATACAACACAATTCATACATTCCTCAAGTGTGCAGGATAACTCATCAAAGACTCTGATAGTATTCTCGAGCCAAAATTATGCCTTTTCTGCATCGTCATCTTTTGTAGCTCGAAACTCTTCGACTCCTTATTTTTTGATTTTATCAATTGGTGGCTTTTCTCTTACAACCGTACCTGTGACTGGAGGAGCTACATTGGTGGTCTGAGGATCATGAGGGGGTGGAGATCTAATAGCTGGATTCATACGAACGAACTCGAAAAACCATTCATTCATAGCTTGGAAGAAGGCTTCTCGAGCCCCTCCTCCTTGACTAACTGTAACGGGCTTTCACTAATATCTGATGGCACCATCCCTTCTGCGAGACCGGGCGTATTACTCTCTACATCATCTGCACTAGCTTGTTTAGGATCCATAACTATAAAAGAAAAAATTTTCAAATTGTCAAGAGTTGTCACACTATCAACATATAAGTACGGCATGTATAACTAGACTCTTACTCATACTAAATATTCTGAGAACCGACTAAACCTTTGCTCTGATACCAATAAATGTAACACCCCTTACTCGAGACCGTCGTCGGAGTCGAGCACGAGGCATTACCGGACTTAGCTTACTAATTAAGGGCATAAAAATTTACTTTTAAAATTAATTTAGTTTCATTCATTCAATATGTTTCTAAAAAGGGTCCTTGAGACCCTAAAACATGAAATTGAAACTGTTTGTGAATAAACTAAAATCAATAAAAATGTTTCGATCACTTAAACAAATCAAAACAATGTATTTCATCTTTCATAAATAAATTGTCCATCTGTATCATAGTAACTAAATAAATCATAACTCGAGTTATCAAACTCAAAATTAAAATCTGTAAATTTTTTTTGAAACTAGACTCATATATCTTCTTACTAAATTTGTTTCAGAATTTTTGGTCCAGCCAATTAGTACAGTTTATTAGTTAAAGTTTTCCCTATTTCAGTGTTCGGCTGCTCTGACCTCTGCTCACAACGAATTAATTTTTCCCTGTACAGAATTCAAATAACCATGCCGTTTATTTCTCTTAAAATTATGCTTAAGAAGGAATCTATACATGTCAAGTATAACTCCTAATTATTTTTGTCCAATCTTTAGTGAATTTCTAAAATCAGAATAGGGAATTTAGAAATCACTTTGACCTTGTCTCACCAAAATTTAAATATCTCATAAAATACAATTCTTTTATTTACTCTGTTTCTTTCATATGAAAATAGACTCAATAATCTTTAATTATATCTCATTCACTATCTAAATCCATTTCTACTATTTTTAGTGATTTTTTCAAATTCACATCATTACTGCTGTCCGATACTATTTTAAAGCTAATTTCACCTTTTTCATGATTTCCATGGAATAACTAGCATTTAGGCATACAAAACACCAAACATGTCCTTGATTTGCCATTCCAATAGCTAATCATTATCAAGCATTTACATACCCTTCATTAGCCATATCATAAGATCATACACACAAAATTGCTACGATGCTATACATGCCATACTCAAAATGAAACATCTAGCTATACCAAAATAATCCTCGTGATAGTGTGCCCGGACCTCCGACGTACTTTACAATCCCCGAGTTAGCTTGAAAAAACTATAAAAAGAAGGAAAATGAAGTGGGTAAGCATTAAGCTTAGTAAGTTTTCATGCAAATAAATAACAATATTCATAAGAATTATCTTACTACTTGGCATGATACTACTTAATCCAACTTCATTAATTGTCAAAGACATATTTTAAATTTCTTCATTTACTCACTTACTTAAATACTTACTTACTTAATCAAATTTATTAATACATTTTACTTACCTTTTTCCTTATCAAGCATACATGAACATTATATACTTACCTTTGCTCTTCTAGCATGAACTTGTCTTACCTTTTTAGTATAACTCGTCTTACCTTACCTTACCTTGATATTCTCTTTAAATTTTTCAGTTGAACCACTTGGAATACTAAGGATACACGGGTACCTTACCATTGCCATGACTTGTCATGGTCTTACATCATATCCTTTTGAAACTTACCATTGCCATATCTCGACATGGTCTTACATGGTATCCTGGCCTTATGAACTCACCAATGCCATGCATTGGCATGGTCTTACATGGGACCTTTGCCTTATAGTAACTTATCAATGCCATGTCTTTACATGGTCTTACATGGTATCCTTACCTTAGAAACCTTACCAATTTCCATGCCATGGCATGGTCTTACATCGTATCCTTAAAGCCTAATGTCATGACATTTGTATCCTACATATTCCTAAGGTTCAACTGAGACTTTCTGAAATTACTTCTTCGTCAATTCATGCTTGAGTCTTCTTTGAATAATTTCATAAAATAAATATACAAATGCTGGAAATTAACAACATTACCTTAAAATAATAGAATATTGCATTTATTTACCACAAACTTGCCTCGAAATAAAATACGATCAACTATATCGATTTAGTCCACTATCCTTTTCTTTCCTTGGTCTATCTCTAGATTTTGTTCTTCTTGATCTATAATAAAAAATTTAGCTTATTTAGTACGCACAATTATTAAAACAGTCCTTGACTCAAACTTTGGCAAAATTATACTTTTGCCCCTAAAATTTTACATATTTATACTTTTACCCCAAGGCTCAGAAATTAAACTTCATCCTATTTTCTTATGTTTTATGACATGATTGTCATTTTTTCCTTCTATGGAAACGTCAAATTCTCACTCTAACATGTACTTATGAGCATTAGGTATTTTTACCGATTATGTTGTTTTACTCGTTTTCACGTAAAATCACTTAGCAAAAGTTGTTTAACACAATTTCAAGCTTCATATTCTACCATAAAACATCAAAATAAACACATTTCACCTATGGTTTTTTTCCGAATATAAACCCTAGGTTAAATTATTGCTAGAATAAGCTTAATCAAGTTACCCAGACTCCAAAAACGTATAGAACATGAAAAACAGGGCTTGGAATCACTTACTATGGAGCTTGGAAGCTTGAAACAAACCCTAGCTATGGATAACCCTTGACATTCGGCCTAAGGAAGGAGATGAGCACATTTTTGCCATCTTTTTCCCTTTTTAATTCTTTTATTTAACACTTTACTAAAATGCCCTTCATTAAAATTTTTTAGTTATTTCTACCTATGTATATCCATTTTTGTCCATGAAAATGGTCTAATTTCCATTTAAGGACCTCTACTTCAATTATGCACTTCAATTTAATCCCTGAGCATTTAGAACTCATATTTATCGACTTTTTCAATTAAGCCCTAATATGCAAATCGGACATGCAATCACTGAAATTTCTTATCAGTATTCTAACACATGCATCTAATCTCTTAGTAAATCATAAAATTAATCGCAATAAACTTTTCTATCTTGGATTATGGTTTCTCAACCAGTATTCCGTTTAGGCCCTATTTCGGGATGTTACAACGCCCGAGCCTTCCAAAACCTATAATCGAAATACACAAGCTCAGAAACAGTTCTAAACATGATTTCATCGAAACTGTGAAATCGACAACAATTCCAAGCAACATCCAATACTTACCCTTTTATTCAGAACGATTTCGATTACTAATCTGTAAGAGGAGAGTCTCGAACTCCACGACTTGTCGCTGCCAAAACAGAAAATAAGTCTCTAACGACAATTTTGGAAAATAAGATTTTAAAAGCGTTAGACCTACTTACTGAACAATCAAAGGAAAAAGAAAGAATATCAGTAATTTACCGAGATCCCTCGATGGATTTAAGCAAAAAGAACGAAAAAAATAATTGAGGAGAAAAATAATAACGAAAGGCTAAAGAAAATTAACGTCAAACTTCTGGAAAGAGAAAGGGATTTTCAAAAGAAAAAAGATAAAAAAAAATTTGGATACCTTCACAACTCGCCACTAACTACACAATCTCAACCACTCAGAAATCCACTCCCCTAAGACTCTAACAGGGGACCAAACAAAAAGAGTAACATTTACGCTTGTGCAAAAATTCAAACATATGACCTCCAACAGACCAGTGCCCTTACCACTTGAACCAGTAGGCTCATTCTAATGTGAAATTACAAATATTTAAATATAAGCCCGCTGAACAAGTATAGGGCTTAATTCAAAAAAGAAACAAAATTTTGCCAAAGCTAGGGCTTGAACTTGGGACCTTTCAAACACACCTAAAAAACTTAACACAGAAGAAATTACACAATTGTGTCAAAATAATACAAATACAGAGACAAATATTTTTAAGGTGTTACATCATCTTTTTCCTTACAAATGTCCCAACCCCATGTAATGCATCATGGCATACAAATCTCATTACAAATCAGTAGACGTGATAATCATTCTTTCATGTATATATAAGTTTCAATAATCATGGTAATCCGTGATTTCATAATGAACATATAGCCCTGATATTACATAACATGAGATTAGAAAGAAAAATATCAATTAATAACAATACTTATTATATCAGAACGATAAGACTCAAGTAAAAATGACTTACCTTATATCCATATAGTCTCTCACATGTTATAACAAAAAATATGTTTTTATTTGTAAAGAAAATTGGTAAATCATAATCAAATCTTTACATATTAAACTTCTATAAAATGCACAACTTTAGTGATCTGAATAATAAATCTTATTGGAGCTCGTTCACTTCTTCTTCTTCTTTTTTATGAGAGCTCGTTCATTTCTGATCCAAAAGAATAGGGACTTGATTTGCACCTAACAAAATCATATATGTGGTTAGAATTCTCTTATCTCCAATAAAATAATTTTCCAAAAGAAAACATCCACTTACTCCTCAACTTATAATACTCACTCATTAATTCCAAGATGATCAAAAAGGAACGTTTCAAATGTTGATGATCAAAGTTGGTGTGAGGATCTTGATTGGAGAAAAAGAATGAATAAATTCAATAAAATATTCATCAAAAAAATAAGATAGATGGAATTAAAAATAAAAATATGAGAAGAATAAAAGATACTTTACTTAACCAAATATTTTCAAAGATGACAAAAGTTGAAGAAAACCCTAAGATGAACTTAGAATTTGGAAATAGAAAGAAAATAGAGTGTTTAAGTGATTATCAAAAGAAGAAGGAATAAAAGAGAAGAAGAATTAACAAAGAAATCAGTTTTGGTGGTGGTGCAAGGGTGGTGGTACAGTGGTGTTGTAGTGGTGATGTAGTGGTGCTATAGTGGTTGTATGGTGGTGAAACGGTGGTTGTATGGTGGTGTTTTAGTTTGTAGTAGTAATATGAAGCAAAAATAAAAAAAATTAATGAGGAGCAACATTTTTTGGTGGCATAAGGTGGTCAAAAGGGAGGAGCAAAGAGAGAAAAATTGTATAAAAAACAAACAAATGAGAAAATGAGAGGAGTAAGGAGGGAGAAGTGGACTGTCACAAGGTCAAACCCATCAACAAAGCATTCAAAAGGGGACAAAGATTTTAACCACGATTACTTTGGGAGTTACCTTTTTCAAATCTTAAAACATGGAGTTACTAAGAAAATTAAAAATATGAGTTACATGCATAAAGGTTGGATGGTTTTGCATGGGAAAAGATGACTAACTTTTTTCATGAAATTAAAAAAATAGTTGATGTTATGCAAACTTAAACTTGGTCATTTAGGATTTACACAAGGTGCTTAGCCACTAGACTGCTTCACAAGTCTGTTCATGCATTAACAACAAATATTAGAATTTTGGGATGTGATAGTGAGAAATACAACTTACTTCAGTAGATAATCTAAACAAGTCTGTAATCCAGTAAAAAAATCAAAGTGAGCATTTGATTCAAATAATCAAAAGGATTATTATGTCATCTACAATTCCATTTAGGGAGATGACTAGTCTTGGCTATCGGAGCAGTTGACTCCACGGGTAGAGACATAAATGTACTCATTGGAAGAATGATACATTGGAATAGACCCAAGTTGAATTAATTATGAATTCGTTTGTGAATTAATTCACTTGTGATGTTCATGGTGTGACTTACCTAAATCTTGAGTTAGTTACTGACCATACGTATGTAACTCATGTGATTTGATATAAGTGGAGGCTTATGCTCTAAAGATGATCGAGTCGATAGCTAGTATGTTGGGTACAAGACTTGTGAATGGCATGGCTTTACTAGCAATAATGGAATTCATAACTTGATTAAAGAGTTAACAAATATCCTCTAATTGACATTATATGGATTGATAAATATGGAACGTGGCCACGAGTTCCTTTTACTCAAATGAGCAATTTATCATAGTCATTAGTTGAAAATGATCATATTAATCATTAAGAAGATACAATGGTGGCAATGAGATAAAATATGATTGTATTGAGTGAATGAATTTAACTCAAAGGAATCAAGGATATCATATGAGAGTAACACACACATGGCAAGGTCATTGGACAAAGCAATTGGATGAGCTACTTTCGTAAAGAGTATACAATAAGGAGTTTTCAATCATCGTACTTCTTTTGGCCTAACTCCATGATTAAGTAAATTGCAAATTATCGAAACGATGCTTCTATACATAACTACAATTACTCGAGCCTAAATTATATATGTCTGATTGGTCCCTATGCTAGCTCAACAAAAGCTCAATCAGACTGCATTTGAATCAAAAGAAAATTCCACGACTTTAGAAATAATTTAACTGAGTCAATTTATTCGATGTGAAATTAAATTAGGCAGTTGTAAGAATTGTTCAACTAGAAAATTTGATTAAATAATTTCTTGAAAAATTAATTTGAAAATTCTTGGTGATTTTTGAGACAAATAATTTTGATCAAGTAAAATTGAATCAATCAAATTAATTAAAATAAATATAATATTTTTAGAAATTAATTTTCAAGTCAGACAATTGGTCTAATGGGTATTTGAACTTGAGAATTGGAACCAAGATCGAAAATTGAACCCAAGAACCAAAACCCAAGACTGAAAGCCAAAATCTGGTTGAACTCGACCCTGTGTATGAAAATGGGTTGATAGTCTAATAGGTGGTTAGACCGGATCGGTCGGGTTGTCATTTGCCCAGACCGAATCGATAGCAACCGAACCAGGCAAAATGATGACAGTTTGAGGTGCCGAGGAGAAGTGGCATCAGCAATGGCACTGGCATGCACGACGACTACGGCGACAATGATCTGACAGCTAGCGGATGGCCAGCAATAGTGGAGAAATTAGAATCCTAATGGAACTCTACCATGTAACTTGATTTCAAATTAACATTTCCAAAGATAATATTTTTTAATAAATTTAATATTAAATCAAATTTAATATTTATGTAGATATTAATATGAGATATTGAATCTAATTTAATATTAATATAATTAAATCCTAGTTGAACTCTCTCTG
Organism: Gossypium hirsutum; assembly: GCF_007990345.1. Classification (NCBI taxonomy): domain Eukaryota; kingdom Viridiplantae; phylum Streptophyta; class Magnoliopsida; order Malvales; family Malvaceae; genus Gossypium; species Gossypium hirsutum. The sequence goes on along the minus strand of NC_053424.1, from coordinate 103,654,208 downwards.
AACTCTCCATATATAAAGAGAGCATGACTTATTATTCTCATACACATGAATTCAAAAAAATTTGTAGAAAGAAAATTCTTTGAAGAAATTATTTCAGAAAATTTCTAGAGATATTCTTGTTATTTACAACTTGACCCCCAAAATTTTTAAAAAATTACAAAATTTTCAACTGGTAATTTTTGTGAAAATTTTTTTGATTCGAAGCGAGCCAACACTCGACAGACATGGCCTTGAAAATAGTGGAGAAGACTACTTAGTCGAAGTGTTCATCCTAGACGAATCATAAAGGTACAATTTTGATTCAGTGTTTATTACTTTAGATATAACAACCAAGTTCTTCTTTTAGAAAAAAATTTTAAACTCCGATTTTTCCTTACACCTATCTTTCATTGCGTTTTCCAAACCTGATTTTCCAATATAGATTATGTAATTGAGTTTGTCAAAAGGTTAAAAAGACATTAAATGTTACTTTGCTTATGACTATTTAAGTAAGTATAGTAATATATTTTTAAATGGTTGTATTACAAGTTTGAATATATAGATAAGGTATGAATTTTTAGAATTGAACCTATTGGAGATGTGTTTTTGGCTAGAAAGAAAAGTGAATGGAAATGTGTTTTAGTTTATTTCGGCAAGTGCAAATTGGCATCATTTTAGACAATTTGTAGATAGTAATGTCGCGACGTCGAGCTATTGTCGTCGCGACAAGACCAAGCCAGTGAGTTAGATCGTGACAAGGAACCCCCGAAGTCACGATGTCAACCTAGTATTTTGTAAACTTTACAATTTTATCTTAATTTGACCTCAAGTTAGCAAAAGAGATTTCATAAGCTCGTATAAGATTCGAAAATCATAGAAAATCATATTGAGATTTAATAATATTGAAAATAGCATATATAAATGGGTAAATTGAATCGTAGTTGCTCCGGCAATGGATGTGGCATCTCGTAGCTCGGATCTGACGATCGGGTTGGGTATGGGGTTTTACAATGGGTATGCTTCTGGGTTTTTGATTATGAAGTATCCAAGCTAAATTGTTGAATTTATTAAGTAATTAAGCTACAAAAATGTTGGTTTTTCTTGATAATTATGATATTAATTAGTAAAATGTTAACTAAAAACATGAAATCTTGATTCTGATTCTATGACGAAAATTATATGACTTGAATATATTTGAAATATAAATATGATTGAAATGTGATATTGTGATGTTAATTTCATTATGAATGTGGTTTAATTATAAATGAAAAAGGATAATGCCCTATTAACAGTGTCAGATAGAGTTACGAATATAGTTGACCTGCCATAAGGTCTGTTTTGATAGGTGGGAGATTTAGCACTTTGCGCATATTATATTATGATAGTGCTCTAATACCCTTAAGGTCAATAACGTATCACCAACTCAAATACTGCAACATCCCAAAATTGGGCCTAGAAGTTTAGAGGGTAAATTAGGATTTTTGGCTTGGAGTAGGTTCAAAAAATATTGAATTATGGTAACCCGAAACTATTTTTGATCATAGCTTTTGAAAGTTAAATAAATTTTTGAAAATAAGGTTGGAAAGATCTTTAATTTTAAAATAAAGACTATTTTGTAAAAAAAGTTTGAATTCGGAGTACCATTAAGGTAAATATCTAAAAGTTTTAAAAACACCTTATTTTCCCCCTCCATCTATATTAAAGTCAGGATACTTCTTCTCCATCTTTATTTTTGTTTCTATCCCTTGCTCTCCTAAACACCAATCACTCAATTTTATTTTACAAACTTCATTCTTTTTATTTCTATCATCACCCAAGCCATAAATCTCCATAGAATTTCAAGAAAAACACCAAAAACACCATTAATTTTGTCATCTATCAAATTTGTGGGTTTTCTTTAGTTTCGACCAAACGCTCGTTTTTCTTCCATCAAAGGAAACAATCCGTCTTTCGATTAGTTTTAAATGTTATCTGGTCTTTTAAACTAATTTTTTTGCCATTAAATTGTATGTTTTAAATAAAAGCCAAAAATTGGGTCGTTAATGGTGGATTTCGGGATTTTTAATAAAAACAAGGTTTCAAATTATTTTCCTATTAGTTTTGATGTGATTAGAAGGTTTCTAAATATTCTTTAAATTTTTTTTAAGGAATTCCAACATTTTAATGAATTTTCGTGAAAATTACCATTGTATGTCGAAATTCAAATTCATGAATTTGTACGGTTATGAGTAGTTTGAAGGTTGGGAATTGTTCTTAGATGTATAGTTAGATGAATGGAATCAGTTTTAGGTGAAAAAGTGAAGTGTAGACTGAGATAATTGAAATTCAAGTTTGCTATGTCGAAGATTTCAGGTTCAAGATAATTTCGCTTAGGCTCGTGTTTTTTATTTATTTAGGAGAATCTTTGGTTGAATGTTGATTGTTTTGTTGTGTGAATTATTTGGTTGAAGCTTTGGAACCGTTAGGACCTTCTACCAGTTAAGGAAAAGCTAGTTTGAGCGTTTGGAGTCTCGGTGAAAGCATAATTGGTGAGTGTTTGGAATCGCTATTTGTAGACATGATTCATTGCATTAATTAGGAATTTAGAAGTACTTAAACCCCTACTCTAAATTTTGAGTGTAAGCTTTCTCATACTCTTGATTTAATATGTGATTGTGTATTGTGTATTGCTAAATTGTGGATTAAGATGTGACACTGTGACATGTGAAATAATCTTATGATGGCTAGTGTGAAAGAGGTGTAAGCATGTTATACGTGCCAAATGACAGTGAACATATTGTGCTATAATGTGAATATGCAGTGAAAAAGTGCAGAAAATGATAAGTAATATGTGTGTTTTAATAATGGATATTTTGGCCTTATGATCTTTGAGACCATTCGATATAGTTGGCATGTCATAGGGTTGTGAGCACTCACCTATATGTGTTGTGTTTTTGGAGCGTTAAGGCCGGGACAGATTTGGAGAGATTAGGGAATGTGAACTAAGCTCCATTCACCAGGATATGTTGGTGTATTGGAGAGTGTTAGCTATATGCTACACTTTTGGGATATGTTCAACTCTACAAGTCATTTGGTGTATTGGAAAATCATGTATCCGATGTGTGGTGATAGAGCCCACTTTTATGTTTTATAGCTCAAGTGCCAAATTATCATTAAATGTGATTATGTGTAATGTGATATATGCCTAAATGAGTATGTGATTATTGCGTAAATGAACCAATGAATAATGCATGAATAGGTATAATATGACACTAAATTTGGAAAAGTTGTAATTGTGCTATATAGTTGCTTCATTAATGCACGATGACTTGTTTGCATGGTAGTTATTTCTAATCATTCACTGAACTTGTTTTAGCTCACACACTCTTTTTAAACATTAGAGATATTTACCGTTGCGGTGTGAGCGGTGCGGGATTCCAAGGAAATGATCTAAGTTAGGCTTTAGCTTCTGTGTAGGTGATATTATTATTCTTTGAACAGTGAGAATAAGGCAATGTGGTAGAATTATTGTTTGTTTGTCATTATTATGTTTTAAATGGTTGTTGATTTCAAATACTTAGAACTTTATGGACGTTAAACATTGTTTATTTGGTTTTGCTTGAGTATAGTTATTTTGATGCTAAGTATTGAGGTTGTGTATGCATGTTGAAGTGAAAAAAGTTTGAATGTGATAAACGCCTTGTTTTGCTTCTTTTTTTTGTTAAATTATCGATAACCAAAGAATATGTATTAATGCCTGCGTGATTTACACGGTGTCGCAACATCGAAGGCAGTATGCTCGATTCCTGGTCCAGCTCCAAGGGTGTTTTGCGACATCTAATGTCTGTGTCATGACATCAATGACAGTCTTGGAATATATGTGATGCTTTGATGTTTGGTGTAGCTTCCTGTTACTTAAGACCAGCGATCGAGCCGGTTATAGGATGTTACAAATACCTTAGGGATACGACCATATTTTGGTGTGGATGGTGGAATTAGTGCATTTGTGCCCGATTAGCACTTCGGTGCATATACTGATGTGTTGGTGGACTGATCCATGTATCTATCCTCAAATCTGAGTCAATTAATAGGGGCTAAAACTTAAAAATATGCAACTAAAATAAAGAAAATGAAAAAAAAAATCGATATATTTATAAAAGCAAGGTGCAAATACTCTGAGGGTGCATCAATACTTGACATAATCTAGTTAAAATACCTCTAAGGTAAATTATATGGTATGGACTAGAACATGACTTGACATAATCAGATGATTTATTGATATTATAACTTGTGATATGAACTATTTAGTGACATTAGAATATAATATATGAATATATATGTGAAGGCTGGTTGACCTAATTGAATACATTGAAGGTAAATTAGTTTAAGGTTATCCTAGTAAGAGTTCAATTATATCCATAGAATTGAAATATGATTCGGTAATATTATTGATTTTTGTAACTTGAAAATGAATTTTAAATACAATTGATTCAAGGTAAAGTTGATGTTTCTATTTGTAAATGATTTGATCTGTTGATGTGTTATAATGTTACATTAATATGCTTTTATGTTAAATATTGATATGTATTGTAATCAAATTATGTTAGCACTACTGAGCTTTTCAATGCTTAGCATGCGGATTTGTTTGCTTTTGTGTGCAAGTACAAGCATTGATCCAATAGTGAGTTTAGAAGCATCAAAAGATTCACTCCTCAACTAACAAATGTTTGTTATTTTTCATTTTGAATTTAGTTTGTAAATGGCATGTACCTAGGTTAATAGGTTAAGTTATGATTCAAATATGTTATGTTGGCTTTATGTATGTTTTAGTTAGTTTTGGACCTATAAAGTTTCACTTGTCAAATTTTAATGGTAGATTATTAGATTAGTATGCATTTTTAGAAGTATTAAGTTATTTATACAACTAAGTTTAGTTGTAATGTATTGATTGCTATGCTTTTGGAATGTTTTGATCATGTCTTTAAATGTTAATGTAACACCCCTTACCCGTGTCTGACGTCGGGACAGGATACGAGGCATTACCAGACTTAAACATACACATACATGTAAAATCAGGCCATAAAATTTCAACCAATTCAAAAACATTCAAATACATGCATATCGTCCCTTAAATGAGCTACCGAGGCTCTAAACATGCATTAAAGGCAGTTTGGGACTAAACTAAGAACTTTGGAAAGTTTTGGGAAAACTTAGAAAATTTTTCATGAAACAAGGTCACACGCCCGTGTGGGCACAGGGACACGCCCATGTGCCCTAGACACGCCCATGTGCCCTAGACACGCCCGTGTCCGCAGGCTGTGTAACTCTCTGACTATGACGTCAACAATCAAAATTTAACCACACGGCCAAGCCACACACCCGTGTGCTAGGCCATGTCATCCACACGATTGAGACACATGGTCGTGTCTCTGTCCGTGTAGCTAACACTTAGGCTAATTTCCAAGCCTTTTCTTCCCATTAATCCCTCACATCTTTACACACATCAAAGTTATACATCATGGCATCATTTTCATGATATAGCATACTTCACTAAGGTTTATTCTTAACTTTAACATGCTATCGTTCACAAGTTTCATATACTCATATAATATCAAGTCTAGACACAATAATCCATATTCATTGACCTTGTCAAGTGACCTTATTTAAACATTAAGCATTCATGTTCAATCATCATCATCTCATTTCTATACCATACAATTACTTCATAGCTATGACCATTTTGATTGGTCATGAAGCATTTATCATACACACATGTCTTAACACCAATCATGCATGTCCCACAAGCATAAACACGTCATCGCATCACAAGCATTAGAACTTATCATGGATAACTAGGCTTACAAGCCACAATCATTATAAGCCACATCTCATAGCTATATACAATGAATCAATATAAGCCAATAAATTTGGCTAATCATAACAACATCTATCATAAAAACTAAGTCCCTATACATGCCACTCACTTAAAGGTGCTTAATACACATATGCCAATACTCCAAATGTAATGGCTTGATAGTGTGATGCTGTCTCCGACGATCTCTAACCCCAAGCTAACCTGAAAATAGTAAAGAAATGAAAGGAGGGAGTAAGCTTTACACTTAGTAAGTCCATATGAAAATAATAAGCAATATGCCAATATGCTTCTCAAGGTAATACAACCATAATTACACTTTTACTTATATTCTGGTCATGCTATTTTCTCGAGTCATAGTTACCAAAATATTTATATCTGGAGATAAAAAACTCAAAATTAAGATCTGAAAATTTTCCCTGAAACTAGACTCAAATATATTCTTACCATAAAATTTTCAGAATTTTTGGTCTAGCCAATAAGTACAGTTTATTCTTTAAATTTTCCCCTATTCTGTTGTTTAACAGCTTCGACATCTCTTTAATAAAAATTAATTATCTCATAGTACAGATTTTGGATAATGTTCCTATCTATTTCTCTTTAAATTAAACTCATTAAAGATTTATTCATATGAATTCTAGCCCACAAAAATTTCTGTACATTTTTTAATGATTTTCCCAAATCAGAATAGGGGATTCTGAAATCATTCTGACTCTATCTCAAAAAAATTTCAATATCTCATAATATGAAACCCTTTTGCTGACGCCATTTCCTTTATATGAAAATAAGCTTAATAAGCTTTAATTTCATATCTTATTCAATATCTAATTCGATTTCTACCATTTTTTTTTTGGATTTTCAAAGTTAGACTACTACTGTTGTTTAAAACTATTTTAGTGCAATATAATGATCACTATCATAAGATCATTTTCAACTAATCATGAACTCACCATTTCATGGATCCCATACTCAATTACACAATAGAGCTTAATATAAATGTAGTTAATTCTCATGGCATACTTAATCATACAAGTTAGTCACCTAACAATACATGATAATAATGGTCTTAGATGATCTCATCATTACAAGCATTCCAATTCCATTTCTCATATTAATACCGTTGAATTCCTCAGATTCTCGATGCTTATTCCATAGTACACTTATAGCGTACTAACTCATTTATCATCAATTTATATTAGTGACCTTTTCAATGAGCGCACTCCCGCAAACATCAATCCTTTTAGCGGGATTGCCAGTCCAGGCTAAATCCCCTGTAGTATAAACTCATAGAGCAATGTCGGGATTAATAGTCCAGGCTAAATCCCTTGCAACGAAAATTACTCTAATGAGCTCAGATCTAAATTACCAGTCCAGGCTAAATTACCATCTGGGCTAAATCCATTTAAACACATATTTTTCCGGTGGCTAGATCACATAAGGAACACTCGTCCGGGCTAGACCCTTTTTACCGTCAATTCCTCTTTAGGAAAATCCATCGGACATCCTTTTCATCCAACTTGGAATTTTAGTCCTCTTTCCATCATTTTATTCATATATCATGAATTATTATACCATGAATATCTAAATTTCATCATATTAAGGAGCATACGTTTTCAAGTATTAAAAAGTATACATTCGAGTAACACGAACTTACTTGTTGAATCCTTGTCGGGTACAACCGTGTAGCAATTCATACAACTCATGTAATAGTAATTTAACATTACAATTCAAGTATAACATTGCATTATTATTATCACACGAACTTACCTCAAAAGCAATTACAGCCAACTATTCCAATTTGGTCCATAATCTCGAACTTTCCCGATTGAAACCCGAATCTCAGTTTTCTTAATCTAACATTTCAAATATAGCCCATTTCTTATTCAAATTATTCAAATTGACCCAAAAATCATACTTTTATAAATTTTCATTTTTACCCCTAAACTTTCACTTATTTACACTTTGGCCCCTAGACTCTTAAAATTATTTTTATTCAATTTCCTTGTATTTTAAGCCTATCCGAATCATTTTCATAACTTCAACAACCCCCAATTTCCACTAAATCACACTTTTATGACAAATTTTTTAACTTTTACAAAATGGTCTTTTTAAGCATTTTCACCGAAAATCACTTAGCAAAAGTCGTTTATTTAACACCCAACATTCATTTTCTACCATTAGAAATCGAAACACATGCATATCACTCATGGGTAAATTTTTAAACATGAACCCTAGCTCAAAATAATGGTAGAAATAGGTAAATCGAGTTACCGGGACATCAAAAATGTAAAGAACAATAAAAATGGTGCTCAGGATCACTGACAAATGAGCTTGGAAGCCTGAACCAAACCCTATCCACGACTTCCATGGTAGATTCAGCTGGTACATGAAGAAAATGGACAATTTGGCTTATTTTGGCTTTTTAATTCTTTTAATTATTAGATTACCAAAATGCCCCTAACTTAAAAATATTCTATTTCACCCATTTCATGTCTATTTTTGTCCAACAATTAACCAATGGTCTAATTACCATTTAAGGACCTCAAAATTTAAAATTTCATAACAATTAGACACCTCTAACATGTAGAACTCAACTTTTGCACTTTTTACAATTTAGTTCTTTTGACCAAATTGAGTGCCCAAACGTCAAAATTTTCGAACGAGATTTTCATGAAACCATTCCATGAAATTGTAGACCATATAAATATAATAAAAATGAATTTCCAATGTTAGATTTGTGGTCTAGAAACCACTATTACAACTAGGCCCTAATTCGGGATGTTACAATTCTCCCCCCTTTAGGGATTTTCGTCCTCGAAAATCTTACCAAAAGAGTGGTTTGGTTTTCTCATAAACTCCACTATGTCATAATCATTGCTAAAGAACTTTTACTTAGGCTTTACTTAATCCTTAGCTCTTTAATTTCTCATACTAAAGTCATGAGCAATTCTTTGTTATACCACACATCAACTGAATCTTGATCTCAATCCGCTTAAAGAAAACCAGCATACTATGAAATCTGACAATCTCGGAGATACATGATTCCATTGATCCGTTAAGCGAAAATTCAACAAATATTGAAATGGTTTGCAGATTTCATCAAACATTTAACAACGGGCCACAAAACATATTTCTCTTTCAAAGATAAGAATAATCCTGATAACAATTCATATATCCAAATACAAAGATCATAAATGTCGAGTTCCAAACTCGAACACCAATACATCACTCCTGTGAGTTTTCTAGCAAACTCTCTGTATAAGCTCTGGATTTTCTACCCAAGAACTTGTAACCACTTTTTTCTTTTCTTAAAGATCATACAATAACTAACTCAAGTCATCTACGCTACCACAATTTTGATCTGCCTTTAACATCGGATACTTTAAGCTATCATATTGCCTTATTAATAAACCGTAATTTATACATATTTTTATCCCATGCTAACCACATTTATGGATGATTTCTCTTTAGATTTGGTGAATTTGATGCTCCTAATCCTTTAATTTCATGTTTTATACTTAGGTGAGCATAGGAGAGTAAAAAGAGAGAGAAACGGGCCAAAAACGAAGAAAATGGGTTAACGTAGGAAATCAACACGGCCTGGACTTCCTTACACGGGTAGTTCACATGCTTGTGTCTATTTAACAGATTACAACACGGCCTAAGCCACCTCAAACGGGCATGTCACACGGGCTGTAACATCTCAGAATAGGGCCTAAATGGAATAGTGGTTGTGAAACCACAAATCTGAGATGGAAAAGTTTATTTCGACTAATTTTTATGATTTACCGAGTGATTAGATGCATGTGTTAGAGTATTGATAAGAAATTTTATAGATTGCATGTTTAATTTGCCTATTAAGGCTTATTTGCAGAAGTTGCTGTAACAGCCCGATTTAAGGCCTAAACGGAACGATGGATTTAGAACCAAGAATATGAAGTCAAAAAATTTATTCTGATTAATTTTAAGGTTTATTTATTGATTAAAATATTGTGTAAAAATATTGTTAAGTAATTTTACTGATAAAGTGCTTACTTGGACTTTTAGGACTAAATTGCAAAAGTTGCAAAATATGTGTTCTAATTCATAAGTACTTGATTGAAATGGGGGTTTAAAGATGAGGTCCTTAAATGGTAATTAGACCATTATATTTTGTTTGGAAAAAAATGGGCATGAATAGGACAAAATTTTAAAGAAAGGCCTTAAGGGTATTTTAGTCATTTGGTAATTAAAAGAAATAAAAAGGGAAAAGAAAGCCAAAATTGACTCATCTTTTTCATGGAGGCAAAAATTAGCATGGGGGAAGCCATGGCTAGGGTTTTCAAGCTTTCTAAGCTCAATAGTAAGTCCGTTCTAGCCCCGTTTTTCAAGTTCTTTACGATTTTGGAATCCAGGTAACTTAATTAAGCTTATTCTAGCAATAATTTAAGCTAGGGTTCATATTTGGAAAAATACCCATAGGTGAAATGTGTTTATTTTGATGTTTTATGGTATAATATGAAGGCTGAAATTATGTTAAGCAACTTTTGCTAAGAGGTTTTAAGCAAAAATGAGTAAAACGGCTTAATCGGTAAAAGTTGTTATTGTTCATAACTATGTGTTAGAGTGAGAATTTTATGTTGCCATAGAAGGAAAAAATGATCAACATGTCATAAAACATAAGAATAAGGGATGAATTTTAATTCCTGAGCCTAGGGGCAAAAGTGTAAATATGCAAAAGTTTAGGGGAAAAATTGTAATTTTTCCAAAGTTTGAGTTAAGGACTGTTTTGTATAGTACATTAATTAAATAAGTAAAATATGATATTTTAGATCCCGAAAAACGAGATTTGAATCTAGAATGGGAGAAAAATCGAAAATCCGGAAAGTTGGTAAAATGGCCGTTTTAGTATCGAGGTAAGTTCATATGTATAATAAGCATTAATTTATGCATGTTTCAATGTAAAATTTATATATTTTCTATGATTTCCGAGGTGTTGAAAGTAAGTATAATTATGATTATTTAAATGTTCAATATTAATTCGACATGGAAATGAGAAAGTATGTAAGTTTGTATGTAAATAATACATTATCTTTATTATGCTTTTGTATTGTAGCATATTTTATGTATTGTAGCTGATTTTTGAATCATAATTGACTATTGGAAGTATGGAATCAAGTATTAGAAAGAGAGTGAAATCTCGGTTGAGCCTTCGGAAAGATTGGATGATACAGATGGTATGTACCTAGGTCACATGTATGGTGCTGAGTGCACATCATGTCTACAAGAGAGCTACGAGACATTATGATGTAGTTAGGTCGCATGGGTGATACTATGTGTACACCATGTAGACAAGAGAGCAAAGGGATATATGTAGCTAGATCGCATGCGTAGTTCTAGCTGAAGGACACCATGTAGACAAGAGAGCTACGAGATAAACTGGTTAGGTCACATGGGTGGTACTAAGTGTTCACCATGTGTACAAGAGAGCCAAAATTATGTGTAAAATTGAGCTAGATCACATGAGTGGTGCTAAGTGAAGGCCACTATGTGTACAAGAGAGCTTCGATTTTAAAGGTGGGTTGTGTGCGATACCATCGCGTATCTGTTATTATTCTGAAGCGTTCAACTGGGAAATTGATTAAATAAATTTGTGTATGACTTTGTGATGATAAGTGTAAGTATATACGTGTGTAACTTATGAGCAATATGCTCGATATGTGATTGAAAATTAGAAAGATTGTTATGGGAAAGTGATGAATACAACTGAAGTGTGAAAGATCAAAAATTGACAATAAAACTGTTCTGGATAGTTGCAGTGACGTGAATCTAAAAATTTACCAAAAATAGTAGAAATTGAATCAGAGACTTAATGAGATATCAAATTAGAGCTTAATGAGTCTATTTTCATATAACAGAAACATAGAAAGCAAATGAATTCTATATTATGAGATATTTAAGTTTTTGAGAGACTGGTTCAGAATGACTATGTGATCCCATGTTCTGACTTGGAAAAATCATTAAAAATTGTAAAAAAAATAATTATGGGATATAATTTATATGTTTGAAATCCTTAATGTGTCTAGTTTCAAATAAAATAAACGAGAACATTCTTTGAATTCTGTATGAGGAGAAAATTGATTCGTAGTGAAGAGTGGTCAAAACAGTTGAGCAATGAAACAGAGGTAACTTCAATGAATAAACTGTACTAATTGGTTAGACCAAAAATTTCTGAAAATTTTATGGTAATAATATATGTGAATCTAGTTTCAAGGAAAATTAACGATTTGTAATTTGGAGTTCTGTAGCTCCAGAAATAAATAATTTAGTTGCTGGTGCTCTGCTAGAGAGCTTATTTTGAACCTGTTTATGATTGTAATAGTGAAAGTATGTGTCTTTGTAATGGTAATATTCCGGGAACATATTGTGAATTTGTTTAAATTATGATAATGTATTGTTTATTAATATTTAAATACTTACTTACAAAGCTATAATGCCTACTCCCTTCCTTTCCTTTTTCCTATAGTGTCGCAAATGTCAGCTCGAGTTGGAGGTCGCTGGAGGTTAAATCACACTATCAAACTATTGATCGATATATAAAGGTTTTAAAGTATTTTAAGTCTTTGGCATGCATGGAGACTCATTTAATTGTTATTAAGTTGCTAGGAATTGGCTTAAACTACTGACGTATGTTATTTCAAGGTCTCTACTGTATAAAGTCATTTAATGTAGATAGTCTTGATTATGTTATTAATTAAATGATGCAATTTATGAATGTGCATGCTTGCCTATGTGTGTGGTTGAATTAAAGCATGATATGGGCCTTGTAAGTTCTTTTTAAGGGACAGGTTGAATGTGTTTGAAAAGGTTTTAAATTAGAGTGAAATTATGAATCGGTTTTTATACGATGATTAGTGATTAAGTCCGGTAATGCCTCGTACCCTATTTCGGCGTAAAACACGGGTAAGGGGTGTTACACGGGCGTGTCCATATCGAGCCCAAGTCTAGTCCTATTTGGAAAAGGCCACTCTTGAGGGTCTAAAGCCTATATAAACACCCCAAGAGGTACCTTACAGGGACACCGAGAGTAGGAAGCAAGAAATTACTCGAAGGAAGCCGATTGATCCATCTCAGAAGCCGGATTCACCTTCAAGACTGAAGATCTCCCTTCAATTCCCTTCAAGAGTTCTTGGGTTTTTTTTATGTTTTGTTATCATTATTCTTTTGAGATGTTTTCTTTCATAAATATGAACTAAACCCCCTAAATACCTAAGGGGAATGAAACCTAAGACAGATCTTGTTATTATTATCTGAATTATATGATAAATATTTAATTTGTTCTTAATTATGTGTTCTTAATTCTTGCTTTGATATTCCAGGATATTAATTCAAGTTTTGATGTGCTTATTAAGAGGAGAAAAAGTCCCTGTCTAAGAGTAGATCTAACATAATTAAGCGGAGTTGATTGCACGCCTAGAGATAGGGTAACATAATTTTTCCGGATTAGGGTGAAACCTAATAAGGGAATCCGTAAATCGAGTTAATACAACACTAGGGGTTTTAAGTTGAAAGAGATTTCAATTAATCAACCTAGGGTTAGACATTGTTAGTCTTGAGAGAGATAATAATATAAATTAGGGATTTCTACGGATCAAGTCAAATGAATAAATCGTCTAATTCAGAGTCAATAACAAGTGAAGTATAGTGGATTTTTCCTTAGGTATTGTCCAAATCATTCAGTTTTCGCAAAAGTTATTTCCCCAATTCACTTTCTGTGCATTCTTAGTTTAGTAATTAGTTTAGATAAAACAAATCCCTTTATTTTTAGGCTAGATAATAAAAAAAAGTTAATACTAGTACTTTTAGTTCATTTGGGTTCGACATTTCGGTCTTGCCATAAGCTATACTACTGTTCGATAGGTGCGCTTGCCTTTGTCGTGATAATAGTTAGTTTTCAAGAACGGTCATTCATAATAAACTTATAACGATTTCATGGATCCCATAGTCGATTAAACAATAGAGCTTAATATAAACATCGTTAATTCTCATGGCATACTTAATCATACAAGTTAGTCACCTAACAATACATAATAATAATGGTCTTAGATGATCTCATCATTACAAGCATTCCAATTCCATTTCTCATATTAATCCCGTTGAATTCCTCGGATTCTCGATGGATATTCCATAGTACACTTATAGCGTACTAACTCATTTATTGTCAATTCATATTAGTGACCTTTTCAATGAGCGCACTCCTGCGAACCTCAATCCTTTAGGCGGCATTACCAGTCCAGGCTAAATCCCCTGTAATATAAACTCATAGAGCAATGTCGGGATTACTAGTCCAGGCTAAATCCCTTGCAACGAAAGTTACTCTAATAAGCTTGGATCTGAATTACCAGTCCAAGCTAAATTTAGATCCTAATTCGGATTACCCGTCTGGGCTAAATCCATTTAAACACATATTTTTCCGGAGGCTAGATCACATAAGGAACACCCGTTTGGGCTAGATCCTTTTTATCGTCAATTCCTTTTTAGGAAAATCCATCGGACATCCTTTTCATTCAACCGAGACTTTTAGTCATCTTTTCATCATTTCATTCATATATCATGAATTATTATACCATGAATATATAAATTTCATCACATCAAGAAGCATACATTTTTAAGTATTAAAAAGTATACATTCGAGTTAAACGAACTTACTTGTCGAATCCTCGTCGGGTACTAACGTGTAGCAATTCATACAACTAATATAATATTAATTTAACATTACAATTCAAGTATAACATTTCATTATTATTATCACACGAACTTACCATAAAAGCAATTACGGCCAACTATTCCAATTTAGTCCATAATCTTGAACTTTCTCTATTTATGCCCGAATCTCAGTTTTCTTGATCTAACAATTCAAACATAGCTCATTTATTATTCAAATTATTCAAATTGACCCAAGAATCATACTTTTACAAATTTTCATTTTTACCCCTAAACTTTCACTTATTTACACTTTGGTCTCTAGGCTCGTAAAATGATTTTTATTCAATTTCCTAGTGTTTTAAGCCTAGCTGAATCATTTTCATAACTATAGCTGCCCCCAATTTCCACTAAATCACACTTTTATGACAAATTTTATAACTTTTACAAAATGGTCCTTTTAAGCATTTTCACTGAAAATCACTTAGCAAAAGTCGGTTATTTAACACCCAACATTCATTTTCTACCATTAGACATCAAAACACATGCATATCACTCATGGGTAAATTTTTAAACATGAACCCTAGCTCAAAATAATGGTAGAAATAGGTAAATCGAGTTACCGGGACTTCAAAAATGTAAAGAACATTAAAAACGGGGCTCGGGATCACTTACAAAGGAGCTTGGAAGCTTGAACCAAACCCTAGCCATGGCTTCCATGGTAGATTCGGTTGGTACATGAAGAAGATGGACAATTTGGCTTTTTTGGCTTTTTAATTCTTTTAATTATTAGATTACCAAAATGCCCCTAGCTTAAAAATATTCTATTTCATCCATTTCATGTATATTTTTGTCAAACAATTAACCAATGGTCTAATTACCATTTAAGTACCTCCAGTTTAAAATTTTATAACAATTAGACACCTCTAACATGTAGAACTCAACTTTTTCACTTTTTAAAATTTAGTCCTTGTGACTAAATTGATTGCCCAAACGTTAAAATTTTCGAACAATATTTTCATGAAACAATTCCATGAAATTGTAGACCATATAAATATAATAAAAATGAATTTTCTTATGTCATATTTGTGGTCTTGAAACCAATGTTCCGACTAGGTCCTAATTCGAGATGTTACAGTTAAATTGATTTTTATGGAATAGATGCATATTGGCCTAAATTAGATATGGAATGATCACCATTCGTATGCTTTAAAATGTTGATTTTAGGCCAATTTTGCATTAGATTCTTGAGACATCTAGAGCATGTATCGAGACATCAAGAGTAAACATAACCATTTGGGACTTTTCTAGGCAATGGTCTTGAGACAGAACAGACATGTCTTAAGACATAAGCTACCAAGTCTCAAGACAAAAAGACCATTGTTTCGAGACCACACAATATCAAAGCTAAGAATTTAAATTAGAGGAAGCTTGTCTCGAGACATGGCTTCACTATCTCGAGACACATTATTGAATTTTGACACTTTAAACGTGGATTCGAATCCTAACTCCGTGTTTGACCCAATATGAGCTTAGGTCACTAGGTACGGGCCTACTTGATACTATTCAAACACATATCATTAGCATAAAATGTAAAAATGTGAAATCTTGCCATGTTTTCATCTGAAAATTAATTAAACTAAATTAATATAGTCTGAGTTGCTCCGACAACATAATGCAACGTCAAGCATTCAGATCCAATAACTAGGTCAAGTGTGGGGTTTCACATATTGAGAACTTGATGACTACCCAAAGTTACTTATAGATTTTTCCAAATCTAATTGTCAATTTATGATTGGTTGATTGTAAAGCTTTTACCTTTTCACGAATGTTAGCACTCATGATTGGCTACTCTCGTTTGGCAGGGCTATAGACATGTAGAAGCTTCTTCTATTATAGGAATAAAATCTTGGATGATACCTTGGAAGTTAAGAATTAAAACTTTTCCGGAATTATCAAACCAAGACATTTTAGGAAGTTAAAGTGATAGGTTTTTAAGAATGGGCATAGTGCAAGATTTGTGGTTTATTGACTAGTTAATTCATAATGCTTAATTGCTTTAGTTAGATGGTAATTAGAAATTGGAATTAAGTCATATGGACTAGACTATAAGAGTGGAAAAATTAAACAAGTTAATTTCTTAAGGTTGGAAAAATAGAATTTTATAGAACAAAGGTTCGTAGGTGGTAATTATCCTAAGTTCATCTAAGCAAATTTTCCATTTGAGAATTTAGTTGCAGAGAATTGTTTCTCTCTAAGTCATTTGCAAATAGAAAAATTTCTACTAATATCTCTCAATTTTTTTCTCTCATCTTTTCCAAAAAAATTTGATTTTTTACAATTTTATATTGGTAAGCTTGATTTTCATTAAAACTCTTTCATAAAACAATATTTGAGAATAAATTTTCAACATTTCTTTCCTTCTTCATTGTGGTATAGATTTGGAAAGAAAAAGAGGAGTTGAATTCTTTAAGTTTTATTGATCAATTCTTTGAATTTTAATAAGCTAAGGAAGTGGTCGAGACATCTAAGACCAAGGCGAAGGAGCAGGTTTCGAAGGAATAGTTATTTCAGTTTACGCTATCTGAATTTAATTTTATGATATGTGTTTAGCTAATTAACTTAGCTTAGGAATGTGATATTTATAGTAATAAACCTTAACTAAATTCGTACTTGTGTTTTCTGATAAACGAATCATTGATGTTTTCCACCTTTTAACCAAACGATCTTCTCCACTATTCTCGTACCATGAATTGCTTCGAGTGTGAGCTCGAACCAATTGAACCAAAACACAGAACTAGAAAAAGTTTTCTTTTGGGGGTGAAATTGGAGATTCTCTCTTTTTTAATAGAAACTGGTAAAGTTTTTATTCTAAAAAATTATGTTTATAAATTCTCTTTATTTTTCGGCAGAATAACTGTAACACCCCTAACCCGTAACCATTGCCGGAATAGGTTAAGAGGCATTACCGGACTTAAAACTCAATTTAGAACAATCATTTATCCAATAACATCTTATCTCAATCAATATCATTCAATCACATTCAACATGTACTTAAATCAAGCATACAAGGCTCTAATCATGCATTCGGGACTAAATTGATAACATATAAAAATTTCAGAAACTTAGAAAATTTTCAACATTTCAAATATCAGACACCCGTATGAATAGGCCGTGTGCCTCATACAGCATTAGACATGCCCGTGTGTCTAGGCCGTGGCAAAATAGAGCATACATTCTGACTTCACCACACGGCCACAAGACACGCCCGTGTGTCAGGCTATGTGAAAATTAGGGAGGTTACTGACTTGGCCACACGGCCTAGCATACGCCCATGTGTGCAATTGTGTGATCTACCCAAGCTCACTTCGAAGTGGCGCTTGAGAGACACAGCAGAGACACACGTTCGTGTCTCTGCCCATTTGGGTACAAAATAGGCCATTTACAAGGCCAATATGCCACCCAAATTTTGGGTCTTCCCTACAAGTTCAAAACCAAATCATTTCATACCAAATTTGCAACCAATTCATAATCAAAACATATGTTTCATAACTTCAATTTACTACATTCAATCTCATGCCAAAATCTTACCAATTTCTCAAATAAGCACATACCAAAATTAATTCATAAACACAACTAAAACCAAGCCATATCACATGGCTAAATATTCACAACTCAAAACATATCTCAATTTAACTAGACTATACATGCCATACATAGATATTTACACTTTCAAAAGACACCAATGTTAAGTTTGATAATGTGATGATGATCCTTGATGATCCCCGAACTCCCGGTAGCTTAGATATCTATAAAACAATTGAAATCACACACAAAGTAAGCTTTTGAAAGCTTAGTAAGCCATATACAAATAAATACAACTCATGAATCATGTATAATTTAATACATTCATTTAGGATTCATAACCATTTCACATATACATTTTATGAAGCTCATCATACTCATTTGTTCATATACAAATCATATAACCCAATTCACTTCACTTACACATATAGTATAATTCACTTTCATGAATATCACATAGCATCTTTTAATCACAATTAAACATATACTTACTTCTCATTCTCAACTTTACACACATTTTAAACATACCTGAATGGGATACACATTTCATATATCCATTCATTTCTCAGAGTGCCTGTTGAACCATACAGAATCAAATAGGATACGCGGATAGCTTGGAAGGCTTGTACAATGCCAACGTCCTAGACGTGGTCTTACATGTAATCAAATATCGATGCCACTGTCCCAGACAGGGTCTTACACGAAATCAAATACAATGCTGATGTCCCAGACATGGTCTTACACGTAATCGATGCCAACGTCCCAGACGTGGTTTTACACAAAATCACATATTGGAATCCTATGCCATGACATATGTATCCTAACTATTCCTATGGTTCGTATGGGACTTTCCGGACGTCGTCACATTATCAAAACATTCTTGGAGTTCTCATATTCAACTCAAATAGCCATTCATCACTATTCATTAACATATAAGCAGTAATAATTCAATTCAAACACTTTTATTTGTATATTGACTTACCTCGTACTTATTCGAACGAATAAAATTGGCTAATCAATGACTTTCGACTTTCCCCGATCTAATTTAATTTTCTTTGGTTCTTGATGTATATAAATTCAAATTTTAACTCTTTTATTCAAAAAATCATTCAATTCAATCTATATACACATATTTATGGTATTTTACAAATTAGCCCTCACTTTTTCACTTTTTAACACTTTAGTCCCTAATTCATAAAATCACAAAATACACATAATTTCATATTACACATGCTAGGCCGAATTTTCCTCTAGCCCATATAAGCCCATGAATTTCATTTATTTAACATTTTAGTCCCTCAAAATCTCATTTTTACAATTTAACCCAAATTACTCAAATTCATCAAAAATTCAAATACAAAACATATTAATCTAACACATGTCTTTCATTTTTCATCAATTAACATCACAAAGCTCACAATTTCATCAATAGCTCAACTCAAAATCTTCATCAATTTCTTAAGTTGAGACATGGGCTTGATAAAACACTTGAAAACGATTACAAAAACATAGAAATTATCAAAAATCGATCAAAAAAATACCTAATTGTACTTGACAATGGCCGAATGAACAAAGCTTAAGAACCCTTGTTTTTCTTTCAAATTCGGTGGTGGATGGATGATAATGGCCTTTATTTTCATGTTTGTTTTATTTTAATTCGTTTAATTTATCATTTACTAATTTGTTCTTTATAATAAAACATATAATTCATGTTAATTAAGGCCATTAATGTCCACTCATATGTTTAATGGTATATTAACCACATAAGGACCTCTTAATTATAAAAACACATTAATTCGGTCATTAATCAAATAGAAGGAAAATTTTGCATTTTCTGTGATTTAGTCATTTTTCATAATTCAATACACAAACGATAAAATTAAATCACAGAATTTTCATAGATATAAATTCACATATAATAAGCACGGAAAATAATATTAAAATATTTTTCTAACTCAAATTTGTGGTCCCAAAACCACTATTCCAACTAGGGTCTAAATCGGGTTGTTACAACTCTCCCCTTTGGGGATTTTCGTCCCTGAAAATCTTACCATTAAACAGATTCAAATATTGTTGTCTCATAGCATCTTCGAGCTCCCACTTAGCCTCTTCAACATCGTGTCGATGCCACATTACTTTTACTAATAGAATTTTCTTATTTCGCAATTATTTAACCTCGTAAGCTAAGATACGGATCGGTTCTTTTTCGTAAGTCATATCTGACTGAATTTCTATTTCGGACGGAGTAATCAAATGTGAGGGATCAGATCAATATTGTCAAAGCATTGATACGTGAAACACATTATGAATCTTTTCTAACTTAGGTGGTAACAACAATCTATAAGCAACCAGCCTGATACGCTCAGTAACTCATACGGCCCGATAAATCTCGGACTTAACTTGCCTTTACGGCCAAATCAAAGTATTTTCTTCCACGGAAACACTTTCAAAAACACTCTATCCTCAATCTGAAACTCAATATCTTTTTGTTTCAAGTCTACGTATGATTTCTAATGATCTAACATTACTTTTAAACTTTCACGAATCACTCTTACTTTCTGCTCAATTTCTTTAATCAAATTGACCATGTGAATCTTATTGTCATTGAGCTCAGTCCAATATAAAGGTGTACGACATTTTCTACCATATAAGGCTTGTACGGTGCCATTTTAATGCTCAATTGAAAACTATTATTATAAGTGAATTCAATCAATGGAAAATACTATTCCCACGTACCTTCAAACTCAAGAATGCAATTTCTCAACATATCCTCGAGAATCTGAAAAATTCACTCGGATTGGCTATCCGTCTGCGGGTGAAAAGCAATACTGAAGTGCAATTTCATACCTAAAGCCTCTTGTAGTTTCTTTCAAAACTGCGAAGTGAATCTCAGATCTCTATCTAAAACAATAGACAATGGCACCCCGTGCAATCTCACAATTTCAAAAATGTATAACTTAGCTAATTTATCAAGCGAGTAGTCAGATCGTACCAGAATAAAAATGAGCTAATTTCGTCAAACAGTCAACCACAACCCAAATTGCATCTTTCTTTCTCAGAGATAGGGGCAAACCCAAAGCAAAATCCATCATTATTCTATCCCATTTCCACTTCGGAATCATACTCGATTGTAACAAACCGAATGGCACCTGATGTTCAGCTTTAACTTGTTGACAGATCAAACATTTTGAAACAAAGTCAAAGATATCTCTTTTCATTCCCGACCACCAGTAATGCTGTTTTAAATCATTCTACATTTTCGTACTACCCGGATGTACTAATAGATAACTATGATGTGCTTCTTTCAGAATCATCTGTATCAACTCTGAATTTCTCGGAACACAAATCCGATCTCAAAATCTCAGAAAATCATCATTATCAATTCGATATTCAGAATCAGAATCCAAATCACACTGAGCTCGTTTTACTATAATCTCATTATCAACCTTCTGAGCTTCACAAATCTGTTGAATAAATAATGGTCTCGCTTTCAATTCGGCTAATACCGAACCATCATCGGACAGAACTAAATGAGTATTCATTACACGCAAATCAAAAAAAGATTTTCGGCTTAAAGCATCAGCAACAACATTTTCTTTTCCTGGATGATAATCAATAACAAGCTCATAATCTTTTAGCAATTCTACCCATCTTCTCTATTGCAAGTTCAAATCTTTCTGAGTCATCAGATATTTCAAACTTTTATGATCAGAATATACGTGACATTTCTTACCAAACAAATAGTGTCACCAGATTTTTAAAGCAAATACAATAGCAGCTAATTCAAGGTCGTGCATCGAATAATTCTTTTCATGTGACTTTAACTGTCTCAAAGCATAGGCTATAACTTTACCTTCTTGCATCAGAACACAACCTAAACTGCTCATCAAAGCATCACTGTAAATAATAAATTCTTTACCTGATTCTAGCTGTACTAACACTAGAGCTTCAATGAATAAGGCTTTTAACTGATCAAAACTTTTCTAATACATTTCAGATTATTCAAATTTCATATCTTTCTGAAGCAATTTCGTCAACGGTATTGCAATCAAAGAAAAGCCTTTTACGAATCGTCGGTAATAACTAGCAAGCCCCAGAAAATTGTGGAGTTTAGAAACATTTCTCGGAGGCTTGCAATCCAAAATAGCTAAAATCTTGCTCAGATCAACTAAGATAGCAAATGCTGATACATTATGGCCCAGAAAACTAACTTCGCAAAACCAGAACTCACATTTACTGAATTTCGTTAAGAGCTGCTTATCACGAGAGTCTATAGCACAACTTTCAAATGCTCGGCATGCTCAGATTCATCACGCAAATAAATCAAAATGTCATCAATGAATAAGACAACAAATCGATCTAAATACGGTCTAAAAATTCTCTTCGTCAAATCCATAAAAACAACAAGTGCATTCGTTAATCCAAAAGGCATAACTAAAATCTCGTAGTGTCCATACCTCGTTCAGAAAGCAGTTTTCAGAATGTCTGAATCATTTACTCTCAACTTATAATAGCCCGATCTCAGATCTATCTTTGAAGACACGGTAGCTCCTTTCAGCTGATCAAACAAACCGTCAATTCTGGGCAGAGGATATTTGTTCTTGATAGTCACTTTGTTCAACTGACGATAATCAATGAACATTTTCATCGTGTCGTCTTTCTTTTTCACAAACAGAACAAAAGCACCACAAGGTGAGAAACTCGATTTTGCGAATCCTCTATCGGTCAACTTTGCAATTGAGACTTTAATTCATTTAACTTGATCAGAGCCATTCTATACGGAGCTATTGAAATTGGAGTAGTCCCTGACACTAATTCAATGCCAAATTCAACCTCTCGAATCGGAGGTAATCCCGGAAGTTCTTCAGGAAACATATCAGGGAACTCACAGACAACAGGCACTGATTCAATTTTCTTTTCTATCACTTTTGAATCGATCACATTATAACACCCCGTACCCAAGACCGTTTCCGGAGTCGAACACGAGGTACTTATGGACTTATTTCATTTATTTTCACAGTCCAAAAAAAATTTTCCAGACAAGCTGGCTAACTGCGTCACTGTTACCTTAAAAATCATATCTTGAGTTCCAAAACTCGAAAACCAGTTTCGTAAATTTTACCTGAAACTAGATTCATATATCCATCTACAAATTTTTTCTAGAATTTTTGGTTGAGCCAATTAGTACAGTTTATTAGTTAAAGTCTCCCCTGTTTCAGGGTTCGACTGCTCTGATCTTCATGCATTACGACGTATATATCTTCCTGTACAGGGCTTCATTACTTATACCGTTTGTTTCTAATGAAAATAGACTCAAAACGGAACCTATACATATATGGCATGACCTCTAATTATCTCTGGTTAATTTATAGTGAATTTCCAAAGTCAGATCAGGGGATCCAGAAATTGCTCTGGCCCTGTTCCACGAAAACTTAAATATATCCTAAAATACGACTCATATGATCATTTCATTTCTTCCATATGAAAGTAGATTCATCAAGGTTCGATTACATAATTTATTCACTATTTAATTCCATTCCTACTATTTTTAGTGATTTTTCAAATCTACACCACTGCTGCTGTCAGCATCTGTTTTTAAGGTGAACTTTACCTATTTCATGGTTTTCCATGAATCAACTAGAATTTGTCATACAAAGCACCAAAATTATCATGATTAACCATTCCAATGGCTAATCGTTACCAAACATTTCCATACCTCTCAATGAACAACATACAAAACGGTTATAATGCTATGCTCAAAGTTATATAAGCCATTTTCGCATGGTTATCCAAATTTATACAAAACCAAAGGGTACATGTCCAACAACAAAAAGGGTAGTCCTATACATGCCATTTTCAGAGTTCAACCAAAAGTGTACCAAAAGGGCTTTGATAGTGTGGACGACTTCAACTTCGACAATCCCGAGCCCGATAGCTGACGAACCAAAATCTATAAAACAAAGAATCAAAGAAACGGAGTAAGCATTTAATGCTTAGTAAGTTTTGAATAATGAAATTAGTTTCGGCTAAGGTATAACATTCATATGGCTAAATGGATAACTTCATATATGCACATTCTCATAAACATACTTACTTCACGCTTCAATCAATATATTCATTCACAAGGTATCAAACCTAACTAAAGGCCGAAAATTCGTTAATCAATTGAACGAATACTATTTAAAACGAATCGACTTTTCCGATGCGTATACGAAACATACCTCATTGTTTGGATTTTATGAGCGTATTAATTGAAATTTACAGCAAGATCACTCACTTCCAAACCCAAGCATCTTCGGGATTTGGCCGAATATAACTACTTGCTCAAATGCCTTCGGGACTTAGCCCGGTTAGAGTAACTCGCACAAATGCCTTCGGCACTTAGCCCGGATATAGTAACTCGCACAAATGCCTTCGGGACTTAGCCCGGATATAGTAACTCGCACAAATGCCTTTGGGACTTAGCCCGGATATAGTAACTCGCACAAATGCCTTCGGGACTTAGCTCGGATATAGTAACTCGCACAAATACCTTCGGAGCTTAGCCCGGAATTAGTCACTAGCACAAATGCCTTCGGGACTTGGCCCGATTATCATCCGAATATCCATGCACATATCAGTAAATCATGACACATCTATATTTCATTTTCATAACTAGAATTCAAACACAAGTCACTTATCAAGCATTATCATTTTCGGCTCAATAGCTACATACAAGAGCATGATATTGATTTGCTTAAAACATTATCTAATCGAATCATAATCTAAGTTCCATTACTCGAAAACTTACCTCGGATGTTGTCGAACGATTTCGACGGCTATTCGATCACTTTTTCCTTTCCCTTATCCAACTTTGGTCCTCTAAGCTCTTGAGCTAATTCAAACTGTAACACCCCGAACCCGAAACCGACACCGGAGTCGAACACGAGGTGTTAACTGACTTTAACCCCTTATAAAATTTATTTTCCAGACACTGCCCAATCTGTGTACTAGTCGTTTTAAAAATCATATCTTGAGTTTCGTAACTCAAAAATCAGTTTCGTAATTTTTCCCAGAAACTAGACTCATGTGCCCATCTATGTATTTTTTTCTAGAATTTTTGGTCGGGCCAATTAGTACAGTTTATTAGTCAAAGTCTCCCATGTTGCAGGGGTCGACTACACTGACCTTTGCCCATTACGACTTGGATATCTCCCTGCACGGGGCTTCAATACTGATGCCGTTTGTTTCTTTGAAAACTAGACTCAGAGAGGAATCTGTACATATATGGTACGACCCCTAATTATCTCTGGTTAATTTATAATGAATTTTCAAAGTCGGAGCAGAGAATCCAGAAACCGTTCTGGCCCTGTCCCACAAAAATCTGATTATCTCTTAATATACTGCCCATATGATCTTTTCGTTACTTCCTCATGAAAACAGACTCATCGAGCTTCTATTACATAATTTATTCATCAATTAATTCCACTCCTACTATTTTTAGTGATTTTTCAATCTCATGACACTGCTGCTGCCAGCATCTGTTACGAAAGTAACTAGGTCCATTTCATGCCTACCCTTGATCCAACTCAATCGAACATTCGTGCCATTTTCGCATGGCTTAAAGTTTACATGCCAAAGTTCAAACACAACGTAATAGCTTATACATGCCAAAATGTTCTTCTAAGTCAACTAAGAAGAAAGTACCAAAACTTGCTATCCGGTGTGATGACTTCGATGACGGCCTGACCCCGCAAAAATAGATGTGTCCAAGAAACCTAGAATAGGTGACAAGGAAACACCGAGTGAGTTTATAACTCAGTAAGTCATAAGCTATGCACTACCATCCATCAATAACATTATCACAAGAGAAAACAAAATGGAACGAGGCTAATTACTCCATCCATTCCGAACCATACCATAGTTCCTCCAACCTATCGGTTCAATTTCATACCAATTTATGCATTCACAATCCACATACTCATCAATAGGATATTCGAGGCATTTTCATAAATCATTTTATTTTCGTTACAAACATACAACTAAACGGCCTTTCACCCATTCTACGATAAATTTTATGTACGTGACTTCAAGTATATTTGTCACATAGGTTCAAACTTACCAAGCTCAACACCAAGTATAGACATAGCACCTATTAGCCATGAACTCAAGACACTTACCCGATCCGCTGTCCGCGATCGACTCAATAGTGTCGCACACATAGTCTCCATAATGATTCACGAATGTATATTGAGTCCGCACACTCAGTGCTATATAATCAACTCGCACACTTAGTGCTACGTAATCAAATCGCACACTTAGTGCTACATAGTCAAACTCGCACACTTAGTGCCGCATGGTCAATTCGCACACTTAGTGCATCATATTAATTTCGCACACTTAGTGCAACATAGTCAAATCGCACACTTAGTGCTGTACAATTTAATCCCGCGCACTTAGCGCCAATCTCATGGTCATAAATGGTTATACCCGCACGTTTAGTGCCGAGATCAACAACTCAGTACATCTTACCTCTTTTCTTTTCATTCAACAATTTCATCATCACATACGTACATGCATATATATATATATGTATATTTATTCATTCCATTCAGCATCAATACATAAACATTATGACCATTTGAAATAATACCAACTACATGCTTAATGACTTACTTTATGTTGGGTAAAATAATTCCGAGTCGGCTACTCGATGACCTTCGATTTCCCCTTGTTGGACGCCTCTCCTTTAGGTTCTTGAGCTTAAATAAATAAATCAACTAGTTTAATTACCTTGCTAGTTATTTATATCCCGTAACATTAATAGTTTCATATCAAAAGAAGCATACGGCAACATTCTATTTCAAGGTACATATTCATAATTCAAATTCGACCATATAAACCAACATCATCCACTTGATCAATTATAAAGAATTAAGGTTAATATCACCATGTGTACTCTATATGGCCCATTATACATAACCAAATTTAACATCATCTATGTATTCACTCATATGGCCGAATATACATACCCCCATATAACATCATTTTCATTCCATTTAACACTTAATTTCCACCACATGAACACTTGGCCGAATACTCTTAAACTAGCAAAACTCCACATTTGTTCATACCATCTTTTAAATTCACATGCCTATTTTTACTTTTTTTTTACAAGAGTCATAGCCGAATCGTTTTAACCATGAGTAACATAACAAGCATAGATCGTGTTTATGGATATACCATGGCCGATTCAAGCTAATCACCTCCAAAATCATCAACCATTTTCAATGCATATAACATATATAAACATGAATAAGTTTCATATAATCTCTTAACACATTAATTTCTTTCATCAACAACCTTTTGTTTCTTTATCCATCAAAACTTAAAGGTAAGAAAAAATCAAATTCTTCTCACACATACCATAACCGAAAGCTCCATCCAACACTCTAAATTCGAAATTTTAGTATGGCTAGGTAAGAAAAACGTGATGATTAACCCAAACAACTATTATTTCAAAGAAAAATTAACAAAATTTACTAACCTCCTCTTCATTCAAAAGGCCGAATGCCTTTGCTCCCCCCCTCCTTTTTCTTCTTCTTGTACGGCTAAGAAGAACAAGGTAATGACCCCCCTTTTTTTTGTTACTTCTTTTATTATCCTTAGTA
This sequence comes from Gossypium hirsutum, assembly GCF_007990345.1. NCBI lineage: Eukaryota > Viridiplantae > Streptophyta > Magnoliopsida > Malvales > Malvaceae > Gossypium > Gossypium hirsutum. The sequence continues at coordinate 103,626,461 of NC_053424.1, read as the reverse complement.
TTTCTTTTTATTATTTCCTTTCCTTTACATAAAATAATGACCACTTCATGGAAACTTACCACCTATTCTAATATATGCTCCATCATGGCCGGCCACTATGTATAAAAGAAGGGGTATTTGACATGCAAAGCCATTATTCTCACCACATGCTTTAATAGGTCCTTGTAATTTAACCAATCACATTTCCAGATTTTCTCACATAGGTCCTATTTACTAAAATTCACCTTCAATTAAAAAAAATTCAAACATGGAATTTTCACACATGCATATATACATATAATAAGCATCAAATATGACAGCTAATTATTTTTATGACGCGGTTTAGCGGTCCCGAAACCACTTCCCGACTAGGGTAAATTTTGGGGTGTCACAACTCTCCCCCACTCAAGAAATTTTCGTCCCCGAAAAGCTTACCGGTAAATAGGTTTGGGTATCGTTCTTTCATCGAACTCTCGGTTTCCCAAGTAGCTTCCTCGATCCCGTGTTTGAGCCATAACACCTTTACTAACGGAACCCTTTTGTTCCGCAACTCCTTCACTTCACGAGCTAGGATACACATCGGCTCTTCTTCATAACTCATATCGGCTCGAATTTCAACCTCCGACGGACTAATTATGTGCGAAGGATCAGATCTATAGCGTCGAAGCATCGAAACATGAAAGACATCGTGTATCCTTTCAAGTTCAGGGGGCAAAATCAATCTATATGCAACCGGCCCCACTCGTTCGGAAATTTCGTACGGCCCAATGAATCTCGGGCTCAACTTGCCTTTACGGCCAAATCTGAGTACCTTTTTCCAAGGCGAAACTTTAAGGAACACTTTATCTCCCACCTGATATTCAATGTCCTTCCGTTTCAGATCCGCATATGATTTTTGACGATCTGTGGCTACCTTCAGACTTTCACGGATTACCTTTACTTTCTGTTCGGCATCTTTAATCAAATCAACTCCGAAAATTTTACTTTCACCGAGCTCGGTCCAAAACAATGGTGTACGGCATTTACGACCGTACAAAGCCTCGTAAGGTGCCATCTTAATACTTGATTGGAAACTATTGTTGTAAGCGAATTCGATCAAGGGTAAATACCGTTCCCATGAACCACTAAACTCGAGGATGCAACATCTCAACATATCCTCAAGTATCTGAATTATCCGCTCGGATTGACCATCGGTTTGGGGATGAAAAGCGGTGCTAAAATGCAGCTTGGTACCCAAAGCTTCTTGCAATTTCTTCCAAAATCGTGAGGTGAATCTCGGATCTCTATCCGACACGATAGAAATAGGTACCCCGTGTAATCTCACAATCTGAGAAACGTACAATTCAGCTAGTCTATCCAATGAAAAATTCGTACGCACGGGAATAAAGTGAGCCGACTTAGTCAGTCTATCAACAACAACCCAAATCGTATCCTTCTTACTTGCTGACAATGGCAGTCCGGACACAAAGTCCATTGTGACTCGATCCCATTTCCACTCGGGTATCATGGTCGGCTGAAGTAATCCTGAAGGCACCTGATGTTCCGCTTTCACTTGTTGACATATCAAACACCTTGAAACAAATTCAGAAATGTCTCGTTTCATGCCCGGCCACCAAAATTGACGTTTCAGATCGTTGTACATTTTAGTACTATCCGGGTGGATAGACATTCGGCTACAATGGGCTTCGTTCAGAATCATCGGAATGAGTTCCGAATTCCTTGGAACACACAAACGACTTCGAAACCTCAAACAATCATCATCATCCATTTGAAACTCTGATTCCTTGTTCGGAACACACTCAGCCCGTTTTGCAACCAATTCATCATCAATTTTCTGGGCTTCACGAATTTGATGGATCAATAATGGTTTGGCTTTTAATTCAGCTACTAACACATTGTCGGGTAGAACAGACAAGTGCACATTCATTGCTCGTAAAGCAAACAGCGATTTCCGGCTTAAGTCGTCCGCAACCACATTAGCCTTTCCCGGGTGGTAATCAATGACAAGCTCGTAATCTTTCAACAACTCAAGCCAACGTCTTTGTCGCAGATTTAAGTCTCGTTGAGTCATCAAATATTTGAGACTTTTGTGATCCGAAAACACATGGCACTTCTCACCAAACAAATAATGTCGCCATATTTTCAATGCAAACACAATGGCGGCTAGTTCGAGATCATGGGTCGGATAATTTCTCTCGTGTGGCTTCAATTGTCTCGACGCATAGGCCACAACTCGACCTTCTTGCATCAATACGCAACCCAACCCAAGTAGGGATGCGTCACTATAAATGACAAACTCTTTACCCGATTCGGGTTGCACCAAAATTGGAGATTCAGTCAAATGAGTTTTCAGTTGATCGAAGCTTTTCTGACATTTCTCCGTCCATTCGAACTTAACATCCTTTTGAAGTAGCTTCGTCATTGGTGTGGCTATCATCGAGAAACCTTTGAAAAATCGTCGGTAATAACCGGCGAGCCCTAGAAAGCTCCGGACTTCGGTAACATTTCTCGGAGGCTTCCAGTTAAGTATGGCTGAAATTTTGCTCGGGTCAACTCGAATACCCGATGCGGATACCACATGACCCAAGAAGCTAACCTCTCTTAACCAGAACTCACACTTACTGAACTTAGCATATAACTGCTTATCCCGCAAAATTTGCAACACTAGCCTCAGATGCTTAGCATGTTCGGTCTCATATCTTGAATAGACCAAGATGTCATCAATAAACACAACTACGAACCGATCCAAACACGGCCTGAAGATCCGATTCATCAAATCCATAAACACCGCAGGGGCATTAGTGAGCCCAAACGGCATCACTAAGAACTCGTAGTGACCGTACCTCGTTCTGAAAGCAGTTTTGGGTACGTCCGAATCTCGAATCCGCAACTGATAATAACCCGATCTCAAATCTATCTTTGAAAACACCGATGCTCCCTTTAATTGATCGAACAGATCATCAATACGCGGTAACGGATACTTATTCTTTATCGTCACTTTATTCAGTTGACGATAGTCAATGCACAACCTCATGGTTCCGTCCTTCTTTTTCACGAACAATACTGGTGCACCCCAAGGTGAGAAACTCGGTTGAGCGAAACCTCTATCCATCAATTCCTGCAACTGAGCTTTCAACTCTCTTAACTCGGTTAGTGCCATACGATACGGAGCGATCGAAATTGGCGTAGTTCCAGGTACAAGCTCAATACCAAACTCTACCTCCCGAACAGGTGGCAAACCCGGTAACTCTTCAGGAAAAACATCCGGGTATTCACAAACCACCGGCACCGATTCGGGTTTCTTTTCTAACTCCTTGTCATCAAGTACATACGCGAGGTATGCTTCGCACCCTTTCCTTACATATTTCTGGGCCAACATTGCTGATATTACAGCTGGCAACTCCCTTAAGTCCGCAGACTCAACTCGGATTATCTCGTTATTTGCGCACCTCAAATCAATAGTCTTGCTTTTGCAATTCACAACCGCATCGTGCGCGGTCAACCAATCCAAACCAAGAATAACATCAAATTCGTCAAACGGCAAAAGCATCAAATCGGCCGGAATACAGGATTCTCGGATTATTAGAGGGCATCTCTTACACACTTTATCAACAAGTACGCATTGACCCAAAGGGTTTGACACTCGAATTACGAGCTCAGTAGACTCAACAGGTAGAGTCTTACTGGATGCTAAGGTTTCGCATACATATGAATGAGTAGAGCCAGGGTCAATCAATGCAATCACATTAGTATCAAAGAGAGTGAAGGTACCAGTGATGACGTCGGGGGAGGATGCCTCCTCTCGTGCGCGAATGGCATATGCTCTAGCAGGAGTACAGTTCTCGGCTCGATCGGCCGTATCAGAGGCCCCCCTCTGACTACCACCCCTGCCTCCTAAAATTCTCGGTGGTCTACCTCTAGATGTCACTCCACTAGGTCTTGCACCTTGAATTTTATTCTTCTCATCCAGCTCCGTGCAATCTCTAATGAAGTGGTCCTTCGAACTGCATCCGTAACAGGCCCTGCTAGTAGACTTGCCCCAACATTCATCTAGGTGTCGTCTTCCACATTGGGGACATTCAGGTTTCTCGTGACGATTATTGCCCACACTAGCTACCGAAGTAGCTCGGGAGCCCATCGATGGTCTTGCCCTGATGGAAATTCCCGCAGTCGCCCTCGACTTATTAATGTCCTCCCTGAACTTCTTTACAGCTGAGAACGGAGCTTTACCCGTCGATCTTTTACGATAATCTCTAGCTTCAAATTCAGCCTTCCTCTTCTCCTTTCCAAGTTCTTCCGCCTTGCAGGCTCGTTCGACTAGTGTTACGAATTCTTTTATTTCCAAAATACCCATTAGTAGCTTTAAATCTTCATTCAATCCTTCCTCGAATCTTTTGCACATAGCAACCTCGTCAGCTACACACTCCCGGGCATACCTACTGAGTCTTACGAATTCATGTTCGTATTCAGATACAGTCATACGGCCTTGCTTGAGTTCCAAGAACTCCTTACGCTTCTGATCAATGAACCGTTGGCTAATAAATTTCTTTCGGAATTCCGTTTGAAAGAAGTCCCAAGTTACTCGCTCGTTCGGGACTATGGAAATCAAGGTCCTCCACCAATAGTAGGCTGAGTCTCGCAACAAAGATACAGCACATTTTAGACATTCGTCGGGTGTGCATGACAATTCATCGAACACTCGAATGGTGTTATCAAGCCAGAACTCGGCCCTTTCGGCATCATCAGTTACTATGGCCTTGAACTCCTCGGCCCCACGCTTCCTAATCAAGTCTACAGGTGGCTTACTCAGCCTCACAGGATCAGCGACTGATGGCATTACAGGCTCTTGGGGTGGATTATTCAAATTTGGGAATTGTTGGACAGCCGGGTTGGTTCGGGCATATTGCGCGACCCACTCATTCATCATGGTAAAGAAGGCTTGTTTAGCCCCCTCACCTTGATTATTCGCAGATGACTGAGGTTCAACAGGCGGCGTCCCTTGTGCAGGAGCAGCCGCTACGCTCTCAACGTCATCCGCTAGGGTTCTTTCTTCACCGGGGTCCATTTACTAATCAAAACAAAAACATTTCAACCGTCAGAAGTCATCACACATTTAAACATTAACATTCGGCATGTATAGCTAGACTCATACGCGCTATGGTAGTCCTAGAACCGACTAAACCATAGCTCTGATACCAATCAAAGTAACACCCCGAACCCGAAACCGACACCGGAGTCGAACACGAGGTGTTAACTGACTTTAACCCCTTATAAAATTTATTTTCCAGACACTGCCCAATCTGTGTACTAGTCGTTTTAAAAATCATATCTTGAGTTTCGTAACTCAAAAATCAGTTTCGTAATTTTTCCCAGAAACTAGACTCATGTGCCCATCTATGTATTTTTTTCTAGAATTTTTGGTCGGGCCAATTAGTACAGTTTATTAGTCAAAGTCTCCCATGTTGCAGGGGTCGACTACACTGACCTTTGCCCATTACGACTTGGATATCTCCCTGCACGGGGCTTCAATACTGATGCCGTTTGTTTCTATGAAAACTAGACTCAGAGAGGAATCTGTACATATATGGTACGACCCCTAATTATCTCTGGTTAATTTATAATGAATTTCCAAAGTCGGAGCAGGGAATCCAGAAACCGTTCTGGCCCTGTCCCACAAAAATCTGATTATCTCTTAATATACTGCCCATATGATCTTTTCGTTACTTCCTCATGAAAACAGACTCATCGAGCTTCTATTACATAATTTATTCATCAATTAATTCCACTCCTACTATTTTTAGTGATTTTTCAATCTCATGACACTGCTGCTGCCAGCATCTGTTACGAAAGTAACTAGGTCCATTTCATGCCTACCCTTGATCCAACTCAATCGAACATTCGTGCCATTTTTGCATGGCTTAAAGTTTACATGCCAAAGTTCAAACACAACGTAATAGCTTATACATGCCAAAATGTTCTTCTAAGCCAACTAAGAAGAAAGTACCAAAACTTGCTATCCGGTGTGATGACTTCGATGACGGCCTGACCCCGCAAAAATAGATGTGTCCAAGAAACCTAGAATAGGTGACAAGGAAACACCGAGTGAGTTTATAACTCAGTAAGTCATAAGCTATGCACTACCATCCATCAATAACATTATCACAAGAGAAAACAAAATGGAACGAGGCTAATTACTCCATCCATTCCGAACCATACCATAGTTCCTCCAACCTATCGGTTCAATTTCATACCAATTTATGCATTCACAATCCACATACTCATCAATAGGATATTCGAGGCATTTTCATAAATCATTTTATTTTCGTTACAAACATACAACTAAACGGCCTTTCACCCATTCTACGATAAATTTTATGTACGTGACTTCAAGTATATTTGTCACATAGGTTCAAACTTACCAAGCTCAACACCAAGTATAGACATAGCACCTATTAGCCATGAACTCAAGACACTTACCCGATCCGCTGTCCGCGATCGACTCAATAGTGTCGCACACATAGTCTCCATAATGATTCACGAATGTATATTGAGTCCGCACACTCAGTGCTATATAATCAACTCGCACACTTAGTGCTACGTAATCAAATCGCACACTTAGTGCTACATAGTCAAACTCGCACACTTAGTGCCGCATGGTCAATTCGCACACTTAGTGCATCATATTCATTTCGCACACTTAGTGCAACATAGTCAAATCGCACACTTATTGCTGTACAATTTAATCCCGCGCACTTAGCGCCAATCTCATGGTCATAAATGGTTATACCCGCACGTTTAGTGCCGAGATCAACAACTCAGTACATCTTACCTCTTTTCTTTTCATTCAACAATTTCATCATCACATACGTACATGCATATATATATATGTATATTTATTCATTCCATTCAGCATCAATACATAAACATTATGACCATTTGAAATAATACCAACTACATGCTTAATGACTTACTTTATGTTGGGTAAAATAATTCCGAGTCGGCTACTCGATGACCTTCGATTTCCCCTTGTTGGACGCCTCTCCTTTAGGTTCTTGAGCTTAAATAAATAAATCAACTAGTTTAATTACCTTGCTAGTTATTTATATCCCGTAACATTAATAGTTTCATATCAAAAGAAGCATACGGCAACATTCTATTTCAAGGTACATATTCATAATTCAAATTCGACCATATAAACCAACATCATCCACTTGATCAATTATAAAGAATTAAGGTTAATATCACCATGTGTACTCTATATGGCCCATTATACATAACCAAATTTAACATCATCTATGTATTCACTCATATGGTCGAATATACATACCCCCATATAACATCATTTTCATTCCATTTAACACTTAATTTCCACCACATGAACACTTGGCCGAATACTCTTAAACTAGCAAAACTCCACATTTGTTCATACCATCTTTTAAATTCACATGCCTATTTTTACTTTTTTTTTACAAGAGTCATAGCCGAATCGTTTTAACCATGAGTAACATAACAAGCATAGATCGTGTTTATGGATATACCATGGCCGATTCAAGCTAATCACCTCCAAAATCATCAACCATTTTCAATGCATATAACATATATAAACATGAATAAGTTTCATATAATCTCTTAACACATTAATTTCTTTCATCAACAACCTTTTGTTTCTTTATCCATCAAAACTTAAAGGTAAGAAAAAATCAAGTTCTTCTCACACATACCATAACCGAAAGCTCCATCCAACACTCTAAATTCGAAATTTTAGTATGGCTAGGTAAGAAAAACGTGATGATTAACCCAAACAACTATTATTTCAAAAGAAAAATTAACAAAATTTACTAACCTCCTCTTCATTCAAAAGGCCGAATGCCTTTGCTCCCCCCTCCTTTTTCTTCTTCTTGTACGGCTAAGAAGAACAAGGTAATGACCCCCTTTTTTTTGTTACTTCTTTTATTATCCTTAGTATTTCTTTTTATTATTTCCTTTCCTTTACATAAAATAATGACCACTTCATGGAAACTTACCACCTATTCTAATATATGCTCCATCATGGCCGGCCACTATGTATAAAAGAAGGGGTATTTGACATGCAAAGTCATTATTCTCACCACATGCTTTAATAGGTCCTTGTAATTTAACCAATCACATTTCCAGATTTTCTCACATAGGTCCTATTTACTAAAATTCACCTTCAATTAAAAAAAATTCAAACATGGAATTTTCACACATGCATATATACATATAATAAGCATCAAATATGACAGCTAATTATTTTTATGACGCGGTTTAGCGGTCCCGAAACCACTTCCCGACTAGGGTAAATTTTTGGGTGTCACACAAACAAATTTAACTTATTAAAGTCTCATTATGCTAGCTTATGGCCGAATATGACAATGAATTTGATAGGTCATATGGCCACCTTTAGCTCAAATACAAAATGGTCATACGCATTTTTAATCACATTAAGCAATTTAATACCATTAATCTAACATTTCCTCATGTGCATCTTTATGACCGAATACACATATCATTAACCCAATATCAATTAACCGAGCACTTTAACAAATTCTCTTTAACTATACACACATTCGGCAATGACAAAGACAATTTAGCAAACCTTTAAACTTTTACTTATCACCTCAAGCTGAACCATCAAAATGAACTAATTATAATTACATAAGTACTACCAAAGCCGAAACCTATGCATACTATTATTCCTTATGCCCAAACCAAAGACCACATTCGGCACTTTCATCCACCATTCTATCAAGCATGTAATATTCAAACACAACCAAACTCACATTCGGCCTTAGCTCATAACAAGGTAACCGATTCTTTTCCCTTAGTATCTAATGCTCACCTATGATTCTTTTTATAGTTCAAACACTCATCTATCATCATTCACCTAACTTGACATGAAACAACAAAACTCACCATTTCTCATCCAAATAACATGAACAACAACCATTTCTTGAGCATTTTCTCATGACCGATTGCTCATTTTACCAACAAGATTCAAAATTTGAACATGGGCTAACTAAGGGACTTAGTAACTAGCTTAATACATTCAACAATTTCAAAAGCTACCATGAATTACATACCTTATTCAAGACTAGAAGGAGTGGCCGAATATTTTACTTTCCTTTCCCCCTTCTTCTTAGCATTTTCGGCAATGGAGGGGGGGCATGGATGTTAGAAGATGAACATTTTTTTTCTTTGTTTTCTTCCTTCAATTAACGGCAATGGAGGGGGGGCATGGATGAGACAACTTTGTTTTCATCACCCCTCCCTTTTCATTACTTAATTACTAACCTTTTATTTTATTCTTTCTAACATAAAACACTAACACAACATGTTTACAACATGTTTCACCCCATAGCATGGCCGGCCACTAGCTCAAATTTTGGGTAATTTGACATGCAAACCCATCATTTTCATAACATGCATTAATAGGCCACTTTACATTTGCCTAGCACATTTCTAAATTTTCTCACATAAGTCCTATTTAATAAAATTCACTTACAATTAACAAAATTCAAACATGAAATTTTCACACATGCATATATACATATAATAAGCATCAACTATGACGGTTAATTATTTTTGTGACTCAGTTTAGTGATCCCGAAACCACTTTCCGACTAGGGTCAATTTAGGGCTGTCACAACTCTCCCCCACTTTAAGAAATTTTCGTCCCCGAAAATCTTACCGGTAAATAGGTTTGGGTATCGTTCTTTCATAGAGTTCTCGGTCTCCCAAGTAGCTTCTTCCATCCCGTGTTTGAGCCATAACACTTTTACTAAAGGAACCTTTTTGTTTCGTAACTCCTTCACTTCACGAGCCAGGATACGAATCGGTTCTTCTTCATAACTCATATCGGGTTGAATTTCAACCTCTGATGGATTAATTATGTGCGATGGATCAGATCTATAACGTTGAAGCATCGAAACATGAAAGACGACGTGAATCTTTTCAAGTTCAGGGGGCAAAATCAATCTATACGCAACTGGACCGACTCGTTCGGATATTTCATATGGCCCGATGAACCTCGGACTCAATTTGCCCTCACACCCAAATCTGAGTATCTTTTTCCAAGGTGAAACTCTAAGAAACACTTTATCTCCCACCTGATACTCAATGTCCTTTCGTTTCAAATCCGCGTATGACTTCTGACGATCTGATGCTGCCTTTAGACTTTCACGAATTATTTTTACTTTCTGCTCAGCATCTTTAATCAAATCAACTCCGAAAATTTTAGTTTCACCAAGCTCGGTCCAAAATAATGGTGTACGGCATTTTCGACCGTACAAAGCCTCATAAGGCGCCATCTTAATGCTTGACTGAAAACTAATGTTGTAAGCGAACTCAATCAAAGGTAGATACCGTTCCCATGAACCACTAAACTCAAGGATACAGCATCTCAACATATCCTCGAGTATCTGAATTATCCGCTCGGATTGACCATCGGTTTGGGGATGAAAAGCGGTGCTAAAATGCAACTTGGTACCCAAAGCTTCTTGCAATTTCTTCCAAAATCGCGAGATGAATCTCGGATCTCTATCCGACACAATAGAAGTGGGTACCCCGTGTAATCTCACAATCTGAGAAACATACAATTCAGCTAGTTTATCCAGTGAATAATCCGTACGTACGGGAATAAAATGGGCCGACTTGGTCTGTCTATCAACAACAACCCAAATCACATCTTTCTTACTTATCGACAATGGCAACCCAAACACAAAATCCATCGTGACTCGATCCCATTTCTATTCGGGTATCATGATCGGCTGAAGTAAACCCGTAGGCACTTGATGTTTCGCCTTCACTTGCTGACATATTAAACACTTCGAAATAAAATTAGAAATGTCTCGTTTCATACCATGCCACCAAAACTGACATCTCAGATCGTTGTACATTTTCATGCTCCCCGGGTGAATTGACATTCGGCTACTATGAGCTTCGTTCAGAATCATCGAAATAAGTCCTGAATTTCTTGGAACACACAAACGACTTCTGAACCTCAGACAATCGTCGTCATCAATTTGAAACTCTGATTCCCTATCTGAAACACATTCAGCCCGTTTTGCAACCAATTCATCATCGACTTTCTGAGCTTCACGAATTTGATGAATCAACAATGGTCTAGCCTTTAATTCTGCTACTAACGCATTGTCGGATAGAACAGACAAGTGTACATTCATCGCTCGTAAAGCAAACAGTGATTTATGACTCAAAGTATCCGCAACCACATTAGCCTTTCCCGGGTGATAGTCAATGACAAGCTCATGATCTTTTAACAACTCAAGCCAACGTCTTTGTCGCAGATTCAAGTCTCTTTGAGTCATCAAATATTTGAGACTTTTGTGATCCGAATATACATGGCACTTCTCACCAAATAAGTAATGTCGCCATATTTTCAAAGCGAATACGATGGCAGCCAGTTCGAGATCATGGGTTGGATAATTTTTGTCATGTGGCTTTAGTTGCCTCGACGCATAAGCTACAACTCGAACTTCTTGCATCAATACACAACCCAACCCAAGTAAGGATGCATCACTGTAAATGACGAACTCCTTGCCTGATTCGGGCTGCACTAGTACTGGAGCTTCCGTCAAATGAGTTTTCAATTGATCGAAACTTTTCTGACACTTTTCTGTCTATTCAAACTTAACATCTTTCTGAAGTAGTTTCGTCATTGGTGTGGCTATCATCGGAGGCTTCCAGTTAAGTATGGCCGAAATTTTGTTCGGATCAACTCGAATACCCGATGCAGATACCACATGACCCAAGAAGCTAACCTCTCTTAACCAGAACTCACACTTACTGAACTTAGCATATAACTGCTTATCCCGTAAAATTTGCAACACTAATCCCAGGTGTTCAGCATGATCGGTTTCATTTCTCGAATAGACCAAAATATCATCGATAAACACAACTACAAACCGATCCAGATACTGTCTGAAGACCCGATTCATCAGATCCATAAATACTGCAGGGGCATTAGTGAGCCCAAATGGCATCACTAAAAATTCATAGTGACCGTATCTCGTTCTGAAAGCTGTTTTGGGTATATCCAAATCTCGAATTCGCAACTGATAATAACCCGATCTCAAATCTATCTTTGAAAACACTGAGGCTCCCTTTAGTTGATCAAACAAATCGTCAATGCGCGGTATCAGATATTTATTCTTTATTGTCACCTTATGCAGCTGACGATAGTCGATGCACAACCTCATGGTTCCGTCCTTCTTTTTCACAAATAATACTGGTGCACCCCAATCTGAGAAACTTGGTCGAGTGAAACCTCTATCCATCAACTCTTGCAACTGAGCTTTCAATTCCTTTAATTCTGTTGGTGCCATACGATACGGAGCTATCGAAATCGGTGTAGTCCCAGGTACAAGCTCAATACCAAACTCTACCTCCCGAACAGGTGGTAAACCCGGTAATTCTTCGGGAAAAACATCTGGGTATTCACAAACCACTGGCATAGATTCAGGCTTCTTTTCTAACTCTTTGTCATCAAGTACATATGCAAGGTATGCTTCACACCCCTTTCTTACATATTTCTGAGCCAACATCGATGATATTACAGCTAGTAACCTATTCAAGTCAGTAGACTCAACTCGGATTATCTCGTCATTTACACACCTTAAATCGATGGTTTTTCTTTTGCAATTTACAATTGCATCATGTACGGTCAACCAATCCATACTGAGGATAACATCAAATTTGTCAAACGGTAAAAGCATCAAATCGGCCGGAAAACAGGAACCTCGGATTACTAGGGGACATTTCTTGCACATTTTGTCGACAAGCACGTAACGACCCAAAGGATTTGACACCCGAATTACAAACTCAGTAGACTCAATAGGTAGAGTCTTACTGGATGCTAAGGTTTCACATATATAAGAATGAGTAGAACCAGGGTCAATCAAAGCAATCACATTAGTATCAAAGAGAGTAAAAGTACCGGTAATAACATCTGGCGAGGAAGCATCCTCGCGTGCGCGTATAGCGTAAGCTCTAGCAGGAGCACGAGCCTCAGATCTGGTTGTAGCATCTCTAGATCCTCTCTGACCGCCACTAGCATTGCCCGTATTTCTAGATGGTCTACCCCGACCAGTAGTAGCACCAGGTTTCCCACTCTGATTTACGTTCTGTTCAGACAATCTCGGGCAATCTTTAATAAAGTGGTCAGCTGATCCGCACTTGTAACAGGAGCGGTCATGGAATCTACAACTCCCCGAATGCCATTTACCACAATATTGACACTCCGTTCTGTCTCGACGATCATTTCCAACACTGGCACCGAAGTGACTCGTGCACTCACAGGGGGTCGATCGCGATCTCGTCTAGAAAAACCCGAAGTGTATCTAGACCGGCCTAAGTAATCTCTAAATTTCTTCGATGACTGTTGGAAGGGCTTCCTCGAAGACCTCTTACGAAACTCCTTTGCTCCCACCTCAGCTTTTCTTTTCTCCACACTGAGCTCCTCGGCTTTGCAAGCTCGCTCGACAAGTACCACAAATTCTCGGATTTCCAAAATGCCAACATATAGCTTTATATCATCATTCAGTCCATCCTCGAAACGTTTACACATCACGGCTTCTGAAGAAATACATTCTCGAGCGTACCGGCTAAGCCTTACAAACTTTCGTTCATAGTCGATAACCGACATAGAACCTTGTTTAAGTTCAAGAAATTCCTTCCATTTTTGATCCATGAATCTCTGACTGATATACTTTTTTTGAAACTCGGTTTGGAAAAACTCCCAAGTTACTTGCTCTCTGGGCACAACAGAAGTCAACGTATTCCACCAATAGTAGGCAGAATCACGTAGCAAGGAGATAGTACACTTTAGGCACTCATCGGGTGTGCAAGATAGCTCATCGAGTACCCGAATAGTGTTGTCCAACCAAAATTCAGCTTGCTCAGCATCATCGCTGTCCGTAGCTTTAAATTCAGTAGCCCTTGTTTTCGAATTCTGTCAACTGGGGGCTTATTTGACCTTATTTGGTCAGTTGCCGGAGGTATTGTAGGTGCGGGGGTGGTATTAGTCGGGAATGGAGGTTGTGGAACAGCCGTATTAGTTCGAATGTATTGGTTGAACCAATCATTCATCACGCTATAAAAAGCTTGTCTAGCTTCATCATTCGGATTACTAGCAATAGGTTGAGAGTCCGCCGGCGCTGTCCCTTGTACGGGAGCGGGCGCTACACTCTCAAGATCATCAGCTACCGCTCGGTTGGGATCGGGATCCATTACTATAAATAAACACATTTTCAATTGTCAGAAATCACCACACTATCAAATAATCACATAATGGCATGTATAGCTAGACCCAAACGTATTACGGTAGTCCTAGAATCGACTAAACCGTAGCTCTGATACCAATAAAATTGGAACACCCCGTACCCGAGACCGTTGCCGGAGTCGAACACGAGGTACTTACGGACTTATTTCATTTATTTTCACAGTCCAAAAAATATTTTCCAGACAAGCTGGCTAACTGCGTCACTGTTACCTTAAAAATCATATCTTGAGTTCCAAAACTCGAAAACCAGTTTCATAAATTTTACCTGAAACTAGACTCATATATCCATCTACAAATTGTTTTCTAGAATTTTTTGTTGAGCCAATTAGTACAGTTTATTAGTTAAAGTCTCCCCTGTTTCAGGGTTCGACTGCTCTGACCTTCATGCATTACGAATTATATATCTTCCTGTACAGGGATTCATTACTTATGCTGTTTGTTTCTAACGAAACTAGACTCAAAAAGGAATCTATAAATATATGGCATGACCTATAATTATCTCTGGTTAATTTATAGTGAATTTCCAAAGTCAGATCAGGGGATCCAGAAATCGCTCTGGCCCTATTCCATGAAAACTTAAATATCTCCTAAACTACGACTCATATGATTGTTTCGTTTCTTCCATATGAAGTTAGATTCATCAAGGTTCTATTAAATAATTTATTCACTATTTAATTCCATTCCTACTATTTTTAGTGATTTTTCAAATCCACACCACTGCTTTTGTCAGCATCTGTTTTTAAGGTGAACTTTACCTATTTCATGGTTTTCCATGAATCAACTAGAATTTGTCATACAAAGCACCAAAATTATCATGATTAACCATTCCAATGGCTAATCGTTACCAAACATTTCCATACCTCTCAATGAACAACATACAAAACGATTATAATGCTATGCTCAAAGTATATATAAGCCATTTTCGCATGGCTATCCAAATTTATACAAAACCAAAGGGTACATGACCATCAACAAAAAGGGTAGTCCTATACATGCCATTTTCAGAGTTCAACCAAAAGTGTACCAAAAGGACTTTGATAGTGTGGACGACTTCGACTACGACAATCCCGAGCCCGATAGCTGACGAACCAAAATCTATAAAACAGAGAATCAAAGAAATGGAGTAAGCATTTAATGCTTAGTAAGTTTTGAATAATGAAATTAGTTTCGGCTAAGGTATAACATTCATATGGCTAAATGGATAACTTCATATATGCACATTCTCATAAACATACTTACTTCACGCTTCAATCAATATATTCATTCACAAGGTACCAAACCTAACTAAAGGCCAAAAATTCGTTAATCAATTGAACGAATACTATTTAAAACGAATCAACTTTTTCGATGCGTATACGAAAAATACCTCATCATTTGGATTTTATGAGCGTATTAATTGAAATTTACAGCAAGATCGCTCACTTCAAAACCCAAGCATCTTCGGGATTTAGCCGAATATAACTACTTGCTTAAAAGCCTTCGGGACTTAGCCCGGTTATAGTAACTCGCACAAATGCCTTCGGGACTTAGCCCGGATATAGTAACTCGCACAAATGCCTTCGGGACTTAGCCCGGATATAGCAACTCGCACAAATGCCTTCGGAGCTTAGCCCGGAATTAGTCACTAGCACAAATGCCTTCGGGACTTAGCCCGGTTATCATCCGAATATCCATGCACATATCAGTAAATCATGACACATCTATATTTCATTTTCATAACTAGAATTCAAACACAAGTCACTTATCAAGCATTATCATTTTCGGCTCAATAGCTACATACAAGAGCATGATATTGATTTGCTTAAAACATGATCTAGTCGAATCATAATCTAAGTTCCATTACTCGAAAACTTACCTCGGATGTTGTCGAACGATTTCTATGGCTATTCGATCACTTTTTCCTTTCCCTTATCCAACTTTGATCCTCTAAGCTCTTGAGCTAATTCAAACAAATTTAACTTATTAAAGTCTCATTATGCTAGCTTATGGCCGAATATGACAATGAATTTGATAGGTCATATGGCCACCTTTAGCTCAAATACAAAATGGTCATACGCATTTTTAATCACATTAAGCAATTTAATACCATTAATCTAACATTTCCTCATGTGCACCTTTATGACCGAATACACATATCATTAACCCAATATCAATTAACCAAGCACTTTAACAAATTCTCTTTAACTATACACACATTAGGCAATGACAAAGACAATTCAGCAAACCTTTAAACTTTTACTTATCACCTCAAGCCGAACCATCAAAATGAACTAATTATAATTACATAGGTACTACCAAAGCCGAAACCTATGCATACTATTATTCCTTATGCCCAAACCAAAGACCACATTCGGCACTTTCATCCACCATTCTATCAAGCATGTAATAGTCAAACACAACCAAACTCACATTCGGCCCTAGCTCATAACAAGGTAGCCGATTCTTTTCCCTTAGTATCTAATGCTCACCTATGATTCTTTTTATAGTTCAAACACTCATCTATCATCATTCACCTAACTTAACATGAAACAACAAAACTCACCATTTCTCATCCAAATAACATGAACAACAACCATTTCTTGAACATTTTCTCATGACCGATTGCTCATGTTACCAACAAGATTCAAAATTTGAACATGGGCTAACTAAGGGACTTAGTAACTAGCTTAGTACATTCAACAATTTCAAAAGCTACCATGAATTACATACCTTATTCAAGACTAGAAGGAGTGGCCGAATATTTTACTTCCCTTTCCCCCTTCTTCTTAGCATTTTCGGCCATGGATGTTAGAAGATGAACATTTTTTTTCTTTGTTTTCTTCCTTCAATTCACGGCAATGGAGGGGGGGCATGGATGAGACAACTTTGTTTTCATCACCCCTCCCTTTTCATTACTTAATTACTAACCTTTTATTTTATTCTTTCTAACATAAAACACTAACACAACAAGTTTACAACATGTTTCACCCCATAGCATGGCCAGCCACTAGCTCAAATTTTGGGTAATTTGACATGCAAACCCATCATTTTCATAACATGCATTAATAGGCCACTTTACATTTGCCTAGCACATTTCTAAATTTTCTCACATAAGTCCTATTTAATAAAATTCACTTACAATTAACAAAATTCAAACATGAAATTTTCACACATGCATATATACATATAATAAGCATCAACTATGACGGTTAATTATTTTTATGACTAGGTTTAGTGGTCCCGAAACCACTTTCCGACTAGGGTCAATTTAGGGCTGTCACACACATAGGCAAAGTAGGCTTCACAACCCTTTTTCACATTTTTCAAAGCTTTCATCGAAGATATCACAGCGGGCAACCCATTTAAGTCACTAGATTCAATTCAGACTACTTCATCATTCTTGCATCTCAAAACAATAGTTTTCCATTTGCAATTCACAATAGAATCATGCAAAGTTAGCCATTCCATACCCATAGTTATATCAAATTCATTAAAAGGTAATAGCATCAGATAAGCCAGAAAATAGATATCTCGAAACATCAATGGACAATTCTTGCACACTTTATCAACCAGAACATTTTTGCCTAAGGGTTTGATACTCTAATTACGAATTCAGTAGACTCTACAGGAAAAGTCTTATTGGATACTAAAGTCTCACATATATAAGAATGAGTAGATCCTAGATCTATCAATACAGTCACAATAGTATCATATAAAGTGAAAGTATCGATAATAACATCTGGAGACAAAGCTTCTCCGCGGGCGCGAATAGCATAAGCTATAGCAGGTGCTCGACAGCGGTGACTTTAGTCATTCTCTGAGTACCACTCATATTAGCTGTGTTTCTGGGTGGTCTACCTCGAGCTATATTGCCACTAGGCTTTGGATTTTACACAATCTCTTGCTCTATAGACTCAGGATATTCACGGATAAAATGATCTAAAGATCCACATTTGAAACAAGCCCGATCGTAAAGTCTACAATTGCCAGGATGCCTTTTACCACAATGTCTACACTAAGGTCGATCAGATCTGACATTTCCAACACTATCAATCGAAGTAGCTAGCTCTAAAGCTCGAATGTGATCTTGCACTGTGACAGCCCAAAATTGACCCTAGTCGGGAAGTGGTTTCAGGACCGCTAAACCGAGTCACCGAAAGGTTTGAATGCGATGTTTATTATCTAGAATATGTAATCATGAATGTGTGAAAATTTCAAGCTTCGATTTAGTCGATTGCATGTGAATTTAGTCAATAGGACTTATATGAGAAAATTTTAAAATGTGATAGGTCAATGCATGAGGACCTATTAGTGCATGTGGAAGAAAAAGGGGACTTGCATGTCAAATTCCCCCTCCCTAATATGTAGTGGCCGGCCATGCTATGGGTGGAAACATGTTGGGAACATGTTGGCCTAGTGAGGTATGTAGGATAAAAATATAATAAGAAGTATGGGGAAATAAAGAAATGGAAAAAGGAAAGGATGGGTGGTAATTGTTTCTTTCCTCCCCTTTTGCCGTGAAAGTAAGAAGGAAAAACAAAAAAAAAAGTGTCCATCTTTCTTCATTTCCCCTTGGCCGAATGTTCTAAAGAAGAAAGAAAAAAATTTGTTCATCTTTTATCATCCTTGGCCGAAAATGCTAAGAAGAAGGGGAAGGGGAAGTAAGACATTCGGCCACTCCTTCTAGTCTTGAATAAGGTATGTAATGCATGGTAGCTTTTGGAAATTGTTGAATGTATTAAGCTAGTTACTAAGTCCCTTACTTAGCCCATGTTCAAATCTTGAATATTGTTGGTAACATGAGCAATCGGTCATTTTAAGTCACTATTAAGGTAAGGAAGTATGTACTAGCTTTTGAAATTTTAGTTGATATTGAGTGAGCTATCAAGTGATTTTTGTAAACCATGTTGAAATTTCGATTTTGGGGGTGAGTATGGTTTTCGGCTATAAAAGATTAATATGTTTTGTGTTGAAGTTTTTGGTGATTTTGAGTAGTTAGGGCTAAATTACAAAAACAAATTTTTGAAGGACTCAAAGGTGAAATAAATGAGATGTATGGACTTATATGGGCACTAGGAAGATTCGGCCCTTAAGGAGTGTGACCAAACTTTGTGTATTTTGTGTTTTGTGGAATAAAGACTAAATTGTGAAAGTGCGAAATATTAGGGGTAAAAATGTAATTTACCCATTTATGCGTTATTAGACTAAATTGAATGAAAATATGTTAAATTAAGGCTTGGCAAGCTAGCTATTAAGGTGAAATGCTAATGTTAGTATTTGATTCGGTAATAATCTGTTTGGGGACAGCAGCAGTAAGGTGATTTTGGAAAATCGCCATAATTTGTAGGAGTTGAATTAGAAGCTGAGTGAATTATGCCATTAAAGCTTGAAGAGTCTATTTTCTTACAAAAGAAACTATGAAAACAAAAGAGTTACCGATCTTGAGATATTTGAAGTATTGTGGGGCTGAGTCAAAATGACTACTAGATTCCCTGTTCTGTTTTTAGAAAATCATTATAAATTGTACAAAAATGATTATAAGATAAAATTTATATGCTTAGACTCCTTAATGAGTCTAGTTTCAAATGAGATCAAATACAACACATTTTGAATTCTGTAAAATGAGAAATTTGATTCGTAGTGAAGAGTGGTCAGAATAGTCAAACAGTGAAACAGGGGAAACTTTAAGAAAAATCTGGTATTGATTGGCCAAGCCAAAAATTCTGAAAATTTTATGGATGGAAGATATACGAGTCTATATTCAGGGAAAATTAACGGCTAGTGATTTGGAGTTTTGTAGCTCCAGTTATAAACAATTTAGCGACTACTGCTCAGGAAAACAGCTCGTAGTGAATATGTGATTTTGTTGTAAACATTAATGAAAATTTGCCAATGAGTTATTTATTGACTATTATAAAGCTTACTATAATCTATGTGTGTGAAAGTCAAATCAATATATATATTATTCTGAAAGTAATACTTGAATAGTCGATTAATGACTATTTTAAATTATTGATTTGGCTCAAGGAGTTAAAGGAGGTGAATCGAGCAAAGGCAAAGAAAAGGTTATCGAGTAGCCGAGTTGGAACCGTCTTACCCAACACGAGGTAAGTCATTAAGCATGTAGTTGGTATTATTTCAAATGGTCATAATGTGTATGTATTGATGCTGAATGGAATGAATAAATATACATATATATATATATATATGCATGTACGTATGTGATGATGAAATTGTTGAATGAAAGAAAAGAGGTAAGATGTACTGAGTTGTTGATCTCGGCACTAAACGTGCGGGATAACCATTTATGACCATGAGATTGGCGCTAAGTGCGCGGGATTAAATTGTACAGCACTAAGTGTGCGATTCGACTATGTTGCACTAAGTGTGCGAAATGAATATGATGCACTAAGTGTGCGAATTGACCATGCGGCACTAAGTGTGCGATTTGATTATGTAGCACTAAGTGTGCGAGTTGATTATATAGCACTGAGTGTGCGGACTCGATATACATTCGTGAATCATTACGGACACTATGTGTGCGACACTATTGAGTCGATCGCGGACAGCGGATCGGGTAAGTGTTTTGAGTACATGGCTATTATGTGCTATGCTTATACTTGGTGTTGAGCTCGGTAAGTTTGAACCTATGTGACAATATACTTGAAGTCACGTACATAAAATTTATCGTAGGATGGTGAAAGGCCGTTTAGTCGTTTGATTGTAACGAAAATAAATTGAATTATGAAAATGTTTCAATGTCCTATTGATGAGTATATGGAATGTGAATGCATGAATTGATATGAAATTGAATTGATAGGTTGGAGGAACTATGGTATGGTTCGGAATGGATGGAGTAATTAGCCTCGTTCCATTTTGTTTTCTCTTGTGATAATGTTATTGATGGATGGTAGTGCATAGCTTATGACTTACTGAGTTATAAACTCACTCGGTGTTTCCTTGTCACCCATTATAGGTTGCTTGGACTCATCTATTTTTGCGTGGTCGGGCCGTCATCGAAGTCATCACACCGGATAGCAAGTTTTGGTACTTTCTTCTTAGTTGGCTTAGAAGAACATTTTGGCATGTATAAGCTAGTACGTTGTGTTTGAATTATGGCATGTAAACTTTAAGCCATGCGAAAATGGCACGAATGTTCGATTGAGTTGGATCAAGGGTAGGCATGAAATGGACCTAGTTACTTTCGTAACAGATGCTGGCAGCATCAGTGTCATGAGATTGAAAAATCACTAAAAATAGTAGGAGTGGAATTAATTGATGAATAAATTATGTAATCGAAGCTCGATGAGTCTGTTTTCATGAGGAAGTAACGAAAAGATCATATGAGCAGTATATTAAGAGATAATCAGATTTTTGTGGGACAGGGCCAGAACGGTTTCTGGATTCCCTGCTCTGACTTTGGAAATTCATTATAAATTAACCAGAGATAATTAGGGGTCGTACCATATATGTACAGATTCCCCCCTGAGTCTAGTTTTCGTAGAAACAAACGGCATCAGTATTGAAGCCCCGTGCAGGGAGATATCCAAGTCGTAATGGGCAAAGGTCAGTGTAGTCGACCCCTGCAATATGGGAGATTTTGACTAATAAACTGTACTAATTGGCCCGACCAAAAATTCTAGAAAAAAATACATAGATGGGCACATGAGTCTAGTTTCTGGGAAAAATCACGAAACTGATTTTTGAGTTACGAAACTCAAGATATGATTTTTAAAACGACTAGTACACAGATTGGGCAGTGTCTGGAAAATAAATTTTATAAGGGGTTAAAGTCAGTTAACACCTCGTGTTCGACTCCGGTGTCGGTTTCGGGTTCGGGGTGTTACATTTTATTGGTATCAGAGCTATGGTTTAGTCGGTTCTAGGACTACCATAGCGCGCATGAGTCTAGCTATACATGCCGAATGTTAATGTTTAAATGTGTGATGACTTCCGACGGTTGAAATGTTTTTGTTTTGATTAGTAAATGGATCCCGGTGTAGAAAGAACCCTAGCGGATGACGTTGAGAGCGTAGCGGCTGCTCCTGCACAAGGGACGCCGCCTGTTGAACCTCAGTCATCTGCGAATAATCAAGGTGAGGGGGCTAAACAAGCCTTCTTTACCATGATGAATGAGTGGGTCGCGCAATATGCCCGAACCAACCCGGCTGTCCAACAATTCCCGAATTTGAATAATCCACCCCAAGAGCCTGTAATGCCATCAGTCGCTGATCCTGTGAGGCTGAGTAAGCCACCTGTAGACTTGATTAGGAAGCGTGGGGCCGAGGAGTTCAAGGCCATAGTAACTGATGATGCCGAAAGGGCCGAGTTCTGGCTAGATAATACCATTCGGGTGTTCGATGAATTGTCATGCACACCCGACGAATGTCTAAAATGTGCTGTATCTTTGTTGCGAGACTCAGCCTACTATTGGTGGAGGACCTTGATTTCCATAGTCCCGAACGAGCGAGTAACTTGGGACTTCTTTCAAATGGAATTCCGGAAGAAATTTATTAGCCAACGGTTCATTGATCAGAAGCGTAAGGAGTTCTTGGAACTCAAGCAAGGCCGTATGACTGTATCTGAATACGAACATGAATTCGTAAGACTAAGTAGGTATGCCCGGGAGTGTGTAGCTGACGAGGTTGCTATGTGCAAAAGATTCGAGGAAGGATTGAATGAAGATTTAAAGCTACTAATGGGTATTTTGGAAATAAAAGAATTCGTAACACTAGTCGAACGAGCCTGTAAGGCGGAAGAACTTGGAAAGGAGAAGAGGAAGGCTGAATTTGAAGCTAGAGATTATCGTAAGAGATCGACGGGTAAAGCTCCGTTCTCAGCTGTAAAGAAGTTCAGGGAGGACATTAAGAAGTCGAGGGCGACTGCGGGAATTTCCATCAGGGCAAGACCATCGATGGGCTCCCGAGCTACTTCGGTAGCTAGTGTGGGCAATAATCGTCACGAGAAACCTGAATGTCCCCAATGTGGAAGACGACACCTAGGTGAATGTTGGGGCAACTCTACTAGCAGGGTCTGTTACGGATGCGGTTCGAAGGACCACTTCATTAGAGATTGCACGGAGCTGGATGAGAAGAATAAGATTCAAGGTGCAAGACCTAGTGGAGTGACATCTAGAGGTAAACCACCGAGAATTTTAGGAGGCAGGGGTGGTAGTCAGAGGGGGGCCTCTGATACGGCCGATCGAGCCGAGAACCGTACTCCTACTAGAGCATATGCCATTCGCGCACGAGAGGAGGCATCCTCCCCCGACGTCATCACTGGTACCTTCACTCTCTTTGATACTAATGTGATTGCATTGATTGACCCTGGTTCTACTCATTCATATGTATGCGAAACCTTAGCAACCAGTAAGACTCTACCTGTTGAGTCTACTGAGCTCGTAATTCGAGTATCAAACCCTTTGGGTCAATGCGTACGTGTTGATAAAGTGTGTAAGAGATGCCCTCTAATAATCCGAGAATCCTGTTTTCCGGCCGATTTGATGCTTTTGCCGTTCGACGAGTTTGATGTTATTCTTGGTTTGGATTGGTTAACCGCGCATGATGCGGTTGTGAATTGCAAAAGCAAGACTATCGATTTGAGGTGCGCAAATAACGAAATAATCCGAGTTGAGTCTGCGGACTTAAGGGGGTTGCCAGCTGTAATATCAGCAATGTTGGCCCAGAAATATGTAAGGAAAGGGTGCGAAGTATACCTCGCGTATGTACTTGATGACAAGGAGTTAGAAAAGAAACCCGAATCGGTGCCGGTGGTCTGTGAATACCCGGATGTTTCTCCTGAAGAGTTACCGGGTTTGCCACCTGTTCGGGAGGTAGAGTTTGGTATTGAGCTTGTACCTGGAACTACGCTTATTTCGATCGCTCCGTATCGTATGGCACTAACCGAGTTAAAAGAGTTGAAAGCTCAGTTGCAAGAATTGACGGATAGAGGTTTCGCTCGACCGAGTTTCTCACCTTGGGGTGCACCAGTATTGTTCGTGAAAAAGAAGGACGGAACCATGAGGTTGTGTATTGACTATCGTCAACTGAATAAAGTGACGATAAAGAATAAATATTCATTGCCGCGCATCGATGATTTGTTCGACCAACTGAAGGGAGCCACAGTGTTCTCAAAAATAGATTTGAGATCGGGCTATTATCAGTTGCGAATTCGAGAATCGGACATACCAAAAACTGCCTTCAGAACGAGATATGGTCACTATGAATTCTTAGTGATGCCGTTTGGACTCACTAATGCCCCTGCGGTATTTATGGATTTGATGAATCGGATCTTCAGACCATATTTGGATCGGTTCGTAGTTGTGTTCATTGATGACATTTTGGTCTATTCAAGAGATGAGACCGAACATGCTGAGCATCTGAGGCTAGTGCTGCAAATTTTGCGGGAGAAGCAGTTATATGCTAAGTTCAGTAAGTGTGAGTTCTGGTTAAGAGAGGTTAGCTTCTTGGGTCATGTGGTATCCGCGTCGGGTAATCGAGTTGACCCGAACAAAATTTCAGCCATACTTGACTGGAAATCTCCGAGAAATATTACTGAGGTTCGGAGCTTTTTGGTGCTCGCCGGTTATTACCGACGATTTGTCAAAGGTTTCTCGATGATAGCCACACCAATGACGAAGCTACTTCAAAAGGACGTTAAGTTCGAATGGACGGAGAAGTGTCAGAAAAGTTTTGATCAACTGAAAACTCACTTGACTGAAGCTCCAATTTTAGTGCAACCCGAATCGGGTAAAGAGTTTGTCATTTATAGTGACACATCCCTACTTGGGTTGGGTTGCGTATTGATGCAAGACGGTCGAGTTGTGGCCTATGCGTCGAGAGAATTGAAGCCACACGAGAGAAATTATCCGACCCATGATCTCGAACTAGCCGCCATTGTGTTTGCATTGAAAATATGGCGACATTATTTGTTTGGTGAGAAGTGCCATGTATTTTCGGATCACAAAAGTCTCAAATATTTGATGACTCAACGAGACTTGAATCTGCGACAAAGACATTGGCTTGAGTTGTTGAAAGATTACGAGCTTGCCATTGGTTACCACCCGGGAAAGGCTAATGTGGTTGCGGACGCCTTAAGCCGGAAATCACTGTTTGCTTTGCGAGCGATGAATGTACACTTGTCTGTTCTACCTGACAATGTGTTAGTAGCTGAATTAAAAGCCAAACCATTATTGACTCATCAAATTCGTGAAGCTCAGAAAGTCGATGGTGAATTGGTTGCAAAACGAGCTGAGTGTGTTCCGAACAAGGAATCGGAGTTTCAGATTGATGATGATGGTTGTTAGAGGTTTAGAAGTCGTTTGTGCGTTCCAAGGAATTCGAAACTCATTCCGATGATCCTGAACGAAGCCCATTGTAGCCGAATGTCAATTCACCCGGGGAGCACGAAAATGTACAACGACTTGAAACGTCGGTTTTGGTGGCATGGTATGAAGCGAGACATCTCCGACTTTGTTTCGAGATGTTTAATATGTCAACAGGTGAAAGCGGAACATCAAGTGCCTTCAGGATTACTTCAGCCGATCATGATACCCGAGTGGAAATGGGACCGAGTCACAATGGACTTTGTGTCCGGACTGCCATTGTCCGCAAGTAAGAAGGATGCGATTTGGGTTGTTGTTGATAGGCTGACTAAGTCGGCTCACTTTATACCCGTGCGTACGGATCTTTCATTGGATAAACTAGCCGAATTGTATGTCTCTCAGATTGTGAGATTACATGGAGTACCTATTTCTATCGTGTCGGATAGAGATCCGAGGTTCACCTCACGATTTTGGAAGAAATTGCAAGAAGCTTTGGGTACCAAGCTGCATTTTAGCACCGCTTTTCACCCCCAAACCGATGGTCAATCCGAGCGGATAATTCAGATGCTTGAGGATATGTTGAGATGTTGCATCCTCGAGTTTAGTAGTTCATGGGAACGGTATTTACCTTTGATTGAATTCGCTTACAACAATAGTTTTCAATCAAGTATTAAGATGGCACCTTACGAGGCTTTGTACGGGCGTAAATGCCGCACACCATTGTTTTGGACTGAGCTTGGTGAAAGTAAAATTTTCGGAGTTGATTTGATTAAAGATGCCGAACAGAAAGTAAAGGTGTTATGGCTCGAACACGGGATCGAGGAAGCTACTTGGGAAACCGAGAGCTCGATGAAAGAACGATATCCAAACCTATTTACCGGTAAGATTTTCGGGGACGAAAATTTCTTAAGTGGGGGAGAGTTGTGACAGCCCAAAATTGACCCTAGTCGGGAAGTGGTTTCAGGACCGCTAAACCGAGTCACCGAAAGGTTTGAATGCGATGTTTATTATCTAGAATATGTAATCATGAATGTGTGAAAATTTCAAGCTTCGATTTAGTCGATTGCATGTGAATTTAGTCAATAGGACTTATATGAGAAAATTTTAAAATGTGATAGGTCAATGCATGAGGACCTATTAGTGCATGTGGAAGAAAAAGGGGACTTGCATGTCAAATTCCCCCTCCCTAATATGTAGTGGCCGGCCATGCTATGGGTGGAAACATGTTGGGAACATGTTGGCTTAGTGAGGTATGTAGGATAAAAATATAATAAGAAGTATGGGGAAATAAAGAAATGGAAAAAGGAAAGGATGGGTGGTAATTGTTTCTTTCCTCCCCTTTTTCCGTGAAAGTAAGAAGGAAAAACAAAAAAAAAAAGTGTCCATCTTTCTTCATTTCCCCTTGGCCGAATGTTCTAAAGAAGAAAGAAAAAAATTTGTTCATCTTTTATCATCCTTGGCCGAAAATGCTAAGAAGAAGGGGGAAGGGGAAGTAAGACATTCGGCCACTCCTTCTAGTCTTGAATAAGGTATGTAATGCATGGTAGCTTTTGGAAATTGTTGAATGTATTAAGCTAGTTACTAAGTCCCTTACTTAGCCCATGTTCAAATCTTGAATATTGTTGGTAACATGAGCAATCGGTCATTTTAAGTCACTATTAAGGTAAGGAAGTATGTACTAGCTTTTGAAATTTTAGTTGATATTGAGTGAGCTATCAAGTGATTTTTGTAAACCATGTTGAAATTTCGATTTTGGGGGTGAGTATGGTTTTCGGCTATAAAAGATTAATATGTTTTGTGTTGAAGTTTTTGGTGATTTTGAGTAGTTAGGGCTAAATTACAAAAACAAATTTTTGAAGGACTCAAAGGTGAAATAAATGAGATGTATGGACTTATATGGGCACTAGGAAGATTCGGCCCTTAAGGAGTGTGACCAAACTTTGTGTATTTTGTGTTTTGTGGAATAAAGACTAAATTGTGAAAGTGCGAAATATTAGGGGTAAAAATGTAATTTACCCATTTATGCGTTATTAGACTAAATTGAATGAAAATATGTTAAATTAAGGCTTGGCAAGCTAGCTATTAAGGTGAAATGCTAATGTTAGTATTTGATTCGGTAATAATCTGTTTGGGGACAGCAGCAGTAAGGTGATTTTGGAAAATCGCCATAATTTGTAGGAGTTGAATTAGAAGCTGAGTGAATTATGCCATTAAAGCTTGAAGAGTCTATTTTCTTACAAAAGAAACTATGAAAACAAAAGAGTTACCGATCTTGAGATATTTGAAGTATTGTGGGGCTGAGTCAAAATGACTACTAGATTCCCTGTTCTGTTTTTAGAAAATCATTATAAATTGTACAAAAATGATTATAAGATAAAATTTATATGCTTAGACTCCTTAATGAGTCTAGTTTCAAATGAGATCAAATACAACACATTTTGAATTCTGTAAAATGAGAAATTTGATTCGTAGTGAAGAGTGGTCAGAATAGTCAAACAGTGAAACAGGGGAAACTTTAAGAAAAATCTGGTATTGATTGGCCGAGCCAAAAATTCTGAAAATTTTATGGATGGAAGATATACGAGTCTATATTCAGGGAAAATTAACGGCTAGTGATTTGGAGTTTTGTAGCTCCAGTTATAAACAATTTAGCGACTACTGCTCAGGAAAACAGCTCGTAGTGAATATGTGATTTTGTTGTAAACATTAATGAAAATTTGCCAATGAGTTATTTATTGACTATTATAAAGCTTACTATAATCTATGTGTGTGAAAGTCAAATCAATATATATATTATTCTGAAAGTAATACTTGAATAGTCGATTAATGACTATTTTAAATTATTGATTTGGCTCAAGGAGTTAAAGGAGGTGAATCGAGCAAAGGCAAAGAAAAGGTTATCGAGTAGCCGAGTTGGAACCGTCTTACCCAACACGAGGTAAGTCATTAAGCATGTAGTTGGTATTATTTCAAATGGTCATAATGTGTATGTATTGATGCTGAATGGAATGAATAAATATACATATATATATATATATATGCATGTACGTATGTGATGATGAAATTGTTGAATGAAAGAAAAGAGGTAAGATGTACTGAGTTGTTGATCTCGGCACTAAACGTGCGGGATAACCATTTATGACCATGAGATTGGCGCTAAGTGCGCGGGATTAAATTGTACAGCACTAAGTGTGCGATTCGACTATGTTGCACTAAGTGTGCGAAATGAATATGATGCACTAAGTGTGCGAATTGACCATGCGGCACTAAGTGTGCGATTTGATTATGTAGCACTAAGTGTGCGAGTTGATTATATAGCACTGAGTGTGCGGACTCGATATACATTCGTGAATCATTACGGACACTATGTGTGCGACACTATTGAGTCGATCGCGGACAGCGGATCGGGTAAGTGTTTTGAGTACATGGCTATTATGTGCTATGCTTATACTTGGTGTTGAGCTCGGTAAGTTTGAACCTATGTGACAAATATACTTGAAGTCACGTACATAAAATTTATCGTAGGATGGGTGAAAGGCCGTTTAGTCGTTTGATTGTAACGAAAATAAATTGAATTATGAAAATGTTTCAATGTCCTATTGATGAGTATATGGAATGTGAATGCATGAATTGATATGAAATTGAATTGATAGGTTGGAGGAACTATGGTATGGTTCGGAATGGATGGAGTAATTAGCCTCGTTCCATTTTGTTTTCTCTTGTGATAATGTTATTGATGGATGGTAGTGCATAGCTTATGACTTACTGAGTTATAAACTCACTCGGTGTTTCCTTGTCACCCATTATAGGTTGCTTGGACTCATCTATTTTTGCGTGGTCGGGCCGTCATCGAAGTCATCACACCGGATAGCAAGTTTTGGTACTTTCTTCTTAGTTGGCTTAGAAGAACATTTTGGCATGTATAAGCTAGTACGTTGTGTTTGAATTATGGCATGTAAACTTTAAGCCATGCGAAAATGGCACGAATGTTCGATTGAGTTGGATCAAGGGTAGGCATGAAATGGACCTAGTTACTTTCGTAACAGATGCTGGCAGCATCAGTGTCATGAGATTGAAAAATCACTAAAAATAGTAGGAGTGGAATTAATTGATGAATAAATTATGTAATCGAAGCTCGATGAGTCTGTTTTCATGAGGAAGTAACGAAAAGATCATATGAGCAGTATATTAAGAGATAATCAGATTTTTGTGGGACAGGGCCAGAACGGTTTCTGGATTCCCTGCTCTGACTTTGGAAATTCATTATAAATTAACCAGAGATAATTAGGGGTCGTACCATATATGTACAGATTCCCCCCTGAGTCTAGTTTTCGTAGAAACAAACGGCATCAGTATTGAAGCCCCGTGCAGGGAGATATCCAAGTCGTAATGGGCAAAGGTCAGTGTAGTCGACCCCTGCAATATGGGAGATTTTGACTAATAAACTGTACTAATTGGCCCGACCAAAAATTCTAGAAAAAAATACATAGATGGGCACATGAGTCTAGTTTCTGGGAAAAATCACGAAACTGATTTTTGAGTTACGAAACTCAAGATATGATTTTTAAAACGACTAGTACACAGATTGGGCAGTGTCTGGAAAATAAATTTTATAAGGGGTTAAAGTCAGTTAACACCTCGTGTTCGACTCCGGTGTCGGTTTCGGGTTCGGGGTGTTACATTTTATTGGTATCAGAGCTATGGTTTAGTCGGTTCTAGGACTACCATAGCGCGCATGAGTCTAGCTATACATGCCGAATGTTAATGTTTAAATGTGTGATGACTTCCGACGGTTGAAATGTTTTTGTTTTGATTAGTAAATGGATCCCGGTGTAGAAAGAACCCTAGCGGATGACGTTGAGAGCGTAGCGGCTGCTCCTGCACAAGGGACGCCGCCTGTTGAACCTCAGTCATCTGCGAATAATCAAGGTGAGGGGGCTAAACAAGCCTTCTTTACCATGATGAATGAGTGGGTCGCGCAATATGCCCGAACCAACCCGGCTGTCCAACAATTCCCGAATTTGAATAATCCACCCCAAGAGCCTGTAATGCCATCAGTCGCTGATCCTGTGAGGCTGAGTAAGCCACCTGTAGACTTGATTAGGAAGCGTGGGGCCGAGGAGTTCAAGGCCATAGTAACTGATGATGCCGAAAGGGCCGAGTTCTGGCTAGATAATACCATTCGGGTGTTCGATGAATTGTCATGCACACCCGACGAATGTCTAAAATGTGCTGTATCTTTGTTGCGAGACTCAGCCTACTATTGGTGGAGGACCTTGATTTCCATAGTCCCGAACGAGCGAGTAACTTGGGACTTCTTTCAAATGGAATTCCGGAAGAAATTTATTAGCCAACGGTTCATTGATCAGAAGCGTAAGGAGTTCTTGGAACTCAAGCAAGGCCGTATGACTGTATCTGAATACGAACATGAATTCGTAAGACTAAGTAGGTATGCCCGGGAGTGTGTAGCTGACGAGGTTGCTATGTGCAAAAGATTCGAGGAAGGATTGAATGAAGATTTAAAGCTACTAATGGGTATTTTGGAAATAAAAGAATTCGTAACACTAGTCGAACGAGTCTGTTTTCATGAGGAAGTAACGAAAAGATCATATGGGCAGTATATTAAGAGATAATCAGATTTTTGTGGGACAGGGCCAGAACGGTTTCTGGATTCCCTGCTCCGACTTTGGAAATTCATTATAAATTAACCAGAGATAATTAGGGGTCGTACCATATATGTACAGATTCCCCCTGAGTCTAGTTTTCGTAGAAACAAACGGCATCAGTATTGAAGCCCCGTGCAGGGAGATATCCAAGTCGTAATGGGCAAAGGTCAGTGTAGTCGACCCCTGCAATATGGGAGATTTTGACTAATAAACTGTACTAATTGGCCCGACCAAAAATTCTAGAAAAAAATACATAGATGGGCACATGAGTCTAGTTTCTGGGAAAAATCACGAAACTGATTTTTGAGTTACGAAACTCAAGATATGATTTTTAAAACGACTAGTACACAGATTGGGCAGTGTCTGGAAAATAAATTTTATAAGGGGTTAAAGTCAGTTAACACCTCGTGTTCGACTCCGGTGTCGGTTTCGGGTTCGGGGTGTTACATGCACGATATCTACTTGAATGACCCATAGTAGCCTTTGAACGGCTATAATCATCTCAAAACTTCTTTGATGCGGACTGAAATGACTTATTTGATATCTTTTTCGCACCTCTCTAGCTTCTGAATCGGCTTTTCTTTTCTCTTTACTCAATTCTTCAGCTTTACACGCTCTTTCAATGAGCACCACCATTTCTTTTATTTCCAAAATCTCGACTAATAAGCAGATATCTTTATTTAAGCCATATTCAAAACTTTTACATATTATTACTTTGGTCGAGACACATTCTCGTGCATACTGGCTCAATCTCACAAATTCTCACTCGTATTCTGTAACAGACATATGGCCTTGTTTCAACTCAAGAAACTCTTTGCATTTCTGATCAATAAATCTCTAACTGATGTACTTCTTTCTAAACTCTGTTTGAAAGAACTCCCAAGTGACCCATTCTTTCAGAACCACTGATATCAATGTTTACCACCAATGATACGCCATATCTCTCAGAAGCGAGACAACACATTTAAGACATTCGTCTAGGGTACATAACATTTCATCAAACACTCGGATTATATTCTCAAGCCAGAACTCAGCTCTTTCAACATCGTCATCCGTAGTAGCACGAAACTCTTCAGCCCCATATTTTCTAATTTTATCAACCGGAGGTTTATTCAACTGAATCGGATTAGTTTGTGGCATGACAGGGACTTGTGAAAGATTAGGCAGGGGTGAAGGTTGTGGAGCAGCCAGATTAGTTCTCATATACTAAGTGAACCAATCATCCATCATTTGGAAAAAGGCTTGCTTAGCCTCTCCCTCATGACTACTAGTAACAGGTGTAGAATTGGATTGCACTGCCCTTTGAGCGAAAGCGGGTGCATTACTTTCAACATCGTCAGCTACGGCTCGTTCGGGATCCATTTGCTATATAAAAACATAGTTTCATTGTCAAGAATCATTACACTATCGTAGTTAATATATATGGCTTGTATAGCTAGACTCGCATACGCTACGTTAGTTCTAGAATCGACTAAATCGTAGCTCTGATACTAATAAAATGTAACAATCCTAACCCATAACCGTCGCCGAAATAGGTTAAGAGGCATTACCAGACTGATAACTTAGTTCAGAATAATCATTTATCCAATAACACCTTATTTCAATCAATATCATTCAATCACATTCAATATGTACTTAAATCAAGCATACAAGGCTCTAATAATGCATTCGGGACTAAATTGATAACATATAAAAATTTTAGAAACTTAAAAAACTTTCAACATTTCAAATATCACACACCCGTGTGAACAGGCCGTGTGCCTCACACGGTAATAGACACGCCCGTGTGTCTAGGCCGTGCAAAACAAAGCATACAGACTTCACCACACAGCCACAAGACACGCCCGTATGTGCGACCACGTGGTCTTCCTAGGCTCACTTCGAAGTGGCCCTCGAGTGACACGGTAGAGACACATGTCCGTGTCTCTGCACACGTGGGCAAAAAATAGGCTAGTTACAAGGCCAATATGCCACCCAAATTTTGGGTCTCCCCTACAAGTTCAAAACCAAATCATTTCATACCAAATTTGCAACCAATTCATAATCAAAACATATGTTTCATAACTTCAATTTACTACATTCAATCTCATGTCAAAATCTTACCAATTTCTCAAATAAGCACGTACCAAAATTCATTTATAAACACAACCAAAACCAAGCCATATCACATGGCTAAATATTCACAACTCAAAACATATATCAATTTAACTAGACTATACATGCCATACTTAGATATTTACACTTTCAAAAGATACCAAATTTAAGTTTGATAATGTGATGATGATCCTCAACCATCCCCAAGCTCTCAGTAGCTTCGATATTTATAAAATAATTGAAATCACACACAAAGTAAGCTTTTGAAAGCTTAGTAAGAGATAAATCGTAAGATATACATATTTTTACCCAATGCTTGACATAATTATTGATGATTTTTTCTTGGTTTTATTGAATTTGATGCTCCTAATCCTTTAATTTCATATTTTATACTCAGGAGAGCTTAGGATAGCAAAAAGAGCAAGAAATGGGCCAAAAACAGACAAATTGAGCCTAAATCAGTGTTGCACACGGCCTAAGCACTTCCACACGGGTAATCCACACGCCCGTGTGTGACACACGGGTAGACTACACTTCTGTGTGTCATGGCCATGTCGACTAAGAACCAATTTAGTATTGCACAATGCCTGAGCACCTTTACACGGGCGTGGCACACGACTGTGTCCCTGCCGAGCCCAAGCCTAGTTCTTTTCGTAAAAGGGCACTTTGGAGAGTTTTGAAGCATTTTAAAGCCTATATAAACACCTTAGAAGGGGATTAGAGGGGACACATAGAGTTGGAGGCAGAAAATACTCGCGAATAGCCATCGGAATCACCTCGGTGCAAGGATCTACATCAAGACTGAAGATTTCCATCCAATTTCGTAGTTCTTTGGGTTTCCTTTATGTTTTGTTGTTTTCCAAACTTTGAGATGTTTTCCATTATTATTATGAACTAAACTCCCTAAATACCTAAGGGAGATGAACCCTATGACGAATCTTATTACTATTTGAATTATATGATAAAGACTTATTCTTATTCTTAATTGTGAGTTCTAAATTCTTGTTTTAATATTCCACGGTATTAATTCAGGTTTTGATGTGCTTAATCAGTGGAGCAAAAGTCCCTGTTTAAGAGTAGATCATCCATAATTAAGTGGAGTTGAATGCACTCCTAGAGATAGGACGACATAAATCTGCCGGATTAGAGTCAAATCTAATAAGGGAATCCATAGGTCGAGTTAATGTGACAATATGTGTTTTAATCACGACAATATGTCTTGAAAGGGATAATAACATAAATCATGGATTACTATGGAATAAGTCAAGTGAATAAATCATCAAAGTCAAAGGTAATAAGTGAAGTCTAGGTGGATTCTTTCTTGGGTATTGTCTTCTTCATTGGCTTTTTTTTTCTGAAGTATTTTCCAACTTTCATCTCTGTCATAAGCTTAGTTAAATTAGAAAATTAGTTTAGTTTAAAAACACACTTTCATTCTTAGGCTAGATAATAAAAGATAGTAAGTACTAGTACTTTTAGTCCTCGTGGACACGATATTTTCGGTCTCACCATAACTATACTACTGTTCGATAGGTGCGCTTGCCTTAAGTTGAATTTTTAGTTAGTTACACGACCATCAAGTGTTTGGCGCCGTTGTCGGGGATTAAAATATTAGGAACGCTTAATTTTTATTACTTTAGCCATTTATTTTTATTACAATTTAATTTAATTTTAATTTTGTTTATATCACTAAATTTTCTTTTATTTACTTCTAGTAGCTTTTTATAGTTTATGACTAGAAGAAACCCGTTAGGACCTCTACTTTTTGATAGTGAGATCAAAAGCACAGCTCACAGAAACCGAAGACAAATAAGGCAAAGCCTACGATACATAGAGGAAGGACAAAAGGACGATATTCAAACCACAACTGAGGAGATGGCTAATAATCAAAATAATCAGTTACCTCTTGTGGCTATTGCAGACCCAATAAATCAGAATCCTGCTTTTCGTATGTATGATTATGCTAAACCTAGTTTAACAGGAGCTGAATCGAGTATAGTTTGACTTGCTATTGCTGCAAATAATTTTGAATTGAAACCTAACACTATTCAAATGATACAGCAGTTTGATGGTTTGCAGGACGAGGATCCAAACACTCATTTAGCAAACTTTTTGGAATTCTGTGACACCTTTAAGATCAATGGTGTTTCTAACGATGCCATTCACCTTCGGTTATTTCCCTTTTCATTGAGGAATAAGGCTAAATAGTGGTTGACCTCGTTACCACGAGGATCAATCACCACTTGGGAACAAATGACTGAAAAGTTTTTGCTTAAATATTTCCCGTTGGCTAAAACAGCTAAACTAAGGAATGATATTTCTTATTTTGTGCAAATGGATCTAGAAACACTTTATGATGCATGGGAGAGATACAAGGATCTATTGAGAAGGTACCCTCACCATGGATTACCACTTTGGCTACAGGTTCAAACTTTTCAGAACGGCCTGAATCCTTCGACTCGACAAATAATTACAACTGCTGGAGGGACTATTAATAATAAGCCACCTAAAGAGTACTATGAATTTATAGAAGGGATGCCATTGAATAATTATCAGTGGCAAGTCATGAGGACAAAGTCGACGAAAGAGGCCGGCATGTTTAATGTCGATTTGATTACTATGCTCTCTAATCAGGTAGAACTTTTGAATAGAAAAATTGATGGTTTACTTGGTTCTTCACAGGTTCATCCAGTAATGTAGTGCGATGCAAGTGGAGGTGGAACAAGCAATTCAGAATACCAACCCTATGGCCACAACATGGAGAACGAACAAATGGATTATATGGGTAATAATCCTCGACGTCAAAATAATCGTTATAGTAATAATTACAATGCAGGTTGGAGGAACCACCTTACTAGCAAGAGAAAAAGCCAAACCTTGAAGAGATGATGATAAAATTTATTTCAATAGCGGAAACCTGTTTTCAGAACACTGAAACTGCACTTAAAAATTAGAAAGCATCGATTCAATAGCTCAAGAATCAAATTGAACAATTGGCTAAGATGATTTCAAAGAGACCACCAGGAAGTCTACCTAGTAACACCGAACCCAATCCAAAAGAACATGTGAAAGCAGTTACATTAAGGAGTGGGAAAGTGTTAGCTGGATCTGAAAAGAAACCACCACAAGAAGCTGACAGAGCCGAAGGAGAGGAGGGAAAACCCGAAAACAATGACAATCCAATGCCAAAGGAATACAAACCACCAATCCCATATCCAGCAAAGTTGAAGAAAGATTACATGGATGCACAATTCGGTAAATTTCTTTAACTTTTTAAACAACTGCATATTAACTTACCTTTTGTTGAAGCTATATCGCAGATGCCTACATATGCAAAATTTTTAAAGGAGCTTCTAACAAATAAAAGAAAGTTTGAAGACTTATCTATAGTGGAACTTAAGGAGGAGTGCTCGACCATACTCCAAAATAAATTGCCAACCAAACTGAAAGATCTAGGAAGTTTTACTATTCCCTGCTTAATTGGTAGTTTAAATGTTGATAAGGCACTAGCTGATTTAGGCGCTAGCATTAATCTGATGTCATATAAAATTTTTAAACAACTTGGTCTTGGGGAACCTAAACCCACTAGGATGAGTATTCAACTAGCTGATAGATCTGTTAAATATCCTAGGGGTATTATAGAGGACGTATTTGTAAAAGTAGATAAATTTATATTCCCTGTTGATTTCATTGTGCTTGACATGGATGAAGATGTTGAAGTGCCTTTAATCTTATGTCGTCCATTTTTAGCCATCGTTAGGACTGTTATTGATGTGGGTGATGGTAAACTTATGCTTAGAGTAGGTAACAAAAAGATTATTTTTAAAATTTACGATGCCATGAGATTTTCTATTGAACAAGATGACTCATGTTATTTTATTGACTCTATTGATCATGCTACTCAAGATTCTTTTCAGGAAATCAGACATAAGGACACGCTGGAACTGTGTCTTGCTCAAGGAGAGGAGGTAGATAATGATGATTCTGAGATAGGTAAGATAAAAGCTGAACTAAATTCCAATAAGCCCTTCCCATTCATTCATAGCTTGGAAGAAGGCTTCTCGAGCCCCTCCTCCATGACTAACTGTAACGGGCTTCCACTACTATCTGGTGGCACCATCCCTTCTGCGAGACTGGGCGCATTACTCTCTACATCATCTGCACTAGCTTGTTTAGGATCCATAATTATAAAAGAAAAAATTTTCAAATTGTCAGGAGTTGTCACACTATCAACATATAAGTACGGCATGTATAACTAGACTCTTACTCATACTAAATATTCTGAGAACCGACTAAACCTTTGCTTTGATACCAATAAATGTAACACCCCTTACTCGAGACCGTCATCGGAGTCAAGCACGAGGCGTTACCGGACTTAGCTTACTAATTAAGGGCATAAAAATTTACTTTTAAAATTAATTTAGTTTCATTCATTCAATATGTCCCTAAAAAGGGTCATTGAGACCCTAAAACATGAAATTGAAACTGTTTGGGAACAAACCGAAATCAATAAAAATGTTTCGATCACTTAAACAAATCAAAACAATGTATTTCATCTTTCATAAATAAATTGTCCATCTGCATCATAGTAACTAAATAAATCATAACTCGAGTTACGAAACTCAAAATTAAAATCTGTAAATTTTTTTTGAAACTAGACTCATATATCTTCTTACTAAATTTGTTTTAGAATTTTTGGTCTAGCCAATTAGTACAGTTTATTAGTTAAAGTTTCTCCTATTTCAGTGTTCGGCTGCTCTGACCTCTGTTCACTACGAATTAATTTTCTCCCTGTACAGAATTCAAATAACCATGCCGTTTATTTCTCTTAAAATTATGCTCAAGAACGAATCTATACATATCAAGTATAACTCATATTATTTTTTTACAATCTTTAGTGAATTTCTAAAATCAGAATAGGGGATTTAGAAATCACTCTGACCTTGTCTCACCAAAATTTAAATATCTCATAAAATACAACTCTTTTATTTACTCTGTTTCTTTCATATAAAAATAGACTCAATAATCTTTAATTATATCTCATTCACTATCTAAATCCATTTCTACTATTTTTAGTGATTTTTTCAAATTCACATCATTACTGCTGTCCGATACTATTTTAAAGCTAATTTCACCTTTTTCATGATTTCCATGGAATAACTAGCATTTAGGCATACAAAACACCAAACATGTCCTTGATTTGCCATTCCAATAGCTAATCATTATCAAGCATTTACATACCCTTCATTAGCCATATCATAAGATCATACAGGCAAAATGGCTACGATGCTATACATGCCATACTCAAAATGAAACGTCTAGCTATACCAAAATAATCCTCGTGATAGTGTGCCCGAACCTCCGACGTACTTTACAATCCCCGAGTTAGCTTGAAAAAACTATAAAAAGAAGGAAAATGAAGTGGGTAAGCATTAAGCTTAGTAATTTTTCATGCAAATAAATAACAATATTCATAAGAATTATCTTACTACTTGGCATGATACTACTTAATCCAATTTCATTAATTGTGAAAGACATATTTTAAATTTCTTCACTTACTCACTTACTTAAATACTTACTTACTTAATCAAATTTATTAATACATTTTACTTACCTTTTTCCTTATCAAGCATACATGAACATTATATACTTACCTTTGCTCTTCTAGCATGAACTTGTCTTACCTTTTTAGTATAACTCGTCTTACCTTACCTTACCTTGATATTCTCTTTAAATTTTTCAGATGAACCACTTGGAATACTAAGGATACACGGGTACCTTACCATTGCCATGACTTGTCATGGTTTTAGTCATATCCGTTTGAAACTTACCATTGCCATGTCTCGACATGGTCTTACATGGTATCCTGGCCTTATGAACTCACCAGTGCCATGCCTTGGCATGGTCTTACATGGGACCTTTGCCTTACAGTAACTTATCAATGCCATGTCTTGACATGGTCTTACATGGTATCCTTACCTTAGAAACCTTACCAATTTCCATGCCATGGCATGGTCTTACATCGTATCCTTAAAGCCTAATGTCATGACATTTGTATCCTACATATTCCTAAGGTTCAACTTAGACTTTCTGAAATTACTTCTTCGTCAATTCATGCTTGAGTCTTCTTTGAATAATTTCATAAAATAAATATACAAATGCTGGAAATTAACAACATTACCATAAAATAATGGAATATTGCATTTATTTACCACAAACTTGCCTCGAAACAAAATACGATCAACTATATCGATTTAGTCCACTATCCTTTTCTTTCCTTGGTCTATCTCCAGATTTTGTTCTTCTTGATCCATAATAAAAAATTTAGCTTATTTAGTACGAACAATTATTAAAACAGTCCTTGACTCAAACTTTGGCAAAATTACACTTTTGCCCCTAAACTTTTACATATTTATACTTTTACCCCAAGGCTCAGAAATTAAACTTCATCCTATTTTCTTATTTTTTATGACATGATTGTCATTTTTTCCTTCTATGGAAACGTCAAATTCTCACTCTAACATGTACTTATGAGCATTAGGTATTTTTACCGATTATGTCGTTTTACTCGTTTCCACGTAAAATCACTTAGCAAAAGTTGTTTAACACAATTTCAAGCTTCATATTCTACCATAAAACATCAAAATAAACACATTTCACCTATGGGTATTTTTCCGAATATAAACCCTAGGTTAAATTATTGCTAGAATAAGCTTAATCAAGTTACCAGGACTCCAAAAACGTATAGAACATTAAAAACGGGGCTTGGAATCACTTACTATAGAGCTTGGAAGCTTGAAACAAACCCTAGCTATGGATAACCCTTG
Source organism: Gossypium hirsutum (assembly GCF_007990345.1). Lineage (NCBI taxonomy): Eukaryota > Viridiplantae > Streptophyta > Magnoliopsida > Malvales > Malvaceae > Gossypium > Gossypium hirsutum. Next base: position 103,586,276 of record NC_053424.1, on the reverse strand, counting down.
ACATTCGGCCTAAGGAAGAAGATGAGCACATTTTTGCCATCTTTTTCCCTTTTTAATTCTTTTATTTAACACTTTACTAAAATGCCCTTCATTAAATTTTTTTAGTTATTTCTACCTATGTATATCCATTTTTGTCTATGAAAATATAATGGTCTAAATTCCATTTAAGGACCTCTACTTCAATTATGCACTTCAATTTAATCCCTGAGCATTTAGAACTCATATTTATCGACTTTTTCAATTAAGCCCTAATATGAAAATCGGACATGCAATCACTGAAATTTCTTATCAGTATTCTAACACATGCATCTAATCACTTAGTAAATCATAAAATTAATCGCAATAAACTTTTCTATCTTGGATTATTGTTTCTCAACCACTGTTCCGTTTAGGCCCTATTTCGGGATGTTACAACCCCCGAGCCTTCCAAAACCTATAATCGAAATACACAAGCTCAGAAACAGACCTAAACATGATTTCATTGAAACTATGAAATCGACAACAATTCCAATCAACATCCAATACTTACCCCTTTATTTAGAACGATTTTGATTACTAATCTGTAAGAGGAGAGTCTCGAACTCCACGACTTGTCGCTGCCAAAACAGAAAATAAGTCTCTAACGACAATTTTGGAAAACAAGATTTTAAAAGCGTTAGACCTACTTACTGAACAATCAAAGGAAAAAGAAAAATAGCAGTAATTTACTGAGATTCCTCGATGGATTTAAGCAAAAAGAACGAAAAAAAAGAATTGAGGAGAAAAATAATAACAAAAGGCTAAAGAAAATTAACGTCAAACTTCTGGAAAGAGAAAGGGATTTTCAAAAGAAAAAAGATAAAAAAAAAACAATTTGGATACCTTCGCAACTCGTCACTAACTACACAATCTCAACCACTCAGAAACCCACTCCCCTAAGACTCTAACAGGGGACCAAGCAAAAAGAGTAACATTTACGCTTGTGCAAAAATTCAAACATATGACCTCCAACAGACCAGTGCCCTTACCACTTGAACCAGTAGGCTCATTCTGATGTGAAATTACAAATATTTAAATATAAGCCCGCTGAACAAGTATAGGGCTTAACTCAAAAAAGAAACAAAATTTTGCCAAAGCTAGGGCTTGAACTTGGGACCTCTCAAACACACCTAAAACACTTAACCACAGAAGAAATTACACAATTGATTCAAAATAATACAAATACAGAGACAAATATTTTTGGGGTGTTACATCATCTTTTTCCTTACAAATGTCCCAACCCCATGTAATGCATCATGGCATACAAATCTCATTGCAAATTAGTAGACGTGATAATCATTCTTTCATGTATATATAAATTTCAATAATCATGGTAATCCGTGATTTCATAATGAACATATAGCCCTGATATTACATAACATGAGATTAGAAAGAAAAATATCAATTAATAACAATACTTATTATATCAGAACAATAAGACTCAAGTAAAAATGACTTACCTTATATCCATATAGTCTCTCACATGTTATAACAAAAAAATATGTTTTTATTTGTAAAGAAAATTGGTAAATCATAATCAAATCTTTACATATTAAACTTGTATAAAATGCACAACTTTAGTGATCTGAATAATAAATCTTATTGGAGCTCGTTCACTTCTTCTTCTTCTTTTTTATGAGAGCTCGTTCATTTCTGGTCCAAAAGAATAGGGACTTGATTTGCCCCTAACGAAATCATATATGTGGTTAGAATTCTCTTATCTCCAATAAAATAATTTTCCAAAAGAAAACATCCACTTACTCCTCAACTTATAATACTCACTCATTAATTCCAAGATGATCAAAAAGGAACGTTTCAAACATTGATGATCAAAGTTGGTGTGAGGATCTTGATTGGAGAAAAAGAATGAATAAATTCAATAAAATATTCATCAAAAAATAAGATAGATGGAATTAAAAATAAAAATATGAGAAGAATAAAAGATACTTTACTTACCCAAATATTTTCAAAGATGACAAAAGTTGAAGAAAACCCTAAGATGAACTTAGAATTTGGAAATAGAAAGAAAATAGAGTGTTTAAGTGATTATCAAAAGAAGAAGGAATAAAAGAGAAGAAGAAATAACAAAGAAATCAGTTTTGGTGGTGGTGTAAGGGTGGTGGTACGGTGGTGTTGTAGTGGTGATGTAGTGGTGCTATAGTGGTCGTATGGTGGTGAAACGGTGGTTGTATGGTGGTGTTTTAGTTTGTAGTAGTAATATGAAGCAAAAATAAAAAAAATTAATGAGGAGCAACATTTTTTGGTGGCATAAGGTGGTCAAAAGGGAGGAGCAAAGAGAGAAAAATTGTATAAAAAACAAACAAATGAGAAAATGAGAGGAGTGAGGAGGGAGAAGTGGACTATCACAAGGTCAAACCCATGAACAAAGCATTCAAAAGGGGACAAAGATTTTAACCACGATTACTTTGGGAGTTACCTTTTTCAAATCTTAAAACATGGAGTTACTGAGAAAATTAAAAACATAAGTTACATGCATAAAGGTTGGATGGTTTTGCATGGGGAAAGATGACTAACTTTTTTCATGAAATTAAAAAAAAATAGTTGATGTTATGCAAACTTAAACTTGGTCATTTAGGATTTACACAAGGTGCTTAGCCACTAGACTGCTTCACCAGCCTGTTCATGCATTAACAACAAATATTAGAATTTTGGGATGTGATAGTGAGAAATACAACTTACTTCAGTAGATAATCTAAACAAGTTTGTAATCCAGTAAAAAAAATCAAAGTGAGCATTTGATTCAAATAATCAAAAGGATTATTATGTCATCTACAATTCCATTTAGGGAGATGACTAGTCTTGGCTATCGGAGCAGTTGACTCCACGGGTAGAGACATAAATGTACTCATTGGAAGAATGATACATTGGAATAGACCCAAGTTGAATTAATTATGAATTCGTTTGTGAATTAATTCACTTGTGATGTTCATAGTGTGACTTACCTAAATCTTGAGTTAGTCACTTACCATACGTATGTATCTCATGTGATTTGATATAAGGGGAGGCTTATGCTCTAAAGATGATCGAGTCGATAGCTAGTACGTTGGGTACAAGACTTGTGAATGGCATGGCTTTACTAGCAATAATGGAATTCATAACTTGATTAAAGAGTTAACAATATCCTCTCATTGACATTATGTGGATTGATAAATATGGAACGTGGCCACGAGTTCCTTTTACTCAAATGAGCAATTTATCATAGTCATTAGTTGAAAAATGATCATATTAATCATTAAGAAGATAAAATGGTGGCAATGAGATAAAATATGATTGTATTGAATGAACGAATTTAACTCAAAGGAATCAAGGATATCATATGAGAGTAACACATACATGGCAAGGTCATTGGACAAAGCAATTGGATGAGCTACTTTCGTAAAGAGTATACAATAAGGAGTTTTCAATCATCGTACTTCTTGTGGCCTAACTCCATGATTAAGTAAATTGCAAATTATCGAAACGATGCTTCTAGACATAACTACAATTACTCGAGCCTAAATTATATATGTCAGATTGGTCCCTTCGTGTAGCACCCCGTACCCGAGACCGCTGCCGGAGTCGAACACGAGGTGTTAACAGACTTAATTCACTTATTTATACAGTTCATTTTACCATTTCCAGACAAGCTGGCTAACTGCGTCAATGTCACCTTAAAAATCATATCTCGAGTTCCAAAACTTGAAAACTGATTCCGTAAATTTTCCCTGAAACTAGACTCATATATTCATCTAAATTTTTTTTTCTAGAATTTTTGGTCAGGCCAATTAGTAAAGTTTATTAGTTAAAGTCTCCCCTGTTACAGGGTTCGACTACTCTGACCTTCATGCATTATGACTTAGATATCTTTCTGTACAGAGCTTCAATACTTATTCCGTTTGTTTCTAAAGAAATTAGTCTCGAAAAGAAATATGTAAATATAGGGCATGACTTCTAATTATCTCTGGTTAATTTATAGTGAATTTCCAAAGTCAGAACAGGGGATCCAGAAATCGCTCTGGCCCTGTTTCACGAAAACTTAAACATCCCTTAAAATACAGCTCATATGATCGTTTCGTTTCTTCCATATGAAAATAGACTCATCAAGGTTCGATTACATAATTTATTCGCTATTTAATTACATTTCTACTATTTTTAGTTATTTTTCAAATTCACATCACTGCTGCTATCAGCATCTGTTTTTAAGGTAGACTATACCTATTTCATGATTTTCCATGGATCAACTAAAATTTCAAGAACTAATATAAACACCTTACCTTACTATCAACCTAAGATGACCGAATGCTTTCCTCCCTTCTTCCTCTTTCATTTCGGCCAAGAAGAACCAAAGAATACAACTTTTTTTTTCATCACCCTTCCTTTCCTTATTTTCATCACTTTATTATTATTATTTATTTATGTTATAAAATATAAAACTACTAACTAATAATTAATACATATTTTATGTATATACCCCATCATGGCCGGCCACTAGCTAAAATTGTGGGTAATTTGACATGCAAACCCATCATTTTTATAACATGTATTAATAGGCCACTTTACATTTGCCTAGCACATTTCTAAATTTTCTCACATAAGTCCTATTTAATAAAATTCACTTACAATTAACAAAATTCAAATATGCAATTTTCACACATGCATATATACATATAATAAGCATCAAATATGACGGTTAATCATTTTTATGACTCGGTTTTGTTGCCCCGAAACCACTTCCAGACTAGGGTCAATTTAGGGCTGTCACAACTCTCCCCCACTTAAGAAATTTTCGTCCCCGAAAATCTTACCGGTAAATAGGTTTGGGTATCGTTCTTTCATAGAGTTCTCGGTTTCCCAATTAGCTTCTTCAATTCCGTGTTTGAGCCATAACACCTTTACTAACGGAACCCTTTTGTTTCGCAACTCTTTCACTTCACGAGCTAGGATACGAATCGGTTCTTCTTCATAACTCAAGTCAGATTGAATTTCAACCTCTGATGGACTAATTATGTGCGAAGGATCAGATCTGTAACGTCGAAGCATCGAAACATGAAAAACGTTGTGAATCCTTTCAAGTTCAGGGGGTAAAAGCAACCTATATGCAACTGGACCAACTCGTTCGGAGATTTCATACGGCCCAATGAATCTCGGACTCAGTTTGCCCTTACGGCCAAATCTGAGTATCTTTTTCCAAGGTGAAACCTTAAGAAACACTTTGTCTCCCACCTGATACTCAATATCTCTTCGTTTTAAATCCGCGTACGACTTCTGACGATCGGATGCTGCCTTCAGACTTTCACGAATTATTTTTACTTTCTGCTCAGCATCTTTAATCAAATCAACTCCAAAAATTTTACTTTCACAGAGCTCCGTCCAAAACAATGGTGTGCGGCATTTACGACCGTACAAAGCCTCGTAAGGTGCCATCTTAATACTTGATTGGAAACTATTGTTGTAAGCGAATTCAATCAAAGGCAAATACCGTTCCCATGAACCACTAAACTCAAGGATGCAACATCTCAACATATCCTCGAGTATCTGAATTATTCGCTCGGATTGACCATCGGTTTGGGGATGAAAAGCAATGCTAAAATGCAGCTTGGTACCCAAAGCTTCTTGCAATTTCTTCCAAAATCGCGAGGTGAATCTCGGATCTCTATCCGACACAATAGAAATAGGTACCCCGTGTAATCTCACAATCTGAGAAATATACAATTCAGCTAGTTTATCCAATGAAAAATCCGTACGTACGGGGATAAAGCGAGCCGACTTAGTCAGTCTATCAACAACAACCCAAATCGCATCTTTCTTACTTGCCGATACTGGCAACCCAGATACAAAATCCGTCGTGACTCGATCCCATTTCTATTCAGGTATCATGATCGGCTGAAGTAAACCCGTAGGCACTTGATGTTCCGCCTTCACTTGCTGACATATTAAACACTTCAAAACAAAATCGAAAATGTCTCGTTTCATACCATGCCACCAAAACTGGCGTCTCAGATCGTTGTACATTTTCGTACTCCCCGGGTGAATTGACATTCGACTACAATGAGCTTCGTTCAGAATCATCGAAATAAGTTCTGAATTTCTTGGAACACACAAACGACTTCTGAACCTCAAACAATCGTCATCATCAATTTGAAACTCTGATTCCATATTCGAAACACATCCAGCCCGTCTCGCGACCAATTCATCATCGACTTTCTGAGCTTCACGAATTTGATGAATCAAGAATGGTTTGGCCTTTAATTCTGCTACTAACACATTGTCGGATAGAACAGACAAGTGTACATTCATCGCTCGTAAAGCAAATAGTGATTTACGACTTAAAGTATCCGCAACCACATTAGCCTTTCCCGGGTGATAGTCAATGACAAGCTCATAATCTTTTAACAACTCGAGCCAACGTCTTTGTTGCAGATTCAAGTCTCTTTGTGTCATCAAATATTTGAGACTTTTGTGATCCAAATATACATGGCACTTCTCATCAAATAAGTCACGTCGCCATATTTTCAAAACGAACACGATGGCAGCTAGTTCGAGATCATGGGTCGGATAATTTTTCTCATGTGGCTTCAGTTGTCTCGACGCATAAGCTACAACTCGACCCTCTTGCATCAATACGCAACCCAACCCAAGTAGGGATGTATCACTATAAATGACAAACTCTTTGCCTGATTCAGGCTGCACTAGTACTGGAGCTTCAGTCAAATAAGTTTTCAGTTGATCGAAACTTTTCTGACACTTTTCTGTCCATTCAAACTTAACATCATTCTGAAGTAGTTTCGTTATTGGTGTGGCTATCATCGAGAAACCCTTTACAAAGCGCCTGTAGGAACCGGCAAGTCCCAAAAAGCTCCGAACTTCAGTAATATTTCTCGGAGGCTTCCAGTTAAGTATGGCTGAAATTTTGCTCGGATCAACTCGAATACCCAATGCAGATACCACATGTCCCAAGAAGCTAACCTCTCTTAACCAGAACTCACACTTACTGAAATTAGCATACAACTGCTTATCCCATAAAATTTGCAACACTAATCCTAGGTGTTCAGCATGATCGGTTTCATTTCTCGAATAGACCAAAATATCATCGATAAACACAAATACAAACCGATCTAAATACGGTCTGAAGATCCGATTCATCAGATCCATAAATACCGCGGGGGCATTAGTGAGCCCAAACGGCATCACTAAGAATTCGTAGTGACCGTATCTCGTTCTGAAAGTAGTTTTGGGTATATCCGAATCTCGAATTCGCAACTGATAATAACCCGATCCCAAATCTATCTTTGAAAACACCGAGGCTCCCTTTAGTTGATCAAACAAATCATCAATACGTGGTAACGGATATTTATTCTTTATTGTCACTTTATTCAGCTGACGATAGTCGATGCACAACCTCATGGTTCCGTCCTTCTTTTTCACAAACAATACTGGTGCACCCTAAGGTGAGAAACTTGGTCGAGCAAAATCTCTATCCGTCAACTCTTGCAACTGAGCTTTCAACTCTTTTAACTCGGTTGGTGCCATACGATACGGAGCTATCAAAATCGGTGTAGTCCCAGGTACAAGCTCAATACTAAACTCTACCTCCCGAACAGGTGGTAAACCCGGTAATTCATCGGGAAAAACATTCGGGTATTCACAAACCACTGGCACAGATTCAGGTTTCTTTCCTAACTCTTTGTCATCAAGTACATACGCAAGGTATGCTTCACACCCCTTTCTTACATATTTCTGAGCCAACATCGATGATATTACAGCTGGCAACCCATTCAAGTCAGTAGACTCAACTCGGATTATCTTGTTATTTACACACCTCAAATCAATGGTTTTTCTTTTGCAATTTACAACTGCATCATGTACGGTCAACCATTCCATACCGAGGATAACATCAAATTCATCAAACGGTAAAAGCATCAGGTCAACCGGAAAACAGGAGCCTCGGATTATTAAGGGGCATTTCTTACACACCTTGTCGACAAGCACATAACGACCCAAGGGATTTGACACCCGAATTACGAACTCAGTAGACTCAACAGGTAAAGTCTTACTGGATGCTAAGGTTTCACATATATAAGAATGAGTAGAACCAGGTCAATCAAAGCAATCACATTAGTATCAAAGAGAGTAAAAGTACTGGTAATAACATCTGGCGAGGAAGCATCCTCGCGTGCGCGTATAGCATAAGCTCTAGCAGGAGCACGGGCCTCAGATCTAGTTGTAGCATCTCGAGATCCTCTCTGACCGCCACTAGCATTGCCCGTATTTCTAGATGGTCTACCTCGGGCAGTAGTAGCACCCAGTTTCCCACTCTGATTTACATTCTGTTCAGACAATCTCGGGCAATCTTTAATAAAGTGGTCAGCTGATCCGCACTTGTAACAGGAGCGGTCATGGAATCTACAACTCCCCGAATGCCATTTACCACAATACTGGCACTCCGTTCTGTCTCGACGATCAATTCTAACACTGGCGACCAAAGTGACTCGTGCACTCACAGGGGGTCGATCACGATCTCATCTAGAAAAGCCTGAAGTGTCTCTAGATCGGCCTTAATCATCACTAAATTTCTTTGAAGACTGTTGAAAGGGCTTTCCCGAAGATCTCTTACGAAACTCCTTTGCTCCCATATCAGCTTTTCTTTTCTCCTTACTGAGCTCCTCGGCTTTGCAAGCTCGCTCGACAAGTACCACAAATTCTCAGATTTCTAAAATGCCAACATACAGCTTTATATCATCGTTCAGTCCATCCTCGAAACATTTACACATCACAGCTTCTGAAGAAATGCATTCTCGAGCGTACCGGCTAAGCCTTACAAACTTTCGTTCATAATCAGTAACCGACATGGAACCTTGTTTAAGTTCAAGAAATTCCTTCCGTTTTTGATCAATGAATCTCTGACTGATATACTTTTTCTGAAACTCGGTTTGGAAAAATTCCCAAGTTACTTGCTCTCTGGGCACAACAGAAATCAACGTATTCCACCAATAGTAGGCAGAATCACGTAGCAAGGAGATAGTACACTTTAGGCATTCATCGGGTGTGCAAGATAGTTCATCGAGTACCCGAATAGTGTTGTCCAACCAAAATTCAGCTTGCTCGGCATCATCACTGTCCGTAGCTTTAAATTCAGTAGCCCCGTGTTTTCGGATTCTGTCAACTGGGGGCTTATTTGACCTTATTTGGTCAGTTACCGGAGGTATTGTAGGTGCGGGGGTTGTATTAGTCGGGAATGGAGGTTGTGGAATAGCTGTATTAGTTCGAATATACTGATTGAACCAATCATTCATCACGCTATAAAAAGCTTGTCTAGCTTCGTCATTCTGATTACTAGCAATAGGTTGAGAGTCTGCTGGCGCTATCCCTTGTGCGGGAGCAGGCGCTACACTCTCAAGATCATCAGCTACCGCTCGGTTGGGATCGGGATCCATTTCTATAAGTAAACATATTTTTAACTGTCAGAAGTCGCCACACTATCAAATAAACACACAATGGCATGTATAGCTAAACCCGAACGTAGTACGGTAGTCCTAGAATCGACTAAACCGTAGCGCTGATACCAATTCCCTCCGTGTAGCACCCCGTACCCGAGACCGTTGCCGGAGTCGAACACAAGGTGTTAACGGACTTAATTCACTTATTTATACAGTTCATTTTACCATTTCCAGAGAAGCTAGCTAACTACGTCACTGTCACCTTAAAAATCATATCTCGAGTTCCAAAACTCGAAAACTGATTCTGTAAATTTTCCCTGAAACTAGAATCATATATCCATCTACAAGTTTTTTCTAGAATTTTTGGTCAGGCCAATTAGTACAGTTTATTAGTTAAAATCTCCCCTGTTACAGGGTTTGACTACTCTAACCTTCATGCATTACGACTTAGATATCTTCCTGTACAGGGCTTCAATACTTATGCCGTTTGTTTCTAAAGAAACTAGACTCGAAAAGGAATCTGTACATATAAAGAATGACTTTTATTTATTTCTGGTTAATTTATAGTGAATTTCCAAAGTCAGAACAGGGGATCTAGAATTTGCTCTGGCCCTGTTTCACGAAAACATAAACATCCCTTAAAATACGGCTCATATGATCATTTCGTTTCTTCTATATGAAAATAGACTTATCAAGGTTCGATTACATAATTTATTCGATATTTAATTCCATTCCTACTATTTTTAGTGATTTTTAAAATTCACATCACTGCTGTTGTCAGCATCTGTTTTTAAGGTAGACTATACCTATTTCATGATTTTCCATGGATCAACTAAAATTTCAAGAACTAATATAAACACCTTACCTTACTATCAACCTAAGATGACCGAATGCTTTCCTCCCTTCTTCCTCTTTTCATTTCGGCCAAGAAGAACCAAAGAATACAACTTTTTTTTTCATCACCCTTCCTTTCCTTATTTTCATCACTTTATTATTATTATTATTATTTATGTTATAAAATATAAAACTACTAACTAATAATTAATACATATTTTATGTATATACCCCATCATGGCCGGCCACTAGCTAAAATTGTGGGTAATTTGACATGCAAACCCATCATTTTTATAACATGCATTAATAGGCCACTTTACATTTGCCTAGCACATTTCTAAATTTTCTCACATAAGTCCTATTTAATAAAATTCACTTACAATTAACAAAATTCAAATATGAAATTTTCACACATGCATATATACATATAATAAGCATCAAATATGACGGTTAATTATTTTTATGACTCGGTTTTGTGGCCCCGAAACCACTTCCCGACTAGGGTCAATTTAGGGCTGTCACACTCCGCTAGCTCAATAAATGCTCAATCAGACTGCATTTGAATCAAAAGAAAATTCCACGACTTTAGAAATAATTTAACTGAGTCGATTTATTCGATGTGAAATTAAATAAGGCAGTTGTAAGAATTGTTCAACTAGAGAATTTGATTAAATAATTTCTTGAAAAATTAATTTGAAAATTCTCGGTGATTTTTGAGACAATTAATTTTGATCAAGTAAAATTGAATTAATCAAATTAATTAAAATAAATATAATATTTTTAGAAATTAATTTTCAAGTCATACAATTGGTCTAATGGGTATTTGAACTTGAAAATTGGAACCAAGATCGAAAATTGACCCAAGAACCAAAACCCAAGACTGAAAGCCAAAATCTGGTTAAACTGGACCCTGTGTATGAAAATGGGTTGATAGTCTAATAGGTGGTTAGACCGGATCGGTCGGGTTTTCATTTGCCCAGACCGAATCGATAGCAACCGAACCAGGCAAAACGATGACAGTTTGAGGTGCCGAGGAGAACTGGCATCAGCAATGGCACTGGCATGCACGACGACTACGGCGACAATGATCTGACAGCTGGCAGATGGCCAGCAATAGTGGAAAAATTAGAATCCTAATGGAACTCTACCGTGTAACTTGATTTCAAATTAACATTTCCAAAGATAATATTTTTTAATAAATTTAATATTAAATCAAATTTAATATTTATGTAGATATTAATATAAGATATTGAATCTAAATTAATATTTATCTAAATAGTATTTTATTAATTTAATATTAATGTAATTAAATCCTAGTTGAACACTCTCTAAACTCTCCATATATAAAGAGAGCATGACTCATTATTCTCATACACTTGAATTCAAAAAAAATTGTAGAAAGAAAATTCTCTGAAGAAATTATTTCAGAAAATTTCTAGAGATATTCTTGTTATTTACAACTTGACACCCAAAATTTTAAAAAAATTACAAAATTTTCAACTGGTAATTTTTGTGAATTTTTTTTTGATTCGAAGCGAGCCAACACTCGATAGACATGGCCTTGAAAATAGTGGAGAAGACTACTTAGTCGAAGCGTTCATCCTAGACGAATCATAAAGTTACAATTTTGATTCAGTGTTTATTACTTTAGATATAACAACCAACTTCTTCTTTTAGAAAAAAATTTTAAACTCCGATTTTTCCTTACACCTATTTTCATTGCGTTTTCCAAACCTGATTTTCCAACATAGATTATGTAATTGAGTTTGTCAAAAGGTTAAAAAGACATTAAATGTTACTTTGTTTATGACTATTTAAGTAAGTATAGTAATATATTTTTAAATGGTTGTATTACAAGTTTGAATATATAGATAGGGTATGAATTTTTAGAATTGAACCTACTGGAGATGTGTTTTTGGCTAGAAAAGTGAATGGAAATGTGTTTTAGTTTATTTCGGCAAGTGCAAATTGGCATCATTTTAGACAATTTGTAGATAGTAATGTCGCGACGTCGAGCTCTTGTCGTCGTGACAAGACCAAGCCAGTGAGTTAGATCGTGACAAGGAACCCCCGAAGTCACGATGTCAACCTAGGATTTTGTAAACTTTACAATTTTATCTTAATTTGACCTCAAGTTAGCAAAAGAGCTTTCATAAGCTCGTATAGGATCTGAAAATCATAGAAAATCATATTGAGATTTAATAATATTGAAAATAGCATATATAAATGGGTAAATTGAATCGTAGTTGCTTCGGCAACAGATGTGGCATCTCGTAGCTCGGATCTGACGATCGGGTTGGGTATGGGGTGTTACAATGGGTATGTTTCTGGGTTTTTGATTATGAAATATCCAAGCTAAATTGTTGAATTTATTAAGTAATTAAGCTACAAAAACGTTGGTTTTTCTTGATGATTATGATATTAATTAGTAAAATGTTAACTAAAAACATGAAATCTTGATTCTGATTCTATGACGAAAATTATATGACTTGAATATATTTGAAATATAAATCTGATTGAAATGTGATATTGTGATGTTAATTTCATTATGAATGTGGTTTAATTATAAATGAAAAAGGATAATGCCCTATTAACAGTGTCAGATAGAGTTACGAATATAGTTGACATGCCATAAGGTCCGTTCTGATAGGTGGGAGATTTAGCACTTTGTGTATATTATATTATGATAGTTCTCTAATACCCTTAAGGTCAATAACGTATCACAAACTCAAATACTGCAACATCCCAAAATTGGGCCTAGAAGTTTTGAGGGTAAATTAGGATTTTTGGCTTGGAGTAGTGTAACACCCCGTACCCGAGACCGTTACCGGAGTCGGACACGAGGGGTTCACAGACTAAATTCACTTATTTTCATAGTCCATTTAAAAATTTCCAGACAAGCTGGTTACTGCATCACTGTCGCCTTAAAAATCATATCTTGAGTTTCAAAACTCGAAAACCAGTTTCGTAAATTTTTCCTGAAACTAGACTCACATATCCATCTACAAATTTTTTTCTAGAATTTTTGGTCAAGCCAATTAGTACAGTTTATTATTTAAAGTCTCCCCTATTTCAGGGTTCGACTACTCTGCCTTCACGCGCTACGACTTGGATATCTCCCTGTACAGGGCTTCAATACTGATGCCGTTTGTTTCTATAGAAACTAGACTCGAAAAGGAATCTATACATATATGGCATGACTTCTAATTATCTCTGGTTAATTTATAATGAATTTAAAAAGTCGGAACAGGGAATCCAGAAACTGTTCTGACCCTGTCTCACGAAAACTTAAATATCTCTTAACATAGTGTTCATATGATCGTTTCGTTACTTTCCTATGAAAATAGATTCATCAAGGTTCGATTACATAATTTACTCACTATTTAATTCCATTCCTACTATTTTAGTGATTTTTCACATTCACGTCACTGCTATTATCAGCATCTATTTTTAAGGTAGACTTTACCTATTACATAGTTTCCATGATTCAACTAGCCCTTTTTCATATATAGCACAAAATATGAATATGATTAACCATTCCAATGGCTAATCATTTCCAAACATTTCCACACCTCTTAATGAACAACATACAAAACGATTATAATACTACGCTCAAAGTGTATATAAGCCATTTTCGCATGGCTATCCAAATTTATACAAAACCAAAGGGTACATGACCCACAACAAAAGGGTAGTCCTATACATGCCATTTCAAGGTTCAACCAAAAGTGTACCAAAAGGGGCTTTGATAGTGTGGGAGACTTCGACTTCAATAATCCCGAGTCCGATAGCTGACGAACCAAAATCTATAAAACAGAGATTCAAAGAACGGAGTAAGCATTTAATGCTTAGTAAGTTTGAGCCATAATATTTGACATAACTAAAATGTAGCATTCATATGGCTAAACAGATAATTTCATATGCACAAATTCTTAATATCATACTTACTTCACATTACCAGCCCTTATATTCATACACAAAAGATCAACTTAGCCAAAGGCCGGTAGCTCATTTATCGACTGAGCGAATACTAATGGTAAGGGATCAACTAAATCAATGCATATACGAGACATACCTCATTGCTGGGATTTTACGAGCATATTAATTGAAACTATTACAGCAAGGTCGCTCATTCCCAAGCCAAGTACCTTCAGGATTTAACCGGATATAGCTACTTGCTCAATGCCTTCGGGACATAGCCCGGATATAGTAACTCGCACCAATGCCTTCGGAACTTAGCCCGGATATAGTCGCTCGCACAAATGCCTTCGGGACTTAGCCCGGATGTAATAACTCCCACAAATGCCTTCGGGACTTAGCCCGGATATAGTAACTCGCACAAATGCCTTTGGGACTTAGCCCGGAACTAGTCACTAGCGCAAATGCCTTCGGGACTTAGCCCGGTTATCATCCGAATATTCATGCACATATCAATAAATCATGACACATTTATATCTCATTTTCATAATTAGAGTTCAAACACAAGTCACGTATTAAGCACTCCCATTTTCGACTCACTAGCCACATACAAACAGCATGGTTTAGTTTGCTTTATGACACGATCTCTATGCACATACGGCTACCCGTCATACGTATAGACTAATTAGCTCATCATATAATTCAAGTAGAATCATCATATCACCGTATATTTGTTATGCTCATACATCATGACTTAATCAAATCATAAACTAAGTCTCATTGCTCGAAAACTTACCTCGGATGTTGTCGAACGATTTCGATGGCTATTCGACCACTTTTTCCTTCCCTTTATTGGATTTAGTTCCCCTTTGCTCTTGAGCTTAATTTAACAAATAAATTGATTTAATCATTTGAGCATCAAAAGAGGAACTCAAGGTACTTAGCCCATATATATATACATTAGACATTAAAGTCACATACATATGAAATCATGAATCAACTCAACATATTAGCCCACACTCTCTTTGAGCCGATTGTCTAAGCCAAGATAAAAGCATCAATATGCTTGCCTCTAACCGAATACATGCAACACCAATCTTCTTCCTATGGCCGAATAAGCATGTCTATGTTGAGGCCGATTATATGCTTAATACTTCCTACAAGTATGGTTACTTGTATTGATTATATATCATTTTGTTTCAAGTTCAAAACTCGGCTAATACGCATATATACACTAGTAATCAAATACTAACATTTTGCACTTCACCTTACTACCATTTCACATCTACTTTCTACCATGGCCGAATGCATCAAGACACCATACCATTCAATTTTGGTCATGGGTTACACAAGGAACTTAATGTCTAACTCAAAAATGCCAAAAAGAAAATCCAAGAGTCATCAATCACCATCACATGTATCATTACAAAGCTTCACACTTAGCATGCAAATGACATCAACACAAAACCACCTTAGCCGAAACTTGACTCATCTTCATGCCTCATCACCACAACATCAAACATCAACCAAGAAGACAACACCCATGGCCGAATATCATCTTCATCTCATAGCAAAGATTCAAACCATGGGCTAGGTAGAACTCAAACTAACAACTAAAAACATGCATGAATCTCATGGACAACATCAAACATACCTTAGTCTAGCAACCCACCATAGCCGATTTTCTCAAAGCTCTTCCCCCTTCTTCTCTTTCTCCCATTCGGCCAAGAACAACATGAGAACTTCTTTCTTTTTTTTTCAATTCACGGCAATGGGGAGGGGGCAACCACACACATTTTTTTTGTCATCATTTACCTTCCCATTATTATTTTATTGCCCATACTCCTTATTTTATTTTTTTCTAACA
The DNA here is from genome assembly GCF_007990345.1 of Gossypium hirsutum. NCBI lineage: Eukaryota > Viridiplantae > Streptophyta > Magnoliopsida > Malvales > Malvaceae > Gossypium > Gossypium hirsutum. Next base: position 103,570,202 of record NC_053424.1, on the reverse strand, counting down.
TAAACCATTATCACAACATGTTTTATGACATGTTTTGCCCATCACCCTTTGTCATGGCCGACCACTAGTAATTAAATGTGGGAAATTGACATGCAAGTCCACCCCTTTGACTACATGCACTAATAGATCCTCATAGATTAACCTATCACATTTCAAAAGTGTCACACATAAGTCCTATTGACTAATTTCACATGCAATTTACTAAATCGAAGCTTAAAACTTTCACACATTCATAATCACATATTTTAGACAATAAATATCATATTCAAGTAATTTGGTGACTCGGTTTAGCGGTCCCGAAACCGCTTTCTGACTAGGGTCACTTTAGGGCTGTCACAACTCTCCCCCACTTAAGAAATTTTCGTCCCCGAAAATCTTACCGGTAAATAGGTTTGGGTATCGCTCTTTCATAGAGTTCTCGGGTTCCCAAGTAGCTTTTTCTATCCCGTGTTTGAGCCATAACACTTTTACTAAAGGAACCTTTTTGTTTCGTAACTCTTTCACTTCACGAGCTAGGATACGAATCGGCTCTTCTTCATAACTCATGTCGAATTGAATTTCAACCTCTGATGGATTAATTACGTGTGACGGATCAGATCTATAACGTCGAAGCATCGAAACATGAAAGACGTCGTGAATCTTTTCAAGTTCAGGGGGCAAAATCAATCTATACGCAACTGGACCAACTCGTTCTGAGATTTCGTACGGCCCAATGAATCTCGGACTCAATTTGCCCTTACGGCCAAATCTGAGTATCTTCTTCCAAGGTGAAACCTTAAGAAACGCTTTGTCTCCCACCTGATACTCAATATTTCTTCGTTTTAAATCCGCATACGACTTCTGACGATCTGATGCTGCCTTCAGACTTTCACGAATTATTTTTACTTTCTATTCAGCATCTTTAATCAAATCCACTCCGAAAATTTTACTTTCACCGAGCTCGGTCCAAAACAATGGCGTACGGCATTTACGCCCGTACAAAGCCTCGTAAGGTGCCATCTTAATACTTGATTGAAAACTATTGTTATAAGCGAATTCAATCAAAGGTAAATACCGTTCCCACGAACCACTAAACTCGAGGATGCAACATCTCAACATATCCTCAAGTATCTGAATTATCCGCTCGGATTGACCATCGTTTTGTGGATGAAAAGCGGTGCTAAAATGCAGCTTGGTACCCAAAGCTTCTTGTAATTTCTTCCAAAATCGCAAGGTGAATCTCGGATCTCTATCCGATACAATAGAGATAGGTACCCCGTGTAATCTCACAATCTGAGAAATGTACAATTTAGCAAGTTTATCCAATGAAAAATCCGTACGTACGGGGATAAAGTGAGCCGACTTAGTCAGTCTATCCACAACAACCCAAATCGCATCTTTCTTACTTGCCGATACTGGCAACCCAGATACGAAATCCATCGTGACTCGATCCCATTTCCATTCAGGTATCATGATTGGCTGGAGTAAACCCGTAGGCACTTGATGTTCCGCCTTTACTTGCTGACATATTAAACACTTCGAAACAAAATCAGAAATGTCTCGTTTCATACCATGCCACCAAAACTGACGTCTCAGATCGTTGTGCATTTTCGTACTCCCCGGGTGAATTGATATTCGGCTACAATGAGCTTCGTTCAGAATCATCGAAATGAGTTCCGAATTTCTTTGAACGCACAAACGACTTCTGAACCTCAAATAATTGTCATCATCAATTTGAAATTCGGATTCCATATTCGGAACACATTCAGCCCGTTTTGCAACCAATTCATCATCGACTTTCTGAGCTTCACGAATTTGATGAATCAATAATGGTTTGGCCTTTAATTCAGCTACTAACACATTGTCGGGTAGAACAGACAAGTGTACATTCATCGCTCGTAAAGCAAACAGTGATTTCTGGCTTAAGGCGTCCGCAACCATATTAGCCTTTCCCGGGTGATAATCAATGACAAGCTCGTAATCTTTCAACAACTCAAGCCAACGCCTTTGTCGCAGATTCAAGTCTCTTTGAGTCATCAAATATATGAGACTTTTGTGATCCGAATATACATGGCACTTCTCACCAAATAAGTAATGTCGCCATATTTTCAAAGCGGATACGATGGCAGCTAATTCGAGATCATGGGTCGGATAATTTTTCTCATGTGGCTTTAATTGTCTCGACGCATAGGCCACAACTCGACCCTCTTGCATCAATACGCAACCCAACCCAAGTAGGGAGGCATCACTATAAATGACAAACTCTTTGCCTGATTCGGGCTGCACTAGAATTGGAGCTTCAGTCAGATAAGTTTTCAGTTGATCGAAACTATTCTGACATTTTTCCGTCCATTCAAACTTAACATCTTTTTGAAGTAGCTTCATTATTGGTGTGGCTATCATCGAGAAACCTTTTACAAACCGTCGGTAGTAACCGGCAAGTCCCAAAAAGCTCCGAACCTCAGTAATATTTCTCGAAGGCTTCCAGTTAAGTATGGCTGAAATTTTGCTCGGGTCAACTCGAATACCCGATGCGGATACCACATGACCCAAGAAGCTAACCTCTCTTAACCAGAACTCACACTTACTGAACTTAGCATATAGTTGCTTATCACGTAAAATTTGCAACACTAATCTCAGGTGCTCAGCTTGTTCGGTCTCATCTCTTGAATAGACCAAGATGTCATCAATAAACACAACTACGAATCGGTCCAAATACTGTCTGAAAATCCGATTCATCAAATCCATAAATACCGCAGGGGCATTAGTGAGCCAAAATGACATCACTAAGACCTCGTAGTGGCTGTATCTCGTTCTGAAAGCAGTTTTGGGTATATTCGAATCTCGAATTCGCAACTGATAATAACCCGATCTCAAATCTATCTTTGAAAACACCGAGGCTCTCTTTAGTTGATCAAACAAATCGTCAATACGCGGTAACGTATATTTATTCTTTATTGTCACTCTATTCAGCTGACGATAGTCGATGCACAACCTCATGGTTTCGTCCTTCTTTTTCACAAACAATACTGGTGCACCCTAAGGTGAAAAACTTGGTCGAGCGAAACCTCTATCCGTCAATTCTTGCAACTGAGCTTTCATCTCTTTTAACTCGGTTGGTGTCATACGATACGGAGTTATCGAAATCGGCGTAGTCCCAGGTACAAGCTCAATACCAAACTCTACTTCCCGAACAGGTGGTAAACCCGGTAATTCCTCGGGAAAAACATCCGGGTATTCACAAACCACCGGCACAGATTCAGGTTTCTTTCTAACTCTTTGTCATCAAGTACATACGCAAGGTATGCTTTGCACCCCTTTCTTACATATTTCTGGGCCAATATTGATGATATTACAGCTGGCAACCCCTTTAAGTCCGTAGACTCAACTCGGATTATCTCGTTATTTGCACACCTCAAATCAATAGTCTTGCTTTTGCAATTCACAACCGCATCATGCACGGTCAACCAATCTAAACCGAGGATATCATCAAATTCATCAAACGGCAAAAGCATCAAGTCTGCCGGAAAATAGGAACCTCGAATTACTAGGGGACATTTCTTACACACTTTGTCGACAAGCACGTAACGACCCAAGGGATTTGACACCCGAATTACGAACTTAGTAGACTCAATAGGTAAAGTCTTACTGGATGCTAAGGTTTCACATATATAAGAATGAGTAGAACCAGGGTCAATCAAAGCAATCACATTAGTATCAAAGAGAGTAAAAGTACCGGTAATAACATCTAGTGAGGAAGCATCCTCGTGTGCGCGTATAGCGTAAGCTCTAGCAGGAGCACGAGCCTCAGATCTGGTTGTAGCATCTCTAGGTCCTCTCTGACCGCCACTAGCATTGCCCGTATTCCTAGATGGTCTACCCCGAGCAGTAGTAGCGCCAGGTTTCCCACTCTGATTTACGTTTTGTTCAGACAATCTCGGGCAATCTTTAATAAAGTGGTCAGCTGACCCGCACTTGTAACAGGAGCGGTCATGGAATCTACAACTCCCCGAGTGCCATTTACCACAATACTGACACTCCGTTCTGTCTCGACGATCATTTCCAACACTGGCGACCAAAGTGACTCGTGCACTCACAGGGGGTCGACCGCGATCTCGTCTAGATAAGCCTGAAGTGTCTCTAGATCAGCCTAAGCCATCTCTAAATTTCTTCGATGACTGTGGGAAGGGCTTCCCCGAAGACCTCTTACGAAACTCCTTTGCTTCCACCTCAGCTTTTCTTTTCTCCATACCGAGCTCTTCGGCTTTGCAAGCCCGCTCGACAAGTGCCACAAATTCTCGGATTTCCAAAATGCCAACATACAACTTTATATCATCATTCAGCCCATCCTCGAAATGTTTACACATCACGGCTTCTGAAGAAATGCATTCCCGCGCGTACCGGCTAAGCCTTACAAATTTTCGTTCATAGTCGGTAACCGACATGGAACCTTGTTTGAGTTCAAGAAATTCCTTTCGTTTTTGGTCAATGAATCTCTGACTGATATACTTCTTTCGAAACTCGGTTTGGAAGAACTCCCAAGTTACTTGCTCTCTGGGCACAACAGAAGTCAACGTATTCCACCAATAGTAGGCAGAATCACGTAGCAAGGAGATAGTACACTTTAGGCACTCATTAGGTGTGCAAGATAGCTCATCGAGTACTCGGATAGTGTTGTCCAACCAAAATTCAGCTTGCTCGGCATCATCGCTATCCGTAGCCTTAAATTCAATAGCCCCGTGTTTTCGAATTCTATCAACTGGGGGCTTATTTGACCTTATTTGGTCAGTTGCCGGAGGTATTGTAGGTGTGGGGGTTGTGTTTGTCGGGAATGGAGGTTGTGGAACAGCCGTATTAGTTCGAATGTATTGGTTGAACCAATCATTCATCACGCTATAAAAAGCTTGCCTAGCCTCATCATTCGGATTGCTAGCAATAGGTTGAGAGTCCGCAGGCACTGTCCCTTGCGCGGGAGCAGGCGCTACACTCTCAAGATCATCAGCTACCGCTCGGTCGGGATCGGGATCCATTACTATGAATAAACACATTTGCAAATGTTAGAAATCACCACACTATCAAATTATCACAAAATGGCATGTATAGCTAGACCCACACGTATTACGGTAGTCCTAGAATCGACTAAACCGTAGCTCTGATACCAATAAAATTGTAACACCCCGTACCCGAGACCGTTACCGGAGTCGGACACGAGGGGTTCACAGACTAAATTCACTTATTTTCATAGTCCATTTAAAAATTTCCAGACAAGATGGTTACTGTTCCACTGTCGCCTTAAAAATCATATCTTGAGTTTCAAAACTCGAAAACCAGTTTCGTAAATTTTTCCTGAAACTAGACTCACATATCCATCTACAAATTTTTTTCTAGAATTTTTAGTCAAGCCAATTAGTACAGTTTATTAGTTAAAGTCTCCCCTGTTTTAGGGTTTGACTACTCTGCCTTGACGCACAACGACTTGGATATCTCCCTGTACAGGGCTTCAATACTGATGCCGTTTGTTTCTATAGAAACTAGACTCGAAAATAAATCTATACATATATGGAATGACTTCTAATTATCTCTGGTTAATTTATAATGAATTTCCAAAGTCGGAATACGGAATCCAGAAACTGTTCTGGCCCTGTCTCACGAAAACTTAAATATCTCTTAGCATACTGTTCATATGATCGTTTCGTTACTTTCCTATGAAAATAGATTCATCAAGGTTCAATTGCATAATTTACTCACTATTTAATTTCATTCCTACTATTTTTAGTGATTTTTCACATTCATGTCACTGCTGTTATCAGCATCTATTTTTAAGGTAGACTTTACCTATTACATAGTTTCCATGATTCAACTAGCCCTTTTTCATATATAGCACAAAATATGAATATGATTAACCATTCCAATGGCTAATCGTTTCCAAACATTTCCACACCTCTTAATGAACAACATACAAAACGATTATAATACTACGCTCAAAGTGTATATAAGCCATTTTCGCATGGCTATCCAAATTTATACAAAACCAAAGGGTACATGACCCACAACAAAAAGGGTAGTCCTATACATGCCATTTCAAGGTTCAACCAAAAGTGTACCAAAAGGGGCTTTGATAGTGTGGGAGACTTCGACTTCAATAATCTCGAGTCCGATAGCTGACGAACCAAAATCTATAAAACAGAGATTCAAAGAACGGAGTAAGCATTTAATGCTTAGTAAGTTTGAGCCATAATATTTGACATAACTAAAATGTAGCATTCATATGGCTAAACAGATAATTTCATATGCACAAATTCTCAATATCATACTTACTTCACATTACCAACCCTTATATTCATACACAAAAGATCAACTTAGCCAAAGGCCGGTAGCTCATTTATCGACTGAGCGAATACTAATGGTAAGGGATCAACTAAATCAATGCATATACGGGACATACCTCATTGCTGGGATTTTACGAGCATATTAATTGAAACTATTACAGCAAGGTCGCTCATTCCCAAGCCAAGTACCTTCGGGATTTAACCGGATATAGCTACTTGCTCAATGCCTTCGGGACATAGCCCGGATATAGTAACTCGCACCAATGCCTTCGGGACTTAGCCTGGATATAGTAGCTCGTACAAATGCCTTCGGGACTTAGCCCGGATGTAATAACTCGCACAAATGCCTTCGGGACTTACCCCGGATATAGTAACTCGCACAACTGCCTTCGGGACTTAGCCCGGATATAGAAACTCGCACAAATGCTCATACATCATGACTTAATTAGCTCATCATATAATTCAAGTAGAATCATCATATCACCGTATATTTGTTATGCTCATACATCATGACTTAATCAAATCATAAACTAAGTCTCATTGCTCGAAAACTTACCTCGGATGTTGTCGAACGATTTCGATGGCTATTCGACCACTTTTTCCTTCCCTTTATCAGATTTAGTTCCCCTTTGCTCTTGAGCTTAATTTAACAAATAAATTGATTTAATCATTTGAGCATCAAAAGAGGAACTCAAGGTACTTAGCCCATATATATATACATTAGACATTAAAGTCACATACATATGAAATCATGAATCAACTCAACATATTAGCCCACACTCTCTTTGAGCCGATTGTCTAAGCCAAGATAAAAGCATCAATATGCTTGCCTCTAACCGAATACATGCAACACCAATCTTCTTCCAATGGCCGAATAAGCATGTCTATGTTGAGGCCGATTATATGCTTAATACTTCCTACAAGTATGGTTACTTGTATTGATTATATATCATTTTGTTTCAAGTTCAAAACTCGGCTAATACGCATATATACACTAGTAATCAAATACTAACATTTTGCACTTCACCTTACTACCATTTCACATCTACTTTCTACCATGGCCGAATGCATCAAGACACCATACCATTCAATTTTGGTCATGGGTTACACAAGGAACTTAATGTCTAACTCAAAAATGCCAAAAAGAAAATCCAAGAGTCATCAATCACCATCACATGTATCATTACAAAGCTTCACACTTAGCATGCAAATGACATCAACACAAAACCACCTTAGCCGAAACTTGACTCATCTTCATGCCTCATCACCACAACATCAAACATAAACCAAGAAGACAACACCCATGGTCGAATATCATCTCCATCTCATAGCAAAGATTCAAACCATGGGCTAGGTAGAACTCAAACTAACAACTAAAAACATGCATGAATCTCATGGACAACATCAAACATACCTTAGTCTAGCAACCCACCATAGCCGATTTTCTCAAAGCTCTTCCCCCTTCTTCACTTTCTCCCATTCGGCCAAGAACAACATGAGAACTTCTTTCTTTTTTTTTTCAATTCACGGCAATGGGGAGGGGGCAACCACACACATTTTTTTTTGTCATCATTTACCTTCCCATTATTATTTTATTGCCACACTCCTTATTTTATTTTTTTCTAACATAAACCATTATCACAACATGTTTTATGACATGTTTTGCCCATCACCCTTTGTCATGGCCGACCACTAGTAATTAAATGGGGAAATTGACATGCAAGTCCACCCCTTTGACTACATGCACTAATAGATCCTCATAGATTAACCTATCACATTTCAAAAGTGTCACACATAAGTCCTATTGACTAATTTCACATGCAATTTACTGAATCGAAGCTTAAAACTTTCACACATTCATAATCACATATTTTAGACAATAAATATCATATTCAAGTAATTTGGTGACTCGGTTTAGCGGTTCCAAAACCGCTTTCCGACTAGGGTCACTTTAGGGCTGTCACAAGTAGGTTCGAAAAATATTGAATTATGGTAACCCGAAACTATTTTTTATCATAGCTTTTGAAAGTTAAATAAATTTTTGAAAATAAGGTTGGAAAGATCTTTAATTTTAAAATAAAGACTATTTTGTAAAAAATGTTTGAATTCGGAGTACCATTAAGGTAAATATCTAAAAGTTTTAAAAACACATTATTTTCTCCCTCCATCTATATTAAAGTCAGGATACTTCTTCTCCATCTTTATTTTTGTTTCTATCCCTTGCTCTCCTAAACACCAATCACTCAATTTTATTTTACAAACTTCATTCTTTTGATTTCTATCATCACCCAAGCCATAAATCTCCATAGAATTTCAAGAAAAACACCAAAAACAGCATTAATTTTGTCATCTATCAAATTTGTGGGTTTTCTGTAGTTTCGACCAAACGCTCGTTTTTCTTCCATCAAAGGTAACAATCCGTCTTTCGATTAGTTTTAAATGTTATTTGGTCTTTTAAACTGATTTTTAGCCATTAAATCGTATGTTTTAAATAAAAGCCAAAAATTAGGTCGTTAATGGTGGATTTCGGGATTTTTAATAAAAACGAGGTTTCAAATTATTTTCCTATTAGTTTTGATGTGATTAGAAGGTTTCTAAATATTCTTTAAATTTTTTTAAGAAATTCCAACATTTTAATGAATTTTCGTGAAAATTGCCATTGTATGTCGAAATTCAAATTCATGAATTTGTATGGTTATGAGTAGTTTGAAGGTTGGGAATTGTTCTTAGATGTATAGTTAGATGAATGGAATCAGTTTTAGGTGAAAAAGTGAAGTGTAGACTGAGATAATTGAAATTCAAGTTTGCTATGTCGAAGATTTCAGGTTCAAGATAATTTCGCTTAGGCTCGTGTTTTTTATTTATTTAGGAGAATCTTTGGTTGAATGTTGATTGTTTTGTTGTGTGAATTATTTGGTTGAAGCTTTGGAACCGTTAGGACCTTCTACGAGTTAAGGAAAAGCTAGTTTGAGCTTTTGGAGTCTCGGTGAAAGCATAATTGGTGAGTGTTTGGAATCGCTATTTGTAGACATGATTCATTGCATTAATTAGGAATTTAGAAGTACTTAAACCCCTACTCTAAGTTTTGAGTGTAAGCTTTCTCATACTCTTGATTTAATATGTGATTGTGTATTGTGTATTGCTAAATTGTGGATTAAGATGTGACACTGTGACATGTGAAATAATCTTATGATGGCTAGTATGAAAGAGGTGTAAGCATGTTATACGTGCCAAATGACAGTGAACATGTTGTGCTATAATGTGAATATGCAGTGAAAAAGTGCAGAAAATGATAAGTAATATGTGTGTTTTAATAATGGATATTTTGGCCTTATGATCTTTGAGACCATTCGATATAGTTGGCATGTCATAGGGTTGTGAGCACTCACCTATATGTGTTGTGTTTTTGGAGCGTTAAGGCCGGGACAGATTTGGAGAGATTAGGGAATGTGAACTAAGCTCCATTCACTAGGATATGTTGGTGTATTGGAGAGTGTTAGCTATATGCTACACTTTTGGGATATGTTCAACTCTACAAGTCATTTGGTGTATTGGAAAATCATGTATCCGATGTGTGGTGATAGAGCCCACTTTTACGTTTTATAGCTCAAGTGCCAAATTATCATTAAATGTGATTATGTGTAATGTGATATATGCCTAAATGAGTATGTGATTAATGCGTAAATGAACCAATGAATAATGCATGAATAGGTATAATATGACACTAAATTATTCACTGAACTTGTTTGCGTGGTAGTTATTTCTAATCATTCACTGAACTTGTTTTATCTCACACACTCTTTTTAAACATTAGAGATATTTACCGTTGCGGTGTGAGCGGTGCGGGATTCCAAGGAAATGATCTAAGTTAGGCTTTAGCTTTTGTGTAGGTGATATTATTATTCTTTGAACAGTGAGAATAAGGCAATGTGGTAGAATTATTGTTTGTTTGTCATTATTATGTTTTAAATGGTTGTTGATTTCAAATACTTAGAACTTTATGGACGTTAAACATTGTTTATTTGGTTTTGCTTTAGTATAGTTATTTTGATGCTAAGTATTGAGGTTGTGTATGCATGTTGAAGTGAAAAAAGTTTGAATGTGATAAACGCCTTGTTTTGCTTTTTTTTTGTTAAATTATCGATAACCAAGGAATATGTATTAATGCCTGCGTGATTTACACGGTGTTGCGACATCGAAGGCAGTATGCTCGATTCCTGGTCCAGCTCCAAGGGTGTTTTGCGACATCTAATGTCTGTGTCATGACATCAATGACAGTCTTGGAATATGTGTGATGCTTTGATGTTTGGTGTAGCTTCCTGTTACTTAAGACCAGCGATCGAGCCGGTTATAAGGTATTACAAATACCTTAAGGATACGAGCATATTTTGGTGTGGATGGTGGAATTAGTGCATTTGTGCCCGATTAGCACTTCGGTGCATATACTGATGTGTTGGTGGACTGATCCATGTATCTATCCTCAAATCTGAGTCAATTAATAGGGGCTAAAACTTAAAAATATGCAACTAAAATAAAGAAAATGAAAAAAAAATATTCGATATATTTATAAAAGCGAGGAGCAAATACTCTGAGGGTGCATCAATACTTGACATAATCTAGTTAAAATACCTCTAAGGTAAATTATATGGTATGGACTAGAACATGACTTGACATAATCAGATGATTTATTGATATTATAACTTGTGATATGAACTATTTAGTGACATTAGAATATAATATATGAATATATATGTGAAGGCTGGTTGACCTAATTGAATACCTTGAAGGTAAATTAGTTTAAGGTTATCCTAGTAAGACTTCAATTATATCCATAGAATTGAAATATGATTCGGTAATATTATTGATTTTTGTAACTTGAAAATGAATTTTAAATACAATTGATTCAAGGTAAAGTTGATGTTTCTATTTGTAAATGATTTGATCTGTTGATGTTTTATAATGTTACATTAATATGCTTTTATGTTAAATATTGATATGTATTGTAATCAAGTTATGTTAGCACTACTGAGCTTTTCAATGCTTAGCATGCGGATTTGTTTGCTTTTGTGTGCAAGTACAAGCATTGATCCAATAGTGAGTTTAGAAGCATCAAAAGATTCACTCCTCAACTCAACAAATGTTTGTTATTTTTCATTTTGAATTTAGTTTGTAAATGGCATGTACCTAGGTTAATAGGTTAGGTTATGATTCAAATATGTTATGTTGGCTTTATGTATGTTTTAGTTAGTTTTGGACCTATAAAGTTTCACTTGTCGAATTTTAATGGTAGATTATTAGATTAGTATGCATTTTTAGAAGTATTAAGTTATTTACACAACTAAGTTTAGTTGTAATGTATTGATTGCTATGCTATTGGAATGTTTTGATCATGTCTTTAAATGTTAATGTAACACCACTTACCCGTGTCTGACGTCAGGACAGGATACGAGGCATTACCAGACTTAAACATACACATACATGTAAAACCGGGCCATAAAATTTCAACCAATTCAAAAACATTCAAATACATGCATATCGTCCCTTAAATGAGCTACCGAGGCTCTAAACATGCATTAAAGGCAGTTTGGGACTAAACCAAGAACTTTGGAAAGTTTTGGGAAAACTTAGAAAATTTTTCATGAAACAAGGTCACACGCCCGTGTGGGCACAGGGACACGCCCATGTGCCCTAGACACGCCCATATCCTCAGGCTATGTAACTCTCTGACTATGACGTCAACAATCAAAATTTAACCACACGGCCAAGCCGCACACCCGTGTGCTAGGCCATGTCATCCACATGATTGAGACACATGGTTGTGTCTCTGCCCGTGTGGCTAACACTTAGGCTAATTTCCAAACCTTTTCTTCCCATTAATCCCTCACATCTTTACACACATCAAAGTTATACATCATGGCATCATTTTCATGATATAGCATACTTCACTAAGGATTATTCTTAACTTTAACATGCTATCATTCACAAGTTTCATGTACTCATATAATATCAAGTCTAGACACAATAATCCATATTCATTGACCTTGTCAAGTGACCTTATTTAAACATTAAGCATTCATGTTCAATCATCATCATCTCATTTCTATACCATACAATTACTTCATAGCTATGACCATTTTGATTGGTCATGAAGCATTTATCATACACACATGTCTTAACACCAATCATGCATGTCCCACAAGCATAAACACATCATCGCATCACAAGCATTAGAACTTATCATGGATAACTAGGTTTACAAGCCACAATCATTATAAGCCACATCTCATAGCTATATATAATGAATCAATATAAGCCAATAAATTTGGCTAATCATAACAACATCTATCATAAAAACTAAGTCCCTATACATGCCACTCACTTGAAGGTGCTTAATACACATATGCCAATACTCCAAATGTAATGGCTTGATAGTGTGATGCTGCCTCCGACGATCTCTAACCCCGAGCTAACCTGAAAATAGTAAAGAAATGAAAGGAGGGAGTAAGCTTTACGCTTAGTAAGTTCATATGAAAATAATAAGCAATATGCCAACATGCTTCTCAAGGTAATACAACCATAATTACACTTTTACTTATATTCTGGTCATGCTATTTTCTCGAGTAAGCTTTTCAATGAGCGCACTCCCTCAAACATCAATCCTTTTAGCGGGGTTACCAGTCCAGGCTAAATCCCCTATAGTATAAACTCATAGAGCAATGTCGAGATTAATAGTCTAGGCTAAATCCCTTGCAACGATAATTACTCTAATTAGCTCGGATCTGAATTACCAGTCCAGGCTAAATTCAGATCCTAATTCGGATTACCCATCTAGGCTAAATCCATTTAAACACATATTTTTCCGGTGGCTAGATCACATAAGGAACACTCGTCCGGGCTAGATCCTTTTTACCGTCAATTCCTTTTTAAGAAAATCCATCGGACATCCTTTTCATCCAACTTGGAATTTTAGTCCTCTTTCCATCATTTTATTCATATATCATGAATTATTATACCATGAATATCTAAATTTCATCATATCAAGAAGCATACGTTTTCAAGTATTAAAAAGTATACATCCGAGTTACACGAACTTACTTGTTGAATCCTTGTCGGGTACAACCGTGTAGCAATTCATACAACTCATGTAATAGTAATTTAACATTACAATTCAAGTATAACATTGCATTATTATTATCACACGAACCTACCTCAAAAGCAATTACAGCCAACTATTCCAATTTGGTCCAAAATCTCGAACTTTCCCGATTGAAACCCGAATCTCAGTTTTCTTAATCTAACATTTCAAATATAGCCCATTTCTTATTCAAATTATTCAAATTGACCCAAAAATCATACTTTTATAAATTTTCATTTTTACCCCTAAACTTTCACTTATTTACACTTTGGGCCCTAGACTCTTAAAATGATTTTTATTCAATTTCCTTGTATTTTAAGCCTATCAGAATCATTTTCATAACTTCAACAACCCCCAATTTCCACTAAATCACACTTTTATGACAATTTTTTTAACTTTTACAAAATGGTCTTTTTAAGCATTTTCACCGAAAATCACTTAGCAAAAGTCGTTTATTTAACACCCAACATTATGGTGCTGAGTGCACATCATGTGTACAAGAGAGCTACGAGACATTATGATGTAGCTAGGTTGCATGGGTGATACTATGTGTACACCATGTAGACAAGAGAGCAAAGGGATATATGTAGCTAGGTCGCATGTGTGGTTCCAGCTGAAGGACACCATGTAGACAAGAGAGCGACGAGATAAACTGGCTAGGTAACATGGGTGGTACTAAGTGTTCACCATGTGTACAAGAGAGCCAAAATTATGTGTAAAATTGAGCTAGGTCACATGAGTGGTACTAAGTGAAGGCACTAGGTGTACAATAGAGCTTCGATTTTAAAGGTGGGCTGTGTGCGATACCATCGTGTATCTGTTATTATTCTGAAGCGTTCAACTGGGAAATTGATTAAATGAAATTGTGTATGACTTTGTGATGATAAGTGTAAGTATATACGTGTGTAACTTATGAGCAATATGCTCGATATGTGATTGAAAATTAGAAAGATTGTTATGGGAAAGTGATGAATACAATTGAAGTGTGAAAGATCAAAATTGACAATAAAACTGTTTTGGATAGTTGCAGTAACGTGAATCTAAAAATTTACCAAAAATAGTAGAAATTGAATCAGAGACTTAATGAGATATCAAATTAGAGCTTAATGAGTCTATTTTCATATAACAGAAACATAGCAAGCAAAGGAATTCTATATTATGAGATATTTAAGTTTTTGAGAGACTGGTTCAGAATGACTATGTGATCCCATGTTCTGACTTGGAAAAATCATTAAAAATTGTAATAAAAATAATTATGGGATATAATTATATGCTTGAAATCCTTAATGTGTCTAGTTTCAAAGGAAATAAACTAGAACATTCTTTGAATTCTGTACAGGGAGAAAATTGATTCGTAGTGAAGAGTGGTCAAAATAGTTGAGCAATGAAACAGAGGTAACTTCAATGAATAAACTATACTAATTTCCTAGACCAAAAATTTCTGAAAATTTTATGGTAAGAATATATGTGAATCTAGTTTCAAGGAAAATTAACGATTTGTAATTTGGAGTTCTGTAGCTCCAGAAATAAATAATTTAGTTGCTAGTGCTCTGCTAGAGAGCTTATTTTGAACCTATTTATGATTGTAATAGTGAAAGTATGTGTGTTTGTGATGGTAATATTCCGGGAACATATTGTGACTTTGTTTAAAGTATGATAATGTATTGTTTATTAATATTTAAATACTTACTTACTAAGCTATAATGCCTACTCCCTTCCTTTCCTTTTTCCTATAGTGTCGCAAATGTCAGCTCGAGTTGGAGGTCGCTGGAGGTTAAATCACACTATCAAGCTATTGATCGATATATAAAGGTTTTAAAGTATTTTAAGTCTTTGGCATGTATAGAGACTCGTTTAATTGTAATTAAGTTGCTAGGAATTGGCTTAAAATACTGACGTATGTTATTTGAAGGTCTCTATTGTATAAAGTCATTTAATGTAGATAGTCTTGATTATGTTATTAATTAAATGATGCAATTTATGAATGTGCATGCTTGCCTATGTGTGTGGTTGAATTAAAGCATGATATGGGCCTTGTAGGCTCTTTTTAAGGGACAGCTTGAATGTGTTTGAAAAGGTTTTAAATTAGAGTGAAATTATGAATCGGTTTTTATACTATGATTAGTGATTAAGTCCAGTAATGCCTCGTACCCTGTTTCGGTGTAAAACACGGGTAAATGGTGTTACACGGGCGTGTCCATATCGAGCCCAAGTCTAGTCCTATTCGGAAAAGGCCACTCTTGAGGGTCTAAAGCCTATATAAACACCCCAAAAGGTACCTAAAAGGGACACCGAGATTAGGAATTAAGAAATTACTCGAAGGAAGCCGATTGATCCATCTCAGAAGCCGGATTCACCTTCAAGACTGAAGATCTCCCTTCAATTCCCTTCAAGAGTTCTTGGGTTTTTTTAATGTTTTGTTGTCATTATTCTTTTGAGATGTTTTCTTTCATAAATATGAGCTAAACCCCCTAAATACCTAAGGGGAATGAAACCTAAGACGGATCTTGTTATTATCATCTGAATTATATGATAAATTTTAATTTGTTCTTAATTATGTGTTCTTAATTCTTGCTTTGATATTCCAGGATATTAATTCAAGTTTTGATGTGCTTATTAAGAGGAGCAAAAATCCCTGTCTAAGAGTAGATCTAACATAATTAAGCGAAGTTGATTGCACTCCTAGAGATAGGGTAACATAATTTTTCCGGATTAGGGTGAAACCTAATAAGGGAATCTGTAAATCGAGTTAATGCAACACTAGGGGTTTTAAGTAGAAAGAGATTTCAATTAATCAACCTAGGGTTAGACATTGTTAGTCTTGAGAGAGATAATAATATAAATTAGGGATTTCTACGGATCAAGTCAAATGAATAAATCGTCTAATTCAGAGTCAATAACAAGTGAAGTCTAGTGGATTTTTCCTTAGGTATTGTCCAAATCATTCAGTTTTCCCAAAAGTTATTTCCCCAATTCACTTTCTGTGCATTCTTAGTTTAGTAATTAGTTTAGATAAAACAAATCCCTTTATTTTTAGGCTAGATAATAAAAAAAAAGTTAATACTAGTACTTTTAGTTCCTTTGGGTTCGACATTCCGGTCTTGCCATAAGCTATACTACTGTTCGATAGGTGCGCTTGCCTTTGTCGTGATAATAGTTAGTTTTCAAGAACGATCATTCATAATAAACTTATAACGATTTCATGGATCCCATAGTTGATTAAACAATAGAGCTTAATATAAACATCGTTAATTCTCATGGCATACTTAATCATACAAGTTAGTCACCTAACAATACATAATAATAATGATCTTAGATGATCTCATCATTACAAGCATTCCAATTCCATTTCTCATATTAATCCCGTTGAATTCCTCGGATTCTCAATTGATATTCGATAGTACACTTATAGCGTACTAACTCATTTATTGTCAATTCATATTAGTGACCTTTTCAATGAGCGCAGTCCCGCAAACCTCAATCCTTTCGGCAGCATTACCAGTCCACGCTAAATCCCCTGTAATATAAACTCATAGAGCAATGTCGGGATTACTAGTCCAGGCTAAATCCCTTGCACCGAAAATTACTCTAATAAGCTTGGATCTGAATTACCAGTCCAAGCTAAATTTAGATCCTAATTCGGATTACCCGTCTGGGCTAAATCCATTTAAACACATATTTTTCCGGAGGCTAGATCACATAAGGAACACCCATTTGGGCTAGATCCTTTTTATTGTCAATTCCTTTTTAGGAAAATCCATCGGACATCCTTTTCATTCAACCGAGACTTTTAGTCATCTTTTCATCATTTCATTCATATATCATGAATTATTATACCATGAATATATAAATTTCATCACATCAAGAAGCATACATTTTTAAGTATTAAAAAGTATACATTCGAGTTAAACGAACTTACTTGTCGAATCCTCGTCGAGTACTAACGTGTAGCAATTCATAAAACTAATGTAATATTAATTTAACATTACAATTCATGTATAACATTTCATTATTATTATCACTCGAACTTACCATAAAAGCAATTACGGCCAACTATTCCAATTTAGTCCATAATCTCGAACTTTCTCTATTTATGCTCGAATCTCAGTTTTCTTGATCTAACAATTCAAACATAGCTCATTTATTATTCACATTATTCAAATTGACCCAAAAATCATACTTTTACAAATTTTCATTTTTACCCCTAAACTTTCACTTATTTACACTTTGGCCCCTAGGCTCGTAAAATGATTTTTATTTAATTTCCTAGTGTTTTAAGCCTAGATGAATCATTTTCATAACTATAGCTACCCCCAATTTCCACTAAATCACACTTTTATGACAAATTTTATAACTTTTACAAAATGGTCCTTTTAAGCATTTTCACTGAAAATCACTTAGCAAAAGTCGGTTATTTAACACCCAACATTCATTTTCTAACATTATACATCAAAACACATGCATATCACTCATGGGTAAATTTTTAAACATGAACCCTAGCTCAAAATAATGGTAGAAATAGGTAAATCAAGTTACCGGGACTTCAAAAATGTAAAGAACATTAAAAACGGGGCTCAGTTTCACTTACAAAGGAGCTTGGAAGCTTGAACCAATCCCTAGCCATGGCTTCCATGGTAGATTCAGTTGGTACATGAAGAAGATGGACAATTTGGCTTATTTTGGCTTTTTAATTCTTTTAATTATTAGATTACCAAAATGCCCCTAGCTTAAAAATATTCTATTTCATCCATTTCATGTCTATTTTTGTCAAACAATTAACCAATGGTCTAATTACCATTTAAGTACCTCCAGTTTAAAATTTCATAACAATTAGACACCTCTAACATGTAGAACTCAACTTTTGCACTTTTTAAAATTTAGTCCTTGTGACTAAATTAAGTGCCCAAACGTCAAAATTTTCAAACGATATTTTCATGAAACAATTCCATGAAATTGTAGACCATATAAATATAATAAAAATGAATTTTCTTATGTCATTTGTGGTCTCGAAACCAATGTTCCAACTAGGTCCTAATTCGAGATGTTACAGTTAAATTGATGTTTATGGAATAGATGCATATTGGCCTAAATTAGATATGGAATGATCACCATTTGTATGCTTTAAAATGTTGATTTTAGGCCAATTTTGCATTAGATTCTTGAGACATCTAGAGCATGTATCGAGACATCAAGAGTAAACATAACCATTTGGGACTTTTCTAGGCAATGGTCTTGAGACAGAATAGACATGTCTTAAGACATAAGCTACCAAGTCTCAAGACAAAAAGACCATTGTTCCGAGACCACACAATATTGAAGCTAAGAATTTAACTTAGGGGAAGCTTGTCTCGAGACATGGCTTCACTATCTCGAGACACATTATTGAATTTTGAGACTTTAAACGTGGATTCAAATCCTAACTCCGTGTTTGACCCAATACGAGCTTAGGTCACTAGGTACGGGCCTACTTGATACTATTTAAACACATATCATTAGCATAAAATGTAAAAATGTGAATTCTTGCCATGTTTTCATCTGAAAATTAATTAAACTAAATTAATATAGTCTGAGTTGCTCCGACAACATAATGCAACGTCAAGCATTCAGATCCAATAACTAGGTCAAGTGTGGGGTTTCACATATTGAGAACTTGATGACTACCCAAAGTTGCTTATAGATTTTTCCAAATCTAATTGTCAATTTATGATTGGTTGATTGTAAAGCTTTTACCTTTTCACGAATGTTAGCACTCATGATTGGCTACACTCGTTTGGTAGGGCTATAGACATGTAGAAGCTTTTTCTATTATAGGAATAAAATCTTGGAAGATACCTTGGAAGTCAAGAATTAAAACTTTTCGGGAATTATCAAACCAAGACATTTTAGGAAGTTAAAGTGATAGGTTTTTAAGAATGGGCATAGTGCAAGATTTGTGGTTTATTGACTAGTTAATTCATAATGCTTAATTGCTTTAGTTAGATGGTAATTAGAAATTGGAATTAAGTCATATGGACTAGACTATAAGAGTGGAAAAATTAAACAAGTTAATTTCTTAAGGTTGGAAAAATAGAATTTTATAGAACAAAGGTTCGTAGGTGGTAATTATCCTAAGTTCATCGAAGCAAATTTTCCATTTGAGAATTTAGTTGCAGAGAATTGTTTCTCTCTAAGTCATTTGCAAATAGAAAAATTTCTACTAATATCTCTCAATTTTTTTCTCTCATCTTTTCCAGAAAAATTTGATTTTTTACAATTTTATATTGGTAAGCTTGATTTTCATTAAAACTCTTTCATAAAACAATATTTGAGAATAAATTTTCAACATTTCTTTCTTTCTTCATTGTGGTATAGATTTGGAAAGAAAAAGAGGAGTTGAATTCTTTAAGTTTTATTGATCAATTCTTTGAATTTTAATAAGCTAAGGAAGTGGTCGAGACATCTAAGACCAAGGCGAAGGAGCAGGTTTCGAAGGAATAGTTATTTCAGTTTACGCTATCTGAATTTAATTTTATGATATGTGTTTAGGTAATTAACTTAGCTTAGGAATGTGATATTTATAGTAATAAACCTTAACTAAATTCGTACTTGTGTTTTCTGATAAACGAATCATTGATGCTTTCCACCTTTCAACCAAATGATCTTCTCCACTATTCTCGTACCATGAATTGTTTCGAGTGTGAGCTCGAACCAATTGAACCAAAACACAGAACTAGAAAAAGTTTTCTTTTGGGGGTGAAATTGGAAATTCTCTCTTTTTTAATAGAAACTGGTAAAATTTTTATTCTAAAAAATTATGTTTATAAGTTGAGAATAAATTCTCTTTATTTTTTGGCAGAATAACTGTAACACCCCTAACCCGTAACTGTTGTCGGAATAGGTTAAGAGGCATTACCGGACTTATAACTCAATTTAGAACAATCATTTATCCAATAACATCTTATCTCAATCAATATCATTCAATCACATTCAACATGTACTTAAATCAAGCATACAAGGCTCTAATCATGCATTCGGGACTAAATTGACAACATATAAAAATTTCAGAAACTTAGAAAATTTTCAACATTTCAAATATCAGACACCCGTATGAATAGGCCGTGTGCCTCACACAGCATTAGACACGCCCGTGTGTCTAGGCCGTGGCAAAATAGAGCATACATTCTGACTTCACCACACGGCCACAAGACACTCCCGTGTGTCAGGCTGTGTGAAAATTAGGGAGGTTACTGACTTGGCCACACGGCCTAGCATACGCCCGTGTGTGCGATTGTGTGATCTACCCAAGCTCACTTCGAAGTGGCGCTTGAGCGACGCAACAGAGACACACATTCGTGTCTCTGCCCATTTGGGTACAAAATAGGCCATTTACAAGGCCAATATGCCACCCAAATTTTGGGTCTTCCCTACAAGTTCAAAACCAAATCATTTCATACCAAATCATTTCATACCAAATTTGCAACCAATTCATAATCAAAACATATGTTTCATAACTTCAATTTACTACATTCAATCTCATGCCAAAATCTTACCAATTTCTCAAATAAGTACATACCAAAATTAATTCATAAACACAACTAAAACCAAGCCATATCACATGGCTAAATATTCACAACTCAAAACATATCTCAATTTAACTAGACTATACATGCCATACATAGAAATTTACACTCTCAAAAGAAACCAATGTTAAGTTTGATAATGTGATGATGATCCTTGATGATCCCCGAACTCCCGGTAGCTTAGATATCTATAAAACAATTGAAATCACACAAAAAGTAAGCTTTTGAAAGCTTAGTAAGCCATATACAAATAAATACAACTCATGAATCATGTATAATTTAATACATTCATTTAGGATTCATAACCATTTCACATATATGTTTTATGAAGCTCATCATACTCATTTGTTCATATACAAATCATATAACCCAATTCACTTCACTTACACATATAGTATAATTCACTTTCATGAATATCACATAGCATCTTTTAATCACAATTAAACATATACTTACTTCTCATTCTCAACTTACACACATTTTAAACATACCTGAATGGGATACACATTTCATATATTCATTCATTTCTCATAGTGCCTGTTGAACCATACAGAATCAAATAGGATACGCGGATAGCTCGGAAGGCTCGTACAATGCCAACGTCCTAGACGTGGTCTTACATGTAATCAAATATCGATGCCACTATCCCAGACAGGGTCTTACACGAAATTAAATACAATGACGATGTCCCAGACATGGTCTTACATGTAATCGATGCCAACGTCCCAGACGTGGTCTTACAGAAAATCACATATTGGAATCCTATGCCATGACATATGTATCCTAACTATTCCTATGGTTCGTACGGGACTTTCCGGACGTCGTCACATTATCAAAACATTCTTGGAGTTCTCATATTCAACTCAAATAGCCATTCATCACTATTCATTAACATATAAGCAGTAATAATTCAATTCAAACACTTTTATTTGTATATTGACTTACCTCGTACTTATTCGAACGAATAAAATCGGCTAATCAATGACTTTCGACTTTCCTCAATCTGAAACTCAATATCTTTTTGTTTCAAGTCTACGTATGATTTCTAATGATCTAACATTACTTTTAAACTTTCACGAATCACTCTTACTTTCTGCTCAATTTCTTTAATCAAATTGACCATGTGAATCTTATTGTCATTGAGCTCAGTCCAATATAAAGGTGTACGACATTTTCTACCATATAAGGCTTCGTACGGTGCCATTTTAATGCTCAATTGAAAACTATTATTATAAGTGAATTCAATCAATGGAAAATACTATTCCCACGTACCTTCAAACTCAAGAATGCAATTTCTCAACATATCCTCGAGAATCTGAATAATTCGCTCGGATTGGCTATCCGTCTGCGGGTGAAAAGCAATACTGAAGTGCAATTTCATACCTAAAGCCTCTTGTAGTTTCTTTCAAAATTGCGAAGTGAATCTCGGATCTCTATCTAAAACAATAGACAATGGCACCCCGTGCAATCTCACAATTTCAAAAATGTATAACTTAGCTAATTTTTCAAGCGAGTAGTTAGATCGTACCAGAATAAAAATGAGCTAATTTCGTCAAACAGTCAACCACAACCCAAATTGCATCTTTCTTTCTCAGAGATAGGGGCAAACCCAAAGCAAAATCCATCATTATTCTATCCCATTTCCACTTCGGAATCATACTCGGTTGTAACAAACCGGATGGCACCTGATGTTCAGCTTTAACTTGCTGACAGATCAAACATTTTGAAACAAAGTCGAAGATATCTCTTTTCATTCCCGACCACCAGTAATGCTGTTTTAAATCATTCTACATTTTCGTACTACCCGGATGTACTAATAGATAACTATGATGTGCTTCTTTCAGAATCATCTGTATCAACTCTGAATTTCTCGGAACACAAATCCGATCTCGGAATCTTAGAAAATCATCATTATCAATTCGATATTCAGAATCAGAATCCAAATCACACTGAGCTCGTTTTACTATAATCTCATTATCAACCTTCTGAGCTTCACAAATTTGTTGAATAAATAATGGTCTCGCTTTCAATTCGGCTAATACCGAACCACCATCAGACAGAACTAAATGAGTATTCATTACACGCAAATCAAACAAAGATTTTCGGCTTAAAGCATCAGGAACAACATTTGCTTTTCCTGGATGATAATCAATAACAAGCTCATAATCTTTTAGCAATTCTACCCATCTTCTCTATCGCAAGTTCAAATCTTTCTGAGTCATCAGATATTTCAAACTTTTATGATCAGAATATACGTGACATTTCTTACCAAACAAATAGTGTCGCCAGATTTTTAAAGCAAATACAATAGCAGCTAATTCAAGGTCGTGCATCGAATAATTGTTTTCATGTGACTGTAACTGTCTCAAAGCATAGGCTATAACTTTACCTTCTTGCATCAGAACACAACCTAAACTGCTCATCAAAGCATCATTGTAAATAGTAAATTCTTTACCTGATTCTAGCTGTACTAACACTAAAGCTTCAATGAATAAGGCTTTTAACTGATCAAAACTTTTCTAATACATTTCAGACTATTCAAATTTCATATCTTTCTGAAGTAATTTCGTCAACGGTGTTGCAATCATAGAAAAGCCTTTTACGAATCGTCGGTCATAACCAGCAAGTCCCAGAAAATTGTGGAGTTTAGAAACATTTCTCGGAGGCTTGCAATCCAAAATAGCTAAAATCTTGCTCGGATCAACTAAGATAGCAAATGCTGATACATTATGGCCCAGAAAACCAACTTCGCATAACCAGAACTCACATTTACTGAATTTCGTTAATAGCTACTTATCACGACAATCTGTAGCACAACTTTCAAATGCTCGGCATGCTCAGATTCATCACGCAAATAAATCAAAATGTCATCAATGAATAAAACAACAAATTGATCTAAATACGGTCTAAAAATTCTCTTCATCAAATCCATAAAAACAACAAGTGCATTCGTTAATCCAAAAGGCATAACTAAAAACTCTTAGTGTCCATACCTCGTTCGGAAAGCAGTTTTCAGAATGTCTGAATCATTTACTCTCAACTGATAATAGCCCAATCTCAGATCTATCTTTGAAGACACGGTAGCTCCTTTCAACTGATCAAACAAACCGTCAATTCTGGGCAGAGGATATTTGTTCTTGATAGTCACTTTGTTCAACTGACGATAATCAATGCACATTTTCATCGTGTTGTCTTTCTTTTTCACAAACAGAACAGGAGCACCACAAGGTGAGAAACTCGATTTTGCGAATCCTCTATCAGTCAACTTTGAAACTGAGACTTTAATTCTTTTAACTCGATCAGAGCCATTCTATACGGAGCTATTGAAATTGGAGTAGTCCCTGGCACTAATTTAATGCCAAATTCAACCTCTCGGATCGGAGGTAATCCCGGAAGTTCTTCAGGAAACATATCAGGGAACTCCAGACAACAGGCACTGATTCAATTTTCTTTTCTGTCACTTTTGAATCGATCACATAGGCAAAGTAGGCTTCACAACCCTTTTTCACATTTTCAAAGCTTTCATTGAAGATATCACAGCGGGCAACCCATTTAAGTCACTAGATTCAATTTGGACTATTTCATCATTCTTGCATCTCAAATCAATAGTTTTCCATTTGCAATTCACAATAGCATCATGCAAAGTTAGCCATTCCATACCCATAATTATATCAAATTCATTAAAAGGTAATAGCATCAGATAAGCCAGAAAATAGATATCTCGAAACATCAATGGACAATTCTTGCACACTTTATCAACCAGAACATTTTTGCCTAAGGGTTTGATACTCTAATTACGAATTCAGTAGACTCTACAAGCAAAGTCTTATTGGATACTAAAGTCTCACATACATAAGAATGAGTAGATCCTAGATCTATCAATACAATCACAATAGTATCATAAAAAGTGAAAGTATCGGTAATAACATCTGGAGACAAAGCTTCTCCGCCGGCACGAATAGCATAAGCTATAGTAGGTGCTGGACAGCGGTGACTTTAGTCATTCTCTGAGTACCACTCATATTAGCTGTGTTTCTGGGTGGTCTACCTCGAGCTATATTGCCACTAGGCTTTGGATTTTACACAATCTCTTGCTCTATAAACTCACGACATTCACGGATAAAATGATCTAAAGATCCACATTTGAAACAAGCCCGGTCGTAAAGTCTACAATTGCTAGGATGCCTTTTACCACAATGTCTACACTAGGGTCGATCATATCTGACATTTCCTACACTAGCAATCGAAGTAGCTAGCTCTAAAGCTCGAATGTGATCTTGCACAATATCTACTTGAATGACCCATAGTAGCCTTTGAACGACTATAATCATCTCAAAACTTCTTTGATGCGGACTGAAATGACTTATTTGATATCTTTTTCGCACCTCTCTAGCTTCTGAATCAGCTTTTCTTTTCTCTTTACTCAATTCTTCAGCTTTACACGCTCTTTCAACGAGCACCACCATTTCTTTTATTTCCAAAATCTCGACTAATAAGCAGATATCTTCATTTAAGATATCTTCAAAACTTTTACATATTATTGCTTTGGTAGAGACACATTCTCGTGCATACTGGCTCAATCTCACAAATTCTCACTCGTATTCTGTAACAGGCATACGGCCATGTTTCAACTCAAGAAACACTTTGCATTTCTGATCAATAAATCTCTAACTAATGTACTTCTTTCTAAACTCTTTTTGAAAGAACTCCCAAGTGACCCGTTCTTTTAGAACCACTGATATTAATGTTTACCACCAATGATACGCCGTATCTCTCAGAAGCGAGACAACACATTTAAGACATTCGTCCAAGGTACATAACATTTCATCAAACACTTGGATTGTATTCTTGAGCCAGAACTCAGCTCTTTCAACATCGTCATCCGTAGTAGCACGAAACTCTTCAGCCCCATATTTTCTAATTTTATCAACCGGAGGTTTATTCAACTGAATCGGATTAGTTTGTGGCATGACAGGGACTTGTGAAAGATTAGGCACGGGTGAAGGTTGTGGAGCAGCCAGATTAGTTCTCATATACTGAGTGAACCAATCATCCATCATTTGGAAAATGGCTTGCTTAGCCTCTCCCTCATGACTACTAGTAACAGGTCTAGAATTGGATTGCACTGCCCTTTGAGTGGAAGCAGGTGCATTACTTTCAACATCGTCAGCTACGGCTCGTTCGGGATCCATTTGCTATATAAAAACATAGTTTCATTGTCAAGAATCATTACACTATCGTAGTTAATATATTTAGCTTGTATAGCTAGACTCGCATACGCTACGTTAGTTCTAGAATCGACTAAATCGTAGCTCTGATACTAATAAAATGTAACAATCCTAACCCGTAACCGTCGCCGAAATAGGTTAAAAGGCATTACCGGACTGATAACTCAGTTCAGAACAATCATTTATCCAATAACACCTTATCTTAATCAATATCATTCAATCACATTCAATATGTACTTAAATCAAGCATACAAGGCTCTAATAATGCATTCAGAACTAAATTGATAACATATAAAAATTTTAGAAACTTAAAAAACTTGCAACATTTCAAATATCACACACCCGTGTGAACAGACCGTGTGCCTCACACAGTAATAGACACGCCCATGTGTCTAGGCCGTGCAAAACAAAGCATACAGACTTCACCACACAGCCACAAGACACACCCGTGTGTGCGACCGCGTGGTCTTCCTAGGCTCACTTCGAAGTGGCCCTCGAGTGACACGGTAGAGACACATGTCTGTGTCTCTGCACACGTGGGCAAAAAATAGGCTAGTTACAAGGCCAATATGCCACCCAAATTTTGGGTCTCCCCTACAAGTTCAAAACTAAATCATTTCATACCAAATTTGCAACCAAATTATAATCAAAACATATGTTTCATAACTTCAATTTACTACATTCAATCTCATGTCAAAATCTTACCACTTTCTCAAATAAGCACGTACCAAAATTCATTTATAAACACAACCAAAACCAAGCCATATCACATGGCTAAATATTCACAACTCAAAACATATCTCAATTTAACTAGGCTATACATGCCATACTTAGATATTTACACTTTCAAAAGATACCAAATTTAAGTTTGATAATGTGATGATGATCCTCAACCATCCCCAAGCTCTCGGTAGCTTCGATATCTATAAAACAATTGAAATCACACACAAAGTAAGCTTTTGAAAGCTTAGTAAGAGATAAACCATAAGATATACATATTTTTACCCAATGCTTGACATAATTATGGATGATTTTTCCTTGGTTTTATTGAATTTGATGCTCCTAATCCTTTAATTTCATGTTTTATACTCAAGAGAGCTTAGGATAGCAAAAAGAGCAAGAAATGGGCCAAAACAGACAAATTGAACCTAAATCAGTGTTGCACACGACCTAAGCACTTCCACACGAGTAATCCACACGCCCGTGTGTGACACACGGGTAGACTACACGCCTGTGTGTCATGGCCATGTCGACTAAGAACCAATTTAGTATTGCACAATGCCTGAGCACCTTCACACGGGCGTGGCACACGACTGTGTCCCTGCCGAGCCCAAGCCTAGTTCTACTCGTAAAAGGGCACTTTTGAGAGTTTTGAAGAATTTTAAAGCCTATATAAACACCTTAGAAGGGGATTAGAGGGGACACATAGAGTTGGAGGCAGAAAATACTCGCGAATAGCCATCGGAATCTCCTCGGCGCAAGGATCTACATCAAGACTGAAGATTTCCATCCAATTTCGTAGAAGTTCTTTGGGTTTCCTTTATGTTTTGTTGTTTTCCAAACTTTGAGATGTTTTCCATTATTATTATGAACTAAACTCCCTAAATACCTAAGGGAGATGAACCCTATGACGAATCTTATTACTATTTGAATTATATGATAAAGACTTATTCTTATTCTTAATTGTGAGTTCTAAATCCTTGTTTTAATATTTCACGGTATTAATTCAGGTTTTGATGTGCTTAATCAGTGGAGCAAAAGTCCCTGTTTAAGAGTAGACCATCCATAATTAAGCGGAGTTGAATGTACTCCTAGAGATAGGATGACATAAATCTGCCGGATTAGAGTCAAATCTAATAAGGAAATCCATAGGTCAAGTTAATGTGACAATAGGGGTTTTAATTAGAAAGAGATTTCAATTAATCAACCTAGAGTCAGTTGTTTTTAGTCTTGAAAGGGATAATAACATAAATTATGGATTACTACAGAATAAGTCAAGTGAATAAATCATCAAAGTCAAAGGTAATAAGTGAAGTCTAGGTGGATTCTTTCTTAGGTATTGTCTTCTTCATTGGCTTTTTTTTCTGAAGTATTTTCCAACTTTCATCTCTGTCATAATCTTAGTTAACTTAGAAAATTAATTTAGTTTAAAAACACACTTTCATTCTTAGGCTAGATAATAAAAAGATAGTAATTACTTGTACTTTTAGTCCTCGTGGATACGATATTTTCGGTCTCACCATAACTATACTACTGTTCGATAGGTGCGCTTTCCTTAAGTTTAATTTTTAGTTAGTTACACGACCATCAAGTTTTTGGCGCCGTTGTTGGGGATTAAAATATTAGGAACGCTCAATTTTTATTACTTTAGCCATTTATTTTTATTGTAATTTAATTTAATTTTAATTTTGTTTATATCATTAAATTTTCTTTTATTTACTTCTAGTAGCTTTTTATAGTTTATGACTAGAAGAAACCCGTCAGGACCTCTACTTTTTGATAGTAAGATCAAAAGCACAGCTCACAGAAACTGAAGAGAAATAAGGCAAAGCCTACGATACATAGAGGAAGGACAAGAGGACGATATTCAAACCACAACCGAGGAGATGGCTAATAATCAAAATAATCAGTTACCTCTTGTGGCTATTGCAGACCCAGTAAATCAGAATCCTGCTTTTTGTATGTATGATTATGCTAAACCTAGTTTAACAGGAGCTGAATCGAGTATAGTTCGACCTGCTATTGCTGCAAATAATTTTGAATTGAAACCTAACACTATTCAAATGATACAACAGTTTGTTCAGTTTGATGGTTTGCAGGACGAGGATCCAAACACTCATTTAGCAAACTTTTTGGAATTCTGTGACACCTTTAAGATCAATGGTGTTTCTGATGATGCCATTCACCTTTGGTTATTTCCCTTTTCATTGAGGAATAAGGCTAAATAGTGGTTGACCTCATTACCCCGAGGATCAATCACCACTTGGGAACAAATGACTAAAAAGTTTTTGCTTAAATATTTCCCGTTGGCTAAAACAGCTAAACTAAGGAATGATATTTCTTATTTTGTGCAAATGGATTTAGAAACACTTTATGATGCATGGGAGAGATACAAGGATCTATTGAGAAGGTACCCTCACCATGGATTACCACTTTGGCTACAGGTTTAAACTTTTCAGAATGGCCTGAATCCTTCGACTCGACAAATAATTGACACAGCTACTGGTGGGACTATTAATAATAAGCCACCTAAAGAGTACTATGAATTTATAGAAGAGATGTCATTGTATAATTATCAGTGGCAAGTCATGAGGACAAAGCCAACGAAAGAGGCCGGCATGTTTAACATCAATTTGATTACTATGCTCTCTAATCAGGTAGAACTTTTGAATAGAAAAATTGATGGTTTACTTGGTTCTTCACAGGTTCATCCAGTAATGTAGTGCGATACAAGTGGAGGTGGAACAAGCAATTCAGAATACCAACCCTATGGCCACAACATGGAGAACGAACAAATGAATTATATGGGTAATAATCCTCGACGTCAAAATAATCCTTATAGTAATACTTACAATGCAGGTTGGAGGAACCACCTTACTATCAAGAGAAAAAGCCAAACCTTGAAGAGATGATAAAATTTATTTTAGTAGCGGAAACCTGTTTTCAGAACACTGAAACTGCACTTAAAAATTAGCAAGCAACGATTCAATAGCTCAAGAATCAAATTGGACAATTGGCTAAGATGATTTCAGAGAGAGCACCAGGAAGTCTACCTAGTAACACCGAACCCAATCCAAAAGAACTTGTGAAAGCAGTTACATTAAGGAGTGGGAAAGTGTTAGCTGAATCTGAAAAGAAACCACCACAAGAAGCTGACAGAGCCGAAGGAGAGGAGGTAAAACCCGAAAACAATGACAATCCAATGCCAAAGGAATACAAACCACCAATCCCATATCCAGCAAAGCTGAAGAAAGATTGCATGGATGCACAATTCGGTAAATTTCTTTAACTTTTTAAACAACTGCATATTAACTTACCTTTTGTTGAAGCTATATCGCAGATGCCTACATATGCAAAATTTTTAAAGGAGCTTCTAACAAATAAAAGGAAGTTTGAAGACTTATCTACAGTGGAACTTAACGAGGAGTGCTCGGCCATACTCTAAAATAAATTGCCAACCAAACTGAAAGATCTAGGAAGTTTTACTATTCCCTACTTAATTGGTAGTTTAAATGTTGATAAGGCACTAGCTGATTTAGGCTCTAGCATTAATCTGATGTCATATAAAATTTTTAAACAACTTGGTCTTAGGGAACCTAAACCCACTAGGATGAGTATTCAACTAGCTGATAGATCTATTAAATATCCTAGGGGTATTATAGAGAACGTACTTGTAAAAGTAGATAAATTTATATTCCCTGTTGATTTCATTGTGCTTGACATGGATGAAGATGTTGAAGTGCCTTTAATCTTAGGTCGTCCAGTTTTAGCCACCGCTAGGACTGTTATTGATGTGGGTGATGGTAAACTTATGCTTAGAGTAGGTGACAAAGAGATTATTTTTAAAATTTACGATGCCATGAGATTTTCTAAGAACAAGATGACTCATGTTATTTTATTGACTCTATTGATCATGCTACTCAAGATTCTTTTCAGGAAATCGAACATAAGGACATGCTGGAACTGTGTCTTGCTCAAAGAGAGGAGGTAGATAATGATGATTCTAAGATAGGTAAGATAAAAGCTGAACTAAATTCCAATAAGCCCTTCCCAAGACAAGCGGAATATGAGGGTATTAAGGCAAATGATGAACTTAAGCAAAAACCCTCTATTGAAGAACCTCCTAAATTGGAACTTAAACAATTTCCAAATCACTTGAAATACGCATTCCTTGGAAATAATTCTACATTACCAGTGATTATTGCTTCTAACTTACAAACCAAGGAGAAAGAGGAATTAATTTCCGACATTAAAGGGATCAACCCTTCTTTTTGCACCCACAAAATTTTAATGGAAGATGAATATAAGCCATGTGTGCAAGCTCAAAGACGACTGAACCCCAACATGAAAGGAGTTGTTAAAGCTGAGGTAATTAAACTTTTAGATGCTAGAATTATTTATCCTATTTCTGACAGTTCTTGGGTAAGTCCAGTGCAGGTTGTTCCTAAGAAAGGAGGAATGACTGTTGTAGCCAATGAGAAGAATGAATTAATCCGAACAAGGATAGTCATAGGTTAGAGAGTTTGCATTGACTATAGGAAGCTGAATGATGACATAAGAAAAGATCACTTTCCCTTGCCATTCATTGACCAAATGTTGGAAAGATTATCAGGGCACATGTACTACTACATTTTAGACAGACTCTCTGGTTATTTTCAAATCCCAATAGCTCTTGAAGATCAAGAAAAGACGACATTTACATGTCCATATGGCATGTTTTCTTATCGTAGAATGCCTTTTGGATTATGCAATGCTCCTGCTACTTTTCAACGCTGCATGATGGCCATTTTTGACAAACTCGTAGAAGACATCATGGAAGTATCTATAGATGACTTCTCGGTATTTGATAACTCTATCCATCTTTGCCTTAAAAATTTAAAACGAGTTCTAATAAGATGTGAGAAAACGAACCTTGTACTTAACTGGGAAAAATGTCACTTTATGGTTCAAGAAGGTATTGTGTTAGGACATAAAATTTCTAGTAAAGGGATTAAGGTTGATAAATCTAAAATTAAAACCATTGAAAAACTACCTCCCCCTAGTTCGATTAAGGCTATTAGAAGCTTTTTAGGACATGCTAGGTTTTATAGAAGATTTATTAAAGATTTTCTAAAATAGCGAAGCCTTTGATTAAATTACTAGAAAAAGATGTGCCCTTTAATTTGGATCAGGAATGTTTAGAAGCGTTTAATACTTTAAAGGATAAATTGATTAATGCTCCAACTATAATCGTACCTGATTGGAATTTACCTTTCAAACTAATGTGCGATGCTAGTGATTTTGCAGTAGGTGCAGTTTTGGGATAGTGAAGACACAAGCATTTTCAACCTATCTATTATGCTAGCAAAACTTTGACAGCCGCACAAGAAAACTACACCATCACGGTGAAAGAGCTGCTAGCTATGGTTTTTGCATTCGATAAATTTAGGCCATATCTAATATTGTCTAGAGTTTTCATTTATACTGACCATTCTGCTCTTCGCTACCTTTTAACTAAGACTGATGCAAAACCTCGACTCATTCGATGGATCCTATTATTGCAGGAATTTGACTTGGAGATTCAGGATAAGAAAGGAGCTAACAATCTCGCGGCTGATCATCTTTCCAGGCTTGAAAATTCAAGTACCAAAGAGCTAGATGAAGTTGAAATAAATGATTCGTTCCCTGAAGAACAATTCTTTGCTATATCTGATTCTGAAGTACCTTGGTTTGCAGACATTGTGAAGTTTTTAGCCGCTAACATTATCCCAAAAAGGTTGACACATAAGCAAAAGGAGCGATTCTTTACTGATGCAAAAAATTGCTTTTGGGAAGACCCTTTTCTTTTCCGTATATGTGCAGATCAAGTCATTAGGAGATACGTTACAAGGTCAGAAGCATTTAAAATATTAGAGCATTGCCACTCAAGACTGACTGGGGGACATTACAGTGGAAATAAGACCGCACATAAAACACTCAAATCAAGTTTTTATTGGCCTACACTATTCAAAGATGCCGACAGGTATGTTGCTAATTGCGATAAATGCCAACGAACAGGTAATATCTCTAAATGTGACGACATGCCCCAAACATACATGCTTTCATGTGAAATATTTGATGTTTGGGGTATCGACTTTATGGGTCCATTTCCTAGTTCATTTAGGAATAAATACATCTTAGTAGCTGTCAATTATATGTCCCAATGGGTGGAAACCCAAGCTTTACCTACTAATGATGCTAGAGTGGTAGAACGATTCCTTAAGAAACTCTTCTCTCGATTTGGAACACCTAAAGCAATATCAGTGATAGGGGTACTCATTTTTGTAACGCCAATTTGATAAGACCCTTAAGAAATACGGAGTTCACCACAGAACAGCTACACCTTACCATACTCAAACTAGTGGACAAGTCGAAGTAGCAAACCAAGAACTTAAACGTATCCTAGAAAAGACAGTAGAATCAAACAGGAAGGATTGGACGATGAAAATAGATGATGCTTTATGGGCTTATAGAACTGCTTTTAAAACCCCCATAGGAACATCCCCTTACAGACTTGTTTATGGAAAAAGTTGTCATCAACCGTTTGAGTTAGAACACAAGGCATTCTGGGCCATAAAGTTTCTAAACTTCGATCTCAAACTTGCAGGTGAAAACTGGTTGATGCAGTTGAACGAGTTAGATGAGTGGCGAACTAATGCATATGAGAATTCACTCCTATACAAGGAAGCCACGAAATGTCGCCATGACGCTCGTTTAAAGCAACACAAGTAATTTGAAGCTGGAGATCTTGTCTTTCTATACAACTCAAGGCTCAAATTGTTTCCTGAGAAGCTAAAATCACGATGGTCAGGTCCATTCGTCATCCAAACTGTTTTCCATATGGCACAGTAGAGGTAAGTCATCCAACTCACGACACCTTCAAGGTAAATGGACATCATCTTAAACTTTATAACGGTGAGGATTTTAAGGATAAAAGAGAGGAACTACGGCTCTACGAACCTGCCTAAATATGTCACAGGGTAAAGTTGAGCTTAGACTTTAAATAAGCGCTTCTTAAGAGGCAACCCAAGTACTAACCTCACTAAATAGGGTTTACTTTTTCTTTAACTATTCATAGTTCAACTGCAGGTAATATTGACATTTGATAGAGGCTAACACGGCCTGGACCCACGGACGTGTCCTAGACCGTGTAACACCCATAGGATGGAGACACGAGAATGCTTGGAACCGTGTAAACCTTGAGCACTTTAATGAGATGATTGATAGTATTGAACACGGCCTGAACCCACGGGCATGGCCAAGGTCGTGCTAAAACAGGACTCACATTTTTTCCAAAACAAAGGCACACGAACTGCGACAAGGGAGCCACAGTCGTGCGATACGACCGTGTGAAGCCCACGGTTAAGGGACACCAGCGTGTCCCAGACCGTGGTAAAACTGTACCTTAAATTTCACAAAAATTTAGCAGAGACACGGCCTACAATAAAACTCCACGGCCGTGCGAGTCAGCCGTGGGAGCCACATGGCCTGATACACGGGCATGTGTGAGGTCATGTGAGGACTTGCCTAAAAATCGAAACAATAAACGAAGTCAGGATAGAACACGGGTAAAAGCCACGACCGTGCTTAAGGGCCATGCACAATCCTGACTAATGGACACGGGCGTGTTGGATAGGACACGGTCGTGGGAGAAATAAAAGGAGCACCATATGGCCATGCGATGTCGTCGTGTGGGTCACACGACCTAGAGACACGGGTGTGTCCATCGGTCGTGTGTGCTACTGACTTGAAACATCAACTCATAAGCATAAACCATGAACACGGGCGTGGAGAATTCAACACAAGCATGGGAGAAGTGAACGAACGTGTACACGGCCGTGCTATTCGGTCGTGCAAACCACACGGCCTGGACACACGAGCATGACGAAGAGCTCGTGTACGAACCTGACCACTATTTCACGAAAAACACGGGCTGAGAGGCTACCACACGGGCGTAGGCCACGGCCGTGTGGCCCAAAATAGGGCTTACATGACTGTGGCCTTTTTTAAATTACCCTTAACCCTAATTTTTTCCCTATCCCATTTACTATTCATCATCTTCTTCCTCCAGCCACCCTTTTTCCTCCTTTCTTTTTCTTCATCTTTCTTTCCCTATTTCCCCCTTTTTCACCATTTAAGCCTTTTCCCTTCACCCACAAACCCCCTTCTCCTTCTCCATTCTTCTCCCTATATCCTTTCTTTTCCACTTTTCTTTCTTCTCTTTCCGCCTCTATTCTATTCTTCTCCTCTCTTCCCCATCCACGTCCAACTACCACGCACCCACCGCCACGCACCACCGCACCCCATCGCCGACCACCACTCTCAGTTTTCTTTCTTGCATCCTTAGCTCTGTTTTACTATTTTAATATTAATTTTCTTAATTCATTAGTAATTATTTATTTCATGTTCTATATTAGCTCTGTTTTACTATTTTAATATTAATTTTCTTAATTCATTAGTAATTATTTATTTCATGTTCTATATGACTGTATTTTTATTATTACTACTACTCTTGCTTTAATATTTTTGAGGTTTCTTCTTCGTCATTGTTTCAAATCGAATGTAGGAATATACTATATAGATATTAGGACCATGTGTTTTAAATAATATTCATAGTAACTTATATTGAGTGATTCATTAGTTAGTTTCTATTTCTTTGGCTCTTTGTTTCATATGCAGTATTACCATTTGGTTTTGACATGCTTGAATATTCGTTCATAATTATCTTACGAGCAAGTTAATATTTTCAACTATTAAAGTGACTGCTTGATTTGGGGATTATTTTGATGATTTAAACTCGTCTTTGTAGATATCATGACAAACCCAAAAGGCAAGAGAACTACGGTTCCTGCCTTGAAAAAATGAAAAGGAGCGACATCTTCCTTTGGCCCCACCGCTAAGATACAACACCCATTCCTCCAATTTCCACTGGGACCCCAAGAGGAACTATTCCAGATACTACGGGCACGACCCCTAGGTGTGGGCCATTGCATTGATTGGACCGCACTAGAGTAGGTACATCTAGCTAATTCGGTTTGAGCCCTTTAGCCACCGCTCCATGGGACCAATTCTTTGACATCGCCGAGCCAACGTACCTAGAGCTCACTTTGGAATTATGCTCGACATTTCACATGCAAATAGTTATGGAGGAGCATGACGACCTAGGAACATTCCAATTCCGCCTTGGCAGTCTAGTATGGCAGCTGAGTGTCCTAGAATTTGGTGTCGCTTTGGGACTATATACGAACGAGTTCATAGAGGCCGAAAAATTTCCTCACCTCCACCGCCATATCCACTAT
Source organism: Gossypium hirsutum (assembly GCF_007990345.1). NCBI lineage: Eukaryota > Viridiplantae > Streptophyta > Magnoliopsida > Malvales > Malvaceae > Gossypium > Gossypium hirsutum. The sequence continues at coordinate 103,533,935 of NC_053424.1, read as the reverse complement.
ACGCCCTCATCATGTTGGAACGCCATGATGCCTACTACAGGCATCTATGACCCCAGCCGTTCCAAGGCATCGGTGCTAGCTCCAGCTCTGCGATATCTCGACACTCTTTTGGCACACACTTTAAGAGGGAGACAAGAGAGCACTGGTGTAGTGAACACTCACGACGCATACATCCTATAGAGCATAAGGAAAGGGCACATTTTTTACCTCGCCTACTTCATTGCCCTTGCCTTTCGCCATTGAACTGGGCGACACCAGAAGGGAGTCATCAGCCTAGGCCCATATGTGACTCGTCTAGCGCGCTACTTCGGGCTCCTGAATACAGTGGCGCAGTCTTCATCGCTCACTCTCATTGTCAAATGTCCCCACAGGGCATCCAAATTATGCTCCACATGCGAATGATTGAGCGTCATCGTGGGTTCGATCCTCCTCAGTATCGACTTGCACGAGCTACCGATGAGGATGACGCCGAGGATATTCCTGATGATATCCCTGCATTTCAAGAGGACCCACCTTCACAGCCACCACTGAGTCACCAACCAGTTCATGCGGCTGCTTCAATATCTGAAGCTTCTGACCACCTTCATCGCTTTGAGTAGTATTGCACTCAGCGATTCGACAACATCGAGGCGACAGTACAACAAATCTGCCAACATTTTCACATATCGCCTCCAGCACCACCACCTCACGGTCCAACTATCGACGAGGACTATTAAGTCTATCTAATTTTTAAATTGCTTTTCTTTTTATTTTATTTTTATTTTAGCATTTCTTTGCACTTTCATTTTCAATTACTTACAAGACTTTTATTAGTATAATTTGAGTTTTATTTTATCTAGTTATTTTATTATTACTAACCCTAAAAACCATATACATATAAATCCCTTAAATATTGTCGATGGCATCGCAATTTCAAAAGGTTCAGTCGATGGGTACTACTAAGGCATACACATACAATCATCCACGACTGCCATGTCCTGCTCGACCACGACCATAGCCACCACGACACTGATCACCACAATAACCTCTTCACTGGGCACTGTGATTATGGAACCCAACCTCTACCACCACCTTCACCTCTATCTACATGTCACATACACATGACTTTCAATGCTTTTAAACTTGTTTCCGCTCTTCCAAGGATTACATCCAAATTCAACGCAGTTTCTATTCTCTCCCTCTCTTCTAATCTTATGCTTATATTGCTATTATCTATCTCTGTACATTGAGGACAATGTACACCTTAAGTGTGGGGAGGATATTTATGTGATTATCAGAAAATCCCTAAATTTTTATCTTATCTTGTTCTTAAATAATTTTCTCTTATCTTTATTAGAGTAAATTCTAATTGATCTATGATTTTTATTGATATGTTTTGACTTAAACCATAGGTAATTGTGCATTAATTGTTTAAACTTTAAGAAATTAAGGAATCAAGTATGATGAGTTGGCTTTTGAGAAATAAAATTACTAGGTTATTTCCCTGAATTGAAGTATTATCTTAAAGTTGTGAATTTACAGGATTGGCATCAAATACCCATAATTTTCATGAGATTTTGAGCCTTTTAGAGCATATATCTTTCTTGCTTACTGATTTTATTGGTTATGAGTGTGTCAGCATTGATTTTTTATTCTAGAACTTGCATTGATTATACATGTCGAGACCACTCCTTTGATTTGATATACGAAAATTATAAAGGCACTTAGGTTTTAACCCATCTACCCCATAAAAAGCCTACCCACATGACTGACCCCTAGTGAACCCTTTTAAGCCTTAACTAATATTTCTTGAATCCTTCCCTTAATATTAACCCATAATTTAACCCTTTTTGATTCATTAAGAATTTTTACCTTTTTATTGACTCCCTTTTTGTCGAGATTTAATTTGATTAGTTACCCTTTTTTTTCGTTCATTCCAGTTGCTAAATTATTTCTTATTATGTATTTTCAAATATTATTCTTATTCTTAAAAAAAAGCGTATATTTATATTCATACAGTTACATATTGTTCTAAAGAGCTTGGATGAATTAAAGTTGTTATGTTATGAAAAAGAAGCTCACATTTTTTTGCTTTAGATAGTCCAAATTCTGGCACTTCCTCGTAATTCAGCACTTAGCCTCACTCTTCTGAGTTTGGTAATTTAGTTAAATTAATCTCAATTCTAACCCTCTTTCTTAGCCTTTATCCACACCTTTAACCCAAGCCTATTACAACCCTCTTAAAGACCTTTTGATTTGTGTATCATTTCATTATAGTGGTGGAGATTTGATTTTCATGCAAGCCTATGGTAATAACTTTCCATGTTTGACTAATGAGTGCTTAATCATTGAACCTTAAACACATTGAGTGATTTGAGTGAATCTTTAGTGAGGATGTCAACCCTTGCCAATTTGGAGTTAAAGTTAATTACTTAGATAAAGGGAGATGCCTATAATTTTATGATTAAAATGCTCAACTTTGACTATTTGAAACTTTAATGTTCTTTTAATTAAAATTTTAATGTATGATTACTTGTGGATTATTTCGAACATTATTAGTAAGAATTATAAGTTGAAAAGAACTTATTTTAATTATGAGTTGAGAATTTTGCTTGAGGATAAGCAAATGCTTAAATGTGGGGATATTTGATAAACCATAAGATATACATATTTTACCCCATGCTTGACATATTTATAGATGATTTTTCCTTGGTTTTATTGAATTCGATGCTCCTAATCCTTTCATTTCATGTTTTATACTCAGGAGAGCTTAGGATAGCAAAAAGAGTAAGAAACGGGCCAAAAATGGACAAATTAGGCCTAAATTAGTGCTGCACATGGCCTAGGTACTTCCACACGGGTAATCCACACACTCGTGTGTGACGCACAGGTAGACTACACGCCCGTGTGTCATGGCCGTGTTGACTAAGAACCAACTCAATATTGCACACGGCCTGAGCACCTCCACACGGGCGTGGCACACGGCCGTGTCCCTGCCGAGCCCAAGCCTAGTTCTATTCATAAAATGGCACTTTTGAGAGTTTTGAAGGATTTTAAAGCCTATATAAACACCTTAGAAGGGGATTAGGGGGGACACACAGAGTTGGAGGCAGAAAATACTCGCGAATAGCCATCGAAATCACCTCGGAGCCAGGATCTACATCAAGACTGAAGACTTCCATCCAATTTCCTAGAAGTTTTTTGGGTTTTCTTTATGTTTTGTTGTTTTCCAAACTTTGAGATGTTTTCCATTATTATTATGAACTAAACTCCCTAAATACCTAAGGGAGATGAACCCTATGACGAATCTTATTACTATTTGAATTATATAGTAAAGACTTATTCTTATTCTTAATTGTGAGTTCTAAATTCTTGTTTTAATATTCCAGGGTATTAATTCAGGTTTTGATGTGCTTAATCAGTGAAGAAAAAGTCCCTATTTAAGAGTAGATCATACATAATTAAGCAGAGTTGAATGCACTCCTAGAGATAGGACAACATAAATCTGTCGGATTAGAGTCAAATCTAATAAGGGAATCCATAGATCGAGTTAATGCGACAATTTGAGTTTTAATTAGAAAGAGATTTCAATTAATCAACCTAGAGTCAGTTGTTTTTAGTCTCGAAAGGAATAATAACATAAATCATGGATTTCTACAGAATAAGTCAAGTGAATAAATCATCTAAGTCAAAGGTAATAAGTGAAGTCTAGGTGGATTCTTTCTTGGGTATTGTCTTCTCCATTGGTTTTTTTTCTAAAGTAGTTTCTAACTTTCATCTCTGTCATAATCTTAGTTAAATTAGAAAATTACTTTAGTTTAAAAACACACTTTAATTCTTAGGCTAGATAATAAAAAGATAGTAATTACTAGTACTTTTAGTCCTTGTGGATACGATATTTCCACTCTCACCATAACTATACTACTGTTCGATAGGTGCACCTGCCTTAAGTCGAATTTTTAGTTAGTTACACGACCATCAGTAAGCCATTACAAATAAATACAACTCATGAATCATGTATAATTTAGTACATTTATTTAGGATTCATAACCATTTGACATACACATTTTATGAAGCACATCATACTGATTTGTTCATATACGAATCATATAATCCCAATTCACTTCACTTACACATTTAGTATAATTCACTTTCATGAATACCACATAGCATCTTTTAATCACAATTAAACATATACTTACTTCTCATTCTCAACTTTACGCACATTTTAAACGTACCTGAATCGGATACACATTTCATATATTCATTCATTTCTCGGAGTGCCCGTTGAACCATACAGAATCAAATAGGATACGTGGATAGCTTGGAAGGCTCATACAATGCCAACGTCCCAGACGTGGTCTTACATGTAATCAAATATCGATGCCACTGTCCCAGACAGGGTCTTACACGAAATCAAATACGATGATGATGTCCCAGACATGGTCTTACACGTAAATCTCAAATCAATGCCAACGTCCTAGATGTGGTCTTACACGAAAACACATATCGGAATCCTATGTCATGACATATGTATCCCAACTATTCCTATGGTTCGTACGGGATTTTTCAGATGTCGTCACATTATCGGAACTTTCTTAGATTTCTCATATTCAATTCAGATAGCCATTCATCACTATTCATTAACATATAAGCAGTAATAATTCAATTCAAACACATTTATTTGTATATCGACTTACCTCGTACTTATTCGAACGGATGAAATCGGCTAATTAATGACTTTCGACTTTCCCCGATCTAATTTTGTTTTCTTTGGTTCTTGATCCATATAAATTAAAATTTAACTCATTTATTCAACAAATCATTCAATTCAATCTATATACACATATTTAAGGCATTTTACAAATTAGTCCTCACTTTTCACATTTTAACACTTTAGTGCCTAATTCATAAAATCACAAAATACACATAATTTCATATTACACTTGCTAGGTTGAATTTTCCTCTAGCCCATATAAGCCCATGAATTTCATTTATTTTACATTTTAGTCCTTCAAAATCTCAGTTTCAAAATTTAACCCAAATTACTCAAATTCATCAAAAATTCAAATACAAAACATATTAATCTAACACATATCTTTCATTTGTCATCAATTAACATCACAAAGCTCACAATTTCATCAATGGCTCAACTTAAAATCTTCATCAATTTCTTACATTGAGACATGGGCTTAATAAAACAATTGACAACGATTATAAAAACATACAAGTTATCAAAAACCAGTAAAAAACACATACCTAATTGTTCTTGACAATGGTCGAATGAACAAAGTTTAATAACCCTTGTTTTTCTTTCAAATTCGGTGGTGGATGGATGATAATGGCCTTTATTTTCATGTTTGTTTTATTTTAATTCATTTAATACATCATTTACTAATTTGTCCTTTATAATAAAACATATAATTCATGTTAATTAAGGCCATTAATGTCCACTTATAAGTTCAATGGTATATTAACCATATAAGGACCTCTCAATTATAAAAACACATTAATTCGGTCATTAATCAAATAGAAGGAAAATTTTGCATTTTCTGTGATTTAGTCCTTTTTCATAATTCAACACACTAACGATAAAATTAAACCACAAAATTTTCACAAATATAAATTCACATATATTAAGCACGAAAAATAATATTAAAATATTTTTCTAACTCGAATTTGTGGTCCTGAAACCACTATTCTGATTTGGGTCAAAACTGACCTGTTACAATAACTGTCTCTCAAAAGTTGTGTCAATAGCTCTATCAGTGCCATCTATTTATAAGAAGAAAAGGTAGAACCCTTGTAGAGTTGTAGAGGTTTATTTTAAATAGAAAAATAACATCCTACTTAAAGTAGGAGGGGGGTAAACAACTCACCCATGTATTTCACTAGGTTTGCCGCTCCTTTCATGTTATATGAGGGGTTTTGGGCCTCTCTCATATCGGGTCCAATTACAAGTACTTCTTAGGCCTCTTTAACCCAATACTCTGTAATATGATCCAACCTGATTTAGTTTTTCAATTTCCCAAAATAAACATTGATATCTACATATTAAATAATTTTCCAACCCCAATTTTACCCTAGTAAATTTTGACAATTTTACCCCTGATAAAATTTTGACGATTTTACCCCTTGTAAAATTTCAAGAAAATTCATTCAGTGTAACACCCGAACCCGAGACCGACACCGGAGTCGGACACGAGATGTTAACAAACTTTGAAAAATTTCCTTCCAGACACTTCCCAGTCTGAGTAATAGTCGCTTCAAAAATCATATCTTGAGTTTCACAACTCGAAAATCAGTTTGGTGATTTTTCACTGAAACTAGACTCATGTCCCCACCTATGTATTTTTTTCTAGAATTTTTGGTTGGGCCAATTAGTACAGTTTATTAGTCAAAGTCTCCCATGTTACAGGGGTCGACTACACTGACCTTTTCCCATTACAACTTGGATATCTCTCTGCACAGAGCTTCAATACTGATGCCGTTTGTTTCTATGGAAACTAGACTCAGAGAGGAATCCATACATATATGGTATGACCCCTAATTATCTCCGGTCAGTTTATAGTGAATTTCCAAAGGCGGAACAGGGAATCCAGAAACTGTTCTGGCCCTGTTCCACAAGAACCCGAATATCTCTTACTGTACTGTCCATATGATTGTTTCGTTACTTTCCTATGAAAGTAGATTCTTCAAGGTTTGTTTACATAATTTATTCACTATTTAATTCCATTCCTACTATTTTTAGTGATTTTCCAAATCTACGTCACTGCTGCTGTCAGCATCTACCTTTAAGGTAGGCTTTACCTATTTCATGGTTCAACTAGCCCTTTTTGCATACATAGCACAATTTATGAAAGTGATTAACCATCCCCGTGGCCAATCCTTGTCAAGCATATCCACACTAAATGATTATAACATTATACTTAAACACATATAAGCCATTTTCACATGGCTATCCAAAACTTATACATCACATAAAGTACTCGAAAAACAACAATGGGTCGTCCTATACATGCCATATCAAAATTCAACCAAAAGAGTACCCATAAGAGCCTTTGATAGTGTGGGCGACTTCGACGTCAAGATCCCGAGTCCGATAGCTGGAGAACCAAAAAAAATCTATAAAACAGAGGAGCAATGGAACGAAGTAAGCAATTTATGCTTAGTAAGTTTTGAGCAAGAAATTCCAGCATAAACAAAGAATAACACACATTTAGCTAAATGGAATATTTCATAATACGCAATTTACCGATATCAAACTTGCTTCACAACATTCACAACCCTTATGTACATACACAACAGACTAACTTAGCCGAAGGCCGGTAGCTCGTTTATCAACTGAGCGAACATTTATTTGTAAGGGCTCGATTAAATTCAACACATACGTAACATATCCCCATATTGGGATGTTTTTCGAGTATTCGCTGGAGTTTTACAGCAAGCTCATTCATTACCAAATCACGTACCTTCGGGATTTAACCGGATATAGCTCCTCGTTCAAATGCCTTCGGGACATAGCCCGGTTTTAGTAACTCACACAATGCCTTCGGGACATAACCCGGATTTAACAACTCGCACGAATGCCTTCGGGACTTAACCCGGATTTAATAACTCGCACGAATGCCTTCGGGACTTAACCCGGATTTAGTATCTCGCACAAAGGCCTTCGGATCTTAGTCCGGATATATTCACTTAGCACAAAGCCTTCGGGACTTAGCCCGGACAGCATTCAATTAATCATGCACATTCATATTTCATTTTCATTTGCGAAACTCAAACACAAGGCACATATCGTCCTTGCACATTCGGCTCAATAGCCACACATAGAGCATGATTTAATCACATTGTAATTTAAGCTCTCTTACTCAAGAACTTACCTCGGGTGTTGTCGAACGATTCCGCTAGCTATTCAACCACTTTTTCCTTCCCTTTATCGGATTTATTTCCCCTTTGCTCTTGAGCTTAATCATACAAATAAATTGATTTCATCATTTAGGCATCAAAAAGATGAACACAAGGCACTTAGCCCATAATTATACATTAGACATTAAAGTCTCATACATGCAAAAATCATGCATCAACACAACATATTAGCTAATTTCTTTCCCCTTGGCCGAATATGCATGTCTATTTTTGGGGTCGATCTCAACACTTAATACACACATATACACACACTAGTAAAGCTCCTCCCCCTTTTCATCGATTTAACACATGCATTGCTCATCAACATGCAAAGTTACATTCGGCCTTAGCACACATCTTGCTAGCCGATTCTTCTCCATTTAGCAACCAATGCACATATGTGCTCACACAAAAATGCTAAAAAGGAGGTTCAAGAATCATCAAGCCATCATCACATGCATCATTAACAAGCCTCATATTTTGCATGCAATGGCATTAACACAACCTCCACCTAGGCCGAATCTTAACTCATCCTCATGCCTCATCACCACAACATCAAACACCAACCAAGAATGATGCATCCATGGTCAAGTGCCAATTCCATCACATAGCAAGATTTAGACCATGGGCCAAGTAGAACTCAAGCTAACAACTAAAACATGCATGCATCTCATGGAACATCATCAAACATACCTTAGCCTAGCTACATGCATGGCCGAATCTCTTCACCTTTCTTCTTCTTTCCTCCTTAAAATTTTTGGCCAAGGATGAACCAAAGGATGAGAAAATTTTTCTTTGTTTTTTTCTTTCTAGTTTCGGCAAGCATGAAGATGAGAAAAGGATGAACAAAATTCTCTCCTTTCTCTTCTTTAGCTCACGGCAAAGGGGGGGACAAACAACTACACACACATTTTTTTTTGTATTCTCCATACTCCTTTTTATTATTTTATTTGTTTTATCCCAACATTTTATGACACAAATTAACATATCTTATTTGTGCCATACTCATGCCATAATTTCCATAAAATAAATTGCACACTTGTGCATCATGCCCATCATGGCCGGCCACTACTAGTGGGGGGGGAAATTTGACATGCAAGTCCCCCCCTTTGTCCACATGCACTAATAGGTCCTCACACATTGACCTATCACATTTTAGAATTTTCTCACATAAGTCCTATTAACTAAATTCACATGAAATCAACCAAATTGAAGCTTGAAATTTTCACACATTCATAATTACATATTCTAGACAATAAGTATCACATTCAAACATTTTGGTGACTCGGTTTAGCGGTCCCGAAACCACTTCCCGACTAGGGTCAACTTTGGGCTGTCACATTCAGTATGTCACAATTCAACATTTTCAATATAACTGAATGATTTGTTTTCATTTTCGGGCTTCAAAACAGTCCAAAAACATAAAGTCATTCTTCTATAATTTTTTAAGTAATCTTATATAGGATTGCAAGTTTCCATTTCCATTTCTATTTCTATTTTTCGAAACCTACATTGATTTCCAAATGATTCCATTTCTTCCTTTTGGAGAAATCCATAATCATTCCTTAATGTTTCCCATTTCTCTTTTTCTATTCATTCCATTCATTTTTATTCAAACACACAATTCATTTTTAGTTTCAACGAGATAGTGGAAGGACCAATTGGACATATGTAGTTGAAGCTAAATGATTTATAATTAAATTCTAACTTTTCATCTATTAATTATAAACTCATTTACTCACAAAGTCATTCCACTATAATATCGTGACTAAGATCTCCTCAACGACATGCCATTACGAAAGTAACTATTCAGTGCTCATCCAATATCATTTTCATAAGTGTGTTACCCTCATAGGATATCTTTAATCTCTTTGGGATAATATATTTTCTCCCAATATAATCCTATTGTATCTCATGGTAACCATTACATCTTCTTTCATGAAAAGTCAATCACTTAAAATAGTAATCAATTCATGCATCACAAAGACGGACGATATCATTTACCATGTAATGCAATGAGAGGATATCATTTACCCATGTTTTGGACTATGAATTCCACTGTTTTGAATGGCCCTATATACTACAGAAGTTGCACACCCATCGCACTAGCTTTCGGTTCCTTATCTATTTAAACTTAGGCTTTTACTGACATCAAAGTGTTTGAGTCACACATACATATTCATACATCCACTCAAGATTTAGGTATGTCAAACTATGAACATCACAAGTGATTATCTTCTAGAAGTCATTTGCTCCAATGCCCAAGACAAGGCATCTCCCCAATTGGACTTGATAGACAACATATTAGTCTTTCAATCAATTTTCTTAGTTTTTATTAAACTAAGGACATGTTTCAAGTTCATCTACTAATACAAGTTGTCCTTTTGTATTATGATCCGACCACGTAATACCGCTTAGTATTAATTAAACATTAGACAACCAATAATCAACATTTGCTTCCATTTTAGTTTGTGTGCAAAAGCCAAGTGAGGACGAAAATACAAAGTATATTAATCATAATCAATGAATTTGTTTTATTAACCAATCTGTTTGAAAAATTACAAGTGTATAGTGACGAAACTACTACACTTAAGGCACCAAATCCAATAAATACTTGATTCAAAATGGTTAAAAAGCTACCAAAATGTGGTTAGTGTGAGCTTCTACATTTATCCGGCTTGACATGTTCCGCAAGATGATGATTTATAAGGAAAAGGGAAAACAAATAGTGTAAGAAAATATTATGCTTAGTAAGTTCATTGGCATTAAACAAAAGCTTACCTTAGCTTACAGCTAAACACAACAAGCTACTTAGCTTGGCAAAGTTTACCTAATCATGGCAAATCACATAACAAAAGGTGACTTTAACATATAACCATATCATATAGTAATTCAAACAAATAACATTTCAATTCACTTAAATCAACATTTCAATTAACATTTCAATTCACTTAAATCAACATTTCAATGTCATTCTCATAATCATTTCAACATCTAGCCATTTGAATACCAAGCTTAAACCATTCTATTGCAATTTATCACTTTTCATTAACCACTTAGCTCGATAAACTCTAATAAACAAATTCAAATACACAAGTAACTACACCACACCAGATGCTCATCCAAGCAGTAACTACACCACACCAGGGTACTAAAATGCAAATCCCGTAGGCAATCATACATATAATCATATAACAATACGTCTTTCCACCACACCAAGGTCTCCGTGGGGACATACAATACTAGATGATCCGCAACAAATGCTAGATCCCAATATAATCTTTAATAGCCTTTGTACAATCACATATTTCATACAAGCACACATATAACCCTATTGACTTGTCAATTTTTTCTAATCTTTACTAAGTTCACTCGGGCATCTTTAACACATATAATCATTTCTTTACAATTTAGTTCATATCTCACTTTTTGTACCAATTCGCAAACAATTAAAATTACAACAAAAAATACACATATTTATAATTCAAATACCTAACAGTGTTTAACCTAAAAATTTTAACACACTCATACCATATGAACTTACCTAACAAAATTAGTAATTAAGTTGGAACTTCAAGGACTATTCGACAATTTTGGCTTTTCCCTAATTATCTTTGTTTGATCCAATTCCTGATTTATACATTTATTCAATTCAATTTATCAATACCAAACATTTTAAATCATTCCATAGTATGCATGTACTTATTTAATTTCATTTTTCAAATGCACTTAAAGTTGTGCATTTTTTTTTCAATTCAGTCATTAAAACTGAAATAGCCATAACTTTCAATTTTGAGCTTTGATTTCAGAACCGATATTAATCACATCCTTCTAGGACCTCTACTAACTATAATTACAGAAAATTTTGCATCAAATATTCAATATATTTACTTTCTTCCTTCTAAACAAAACTAAAAATTAAACTTTACAATCTAGTCCTTTTCACATCTAAGCATAAAATCTATCAATTTAAGAAAAATTTCTTCAAGGATCCAATAAGGGAAACGTTCAAAAAATTTAACAGTTTTACAAATTGGTACATGGGCTAGCTAAATCAAGCTTCCATGACCTAAAAAACATAAAAATTACAAGAAAGTGACTTAATTGAACTTACAAATTGAAGCCCGAAAGTTTTTGAAGTGCAAACCATATTCTTTCTTTTTGCAGCTGGTGGAGAAGAAGAAGATGAGAAAATGGCTTTATTTGTTTTCTTTTAATTTAACTTATATACTTAAACTTAAACTTAATTAATCATAATTTATTTAATTAATACTTAATTAAAAGTTAATTATAATTAAAATTTTTAGTGGATTTTTAATCCTATCCCCCACTGTTTGGAAGAATTAAAATGGTCAAATTTACATTTTGATCCCTTAGTTATTTAAAAATCTATAGTGATAATTTTTTTACAATTTAGTCCTGTACCTTAGTTAACTATCAATTCAACAAAATTACTAGACCAAACTTTAATATATTTCTATAATAGTCTTGTAAATATTAATATTAATATTTAAGGACTCAGTTTATGAAAATGGGATTCCAAAACCTCCATTTCCGATACATTAACAATACGGTTATTACAAACTAGTTAATACCTTTCGGCCTATAACTAAATTGATTAATCGACTTAGTCCACTTATATTTTGACCTGATGGAACTAAATCGGGCTAAGTTGAATTGGTTCTAAGTTGAATACCCTTTCAATCTCATCTTCCTAAATGACTTCGAATACTCATTAATTTTAAGGTTTAAGTACATTCAACATAATCCAATTAATAAGTTTTTAAACCCTAGCCTTAAGCTAATTACACACACTTCGATCAACCAATTGCAATGACCCGATAGTCGGGTAATCGGAAAGTGTATTTTTAAGTTTCTGTTTTCATAAAATGGAATCGTAAATATTTATTAAAAATATTTACGAAATTAGTTGTGTGGTTAATTAGGTTTTGTTTAGGTGAATTTCTTTAAGTTAATAGTAGTTAGGTATAAGGAATAAATTGAATATAGGGTAAAATTTTAATTATAGAATAGAAAAAAATGAAGGGAATAGATTAGTAATTAAACCATAAGTGCCAATTGTGTGGTAATAGTAATAATAGTGGTAATAGTGAAATACATATGGAATAATAATAAACATATATTAGTAATTATTATATATTTACTTATAATATAAGTAAATGTTATTAAATTATACTATATTATATTATATATTATTATATAATATAATTAAAAGCAAATAAAAGAAATAAATATGGAAAAAGAGAGAATATTGAAACAAAACAAAGAATAACAGGGGAGAAAGAAAAAGAAAGGGAAAAATTAGGGTTTCAAGGTTTGAAGTTTAATTGGTAAGTCAATTTAACCCATTTTCTTGTAAATTTTGAGTTTTTAGAATCCTAGAACAAAATAGTACTTGATTTATATTGAAATTTTAGAAGTTAGTGAATTTTTAGAAGTTGTTCATATTGAAAAAAAATTGAAGTGTTAGGGTTAAATTGATAGAATTTCAAGTTAGAAGTGAAAAAGGGATTGAATTGTAAAATAAATTATAGGTTTTGAATTAATAGGGACTAGATTGAGAGAATTTCAAAATTAGGGTTTATGGTGAAATTTGAAAGTGGAAATTAATCTAAAGTGGGATTTGAATGAAAACATGAAATTAGTTTTAAATAAAATAAAGTTAGTTTTGATTAATGGATTAAATTGAAATGTGAGCAAAGGTTGAGTATAAATTGAAATAATCAATATGAAAATTGTAGTGTATTGATAAATTTTAATTGTTTCAATTTCTATAGCTAACGTTGAGCCAGAGATCTCGGTTAAGAAAGGAAAGAACCTAATTGAAGAAAAAGGAAAAGAGAAGGCTAAGGAGTGAAGGAAGGATAAAAATACATCATCTCAACCTTTTTGTTGTAAGGACTACAAGATTTTTAAATTATCTTTATTTAAATGATTATATTGTAGTATAGAATTACATAGAATTTAAAATTAGATTATAGAATTATGAAATTTTATTTAAGAAAATTATGGGTGGAAAATAAAAGAATATATGAATTTTTTAATCCAAACTACAATTAATTTCTAAGTTGTGAAAAATTAAGGGTTAAATCGTAAATTTGAGAAATTTTATATTAGAAATAGAAAAATGAAGTGCATTAGAATGAGAAACATTGATGTTGCAGTGTATTTTGTAATATTAATAAGAATTGAATTATGTTATATGTATTATTAAAAGTAAAATATATTGTTACATAAATTTCTGTGCTAATGACTAAATTACAAAATATATAGAAGTGATATATGATAAACATGATAAGGATTATTAGTGAATTATGGATGAATATTGAATTTAAAAATACATTACATGTATTAAATATAGTAAAGATATAAGTATATGTATTATTGTTACAAAGATTAAATTGTAAAGTATGTAAAAGCATTATACGAAAAGTGTAAAAGTGATATGTGTGCATGATATTATTTTCCCAAGTAGACGAGATTAGAACTACTAGGATATTAGTAGCATGCCATTAAGGAACCTTAGCTTACTCTTTGATTATAAGCACGTTAGTGCCCTCTGATTATTAGCACATTAGTGCTCTCCATTTAGCACATTTGTGCTCTCTGTATAGCACTTTAGTGCTCTCTGTTCATTAGTGCATAATAATGTACCTGTGTATTTTTTTGTATATCCAGTGTGTTCTATAAAGTCTACTTTGGGCTAAGAATATGAGTTGTGAACAAAAGTGAATCATTAATGTGTTAAGGTAAGTTTGATAACTTACAAAAAGATAAATTAAATTTTATTAATATAAGGCATAGTTAAAGAAACTTAAATGCGTGTAAATATGTATTAATTGAATATGTTTTAAATATTTTAATTACGATTTATTTACCTATTTATTCTTCTAGTGCTTACTAGGCCTTTACCGGCTTAACATGTTTATTTTAACGCATAGGTACAGTTAAACTCAAAGAGGTAATGTCAGGTTAGGAGATCTCTCATCTCATCACATCCTCAAGAGCTTTAAAAATATGTACCATAAGTAGACCAAATATGGTTGGTCTAAGTTGAAAATAATATGTATAAATATTTAAATTAAATAGTATCAAGCCATAATCGTTCTTGCACCAAATGTAATAGTCTTATATCGGGTCCGTATGTTTGGATCGGGTATAGGGGTGTTACAGTAACCTTCCCAAGGATTTAGTTACGGGCCATTCTAGATGTCATTAATCCTATGCAATTATTAAACATTAAAAATAATGTAAAATAACAAATAGAGGGTAAGAAATTCTCAAATATTTCAGTGAATCCAAGACTTGTAATTGATTGAATGGCCAACATGATCCACGAAAGATGTCGATTATTGCTTTGGAAAAGAACACAAATGAAAAAGAAAATAAAAGAGATTAGCAAGCGAAAACTAAAACTAAAATAAACTAAAAACTAGAAAATAATGAAGAAATCTTAGAAAAAAAATCTGAAAACTAACTAAACTACGAATCTAAAACCTTAACCAAGCCCCCTAAACTAACGTTTTAATGTAATGTTTATAGTCTAGGTGTATTTTGACCTAATTAGGTCAATTACAATTCGAATTACTAGTTAAATGAGACTATACATATGAAGACACCTTTGCCGAATTTTTGGCTCGTTGAGTTCAATGTCACGGCATTCACTGACCACATTGTGACTTTGTAGACAGAACTCGATCCCTGGGACTAGGTTGAATTGCCGCTACTTTAACTATTCCAGTGTCGTGACTTTGAGGCTAATGAGCCTACCTTGTGGATTTTGGTTGAAAATTCGGTTAAGTGTGGAAGCAAATCCAGTGTTGTGACTTCCATATTGAATGTTACGATATTCCTTATAGGCCACTAACTTCTCAACTTCGGTTGTTTCCTGTACACTTAGTTAACTTGTTAAGTCTACCTTAGGCCCAAATTGTACTAATAGGTTACAAAACATCACATGAAGCTCATTTTATTCAATTAAAACTAGAAACTAAGTACTTCTTAAAATGAACAAAAATAACACAAAAGTATTTGAATACGAGCTTCTCAAGTAGTGAAAAGAGACTAATTTTCCATAATGAATTATGGTAGACCATCATCCTTCTCATCTTCGACCACTATATGGAATGGAACACTTGGATTTTCCAGCACTGTGCCTAAGCAAAGAGTAATGGCTTTTGCATGCTCCTTTCCATCCCTTCTAGGATTAACCTAAAAGTTGCTAGAGGTACCAGTATTTACTTGTCTTTCAGAAGTTTCATCATCTAATTGAATTGGGTCTGTATATTCGTCAGTTGATTATTTGTTTGGTTTTATTAAGTCTAGAACTATCGCATCTCACCATGCATCAAATGTATTTCTTCCTTTATTTTACCAAACCTAAGCTCACATGACATGTTATCATTGTGGTATGTTTCTTCCCATATTCTTGGGGTTTAGAAAGATGGGTTGGTTGATGTGGAGGGACATCGAGTTTGGTTAGGGTTACTTACCCCTTGACCAAAATTTCCTCCTTTATTGCCTCTCCATTTGAGATTCGAATGATCTCGCCACCCAAGGTTGTATGTATTGGAATAGGGGTTTCTGTCCCTATTTCCCAAGTAGTTAACCTTCTTGTGTTGGTTGTCCGAATAATTCCCCCATGCTAAATTTTCACCATAACCACCCATGTGGTTACCTCTTCAATATTGTTGATCAAATGTTGGAGGTCTATTAGAACTCATCTCAAGATGATTGAGCTCTCAAGAATTAACTGATATTTATCCTCCTCTTTAAATGCATTCATCATTAGGGTTCTAGATTTGTATGTGAACCTATCTGCTGGCCACATATATGAGTTCATAGACATGTCCTCTATCAATTGGCAAGCCTTGCCATATGTTTTGGATGTGAATGCCTTTGTAGATACTCCATCTAAACTGGACCTCAAGTTCTTGTCCAACCCATTGAAAAATATTTACAATTGCAGCAATTCTTGCAAACCATGTTACAAGCACTTATAGAACAACAACTTGAACCTGCTCTTGTTTCTCTTCAAATCGTGGGTTTTCTCGAGGTGGATCAACAATTTGTTGTTCATCCCTCGG
Organism: Gossypium hirsutum; assembly: GCF_007990345.1. Lineage (NCBI taxonomy): Eukaryota > Viridiplantae > Streptophyta > Magnoliopsida > Malvales > Malvaceae > Gossypium > Gossypium hirsutum. Next base: position 103,516,941 of record NC_053424.1, on the reverse strand, counting down.
AACTACTGCTCTTCTTGCTCTGCATAATGTTCCCTTTGGTTCAGGATCTGACTCAATCGGATCATTCTTGTTTCAAGTCATACACTGCAAAGCAAGATAACTAAATTAATAAAAAAAATTAAAAACAAATTGAAAATAAATAAATAATAAAAATGTCACATCTATAATGTTTGAATTTGTTATTTATCCTATGAAGCATGCAAATATTACTATTTATTCAACTTAGCATCAAAACCTCCCCGACAACGGTGCCAACAACTTGATCGTGCCCTGGTGTACATGCACCAGTGCTAAAAATAATGCAATTAAATATGGATATAACGTGCAATGTACGCAAATGAAGATGTCAAATGGTAATATAGATTGATTTACAGTAAAATACTAGAAGTATTTCGAGGATCGTGTCTAAGGGAGTTATAACTAAATTAAACTAAACAATAACAATGAACACACTAAGCTAAGTCTAAGTAGATACTAATCTACTAACTATAGTATGACTAAATATTAATTAAGGGTGAAAATTTAATCACTACTAAATGAACTAATTGTATAAAGATAAAAACTAATAGATTAACTATTGAGAATGTCACACAAGAGGTTACTTAATATTCATGGTTGTAATTAACCTAAAATTAGGGATTTTATCGATTAATTATTAATTGACCTAATTAATTGCAACAGCCCGATTTAGGGCCTAGTTGGAATAGTGGTCTCGGGACCACAAATCCAGAGTTGAATAAATTATTTTATTATTACTATTTTGGAGTCATTGCATGTTTATATAAGTGTATGAAAATTTTGGTGAATCAATTTTGATGTTTGCGAGCCCAATTGCGAGAAAGGACTAAATTGCATAAAATGCAAAAGTCCTATTGATAGCTAAAAGTGTCAAATAGCTAGAGAATAAAAATTAGAGGTCTTTAAAGGGAAATTTGACCCTATTGTGTCAAAATGCAAAATTTGGCCGGCCATGGGAGGTAAAAATGTTGAAAAGTCAACATTAGGTAAGTTGATGACACAATGTATGATATAATAATGCCCTAAGCCTAGCTATCATCTTTTTCTTTCATTCTTTTTTCTTTACCACTGATTTTTCATCCATTGCTAGGGGTTTGAGCTTCAAAAGTTTCAGCAACTCATTCCTCTTGCAAGTAAGTGATTTTTATGGCTTTTCTTGAATATTTTTGTACTTTTAAGACCTTTAGAGCATAAGCTTTCAAATGAGGGTACTATTTTGCAAAATGAATAAGAGTTTAGGGTTTTTCCATGAAAGTATTTATAATGTTTGTTGATTTTTTGTGGAAGAAAATGAGTCTTGGGTGTCTTATAACCAACTTTTGTAGAGTGCCTAGATTGATAAAGTGACTAAATAAGTGCATTTTGCTATTATAGATCAAGAAATACTGAATCCGGACCTAGACCAAAGGAAAGCCAAGCAAATCGACTAAATCGATTAGTTGCCACATTTTGTAATCCAAGGTAAGTTGTATGTAACTAATACAACTACATTGCTTATGTATGTTTTGAATTGTATTTCAATTATTATAGCATGACTTGATTAATTTTTGGAAATGAGATAATATGATGAGAATAGAGATAATAGAATTCCCGAATGAACCTCAGGAAATAAATCGGGTATTCATGCCATGACATTTGGGTCACTTGTGTGAGCTAGTGTAAGACATGTCTGGGACATGCATCGACCACATTATGAGAGCCAGTGTAAGACCATGTCTGGGACATGGCATCGACATTGAGATGAGTGCTAGTGTCGGACATGTCTAGGACATGCATCGACCTCGAGACGTAAGCTAGTGTAAGACCATGTCTGGGACATGGCATCGGTATAGATATACTGGAAATTGTGTAAGACCATGTTTAGGACACGGCATTGATGTCTGACTCCATATTTGAGGCTTAATGAGTATCTAATAATGTTTCACACGGTTCAACAGTGAAAGTATGATTTAAAGTTAACTAGGAAAGTATAACCATGTTGTGAGTGGTACAAGTACCTATATGGTATGTATGAAATGTGAGCTCAATATATGCTATATGAGGTGTAATGAATATTGATGAGTAAGATTTGCTTATGCCACTTGTGTGTTATGATACTTGTTGATGAATGGTAAAGATATGTTGTATATTTATTTATGTGCAACTTACTAAGCTTTGTGTTTACTCCTTCTCCTTTTCCATTTTCTTATAGTGTCGCCTATCTAGCTCAAGGACCAACGGAAGTCAAAGATATCAATCACACTATCAATCAAAGCTTTCGATATAGTTTGATTTATATTTTTGAATATGGCATGTATAGGGCTTAGACTTTGATATTTTTGTGTCATTAAAAACTGGACAAATGTGTTGACTTGGGTTGGGAACCCTTCATTTTTTATTAAGCCTTGAATGATAGCTAATATTCATTTTGATTTATATGCAAAGATGTTATTTTCATAAATGAGTAAAATGCACAAATGGAATGTTGTTTATTATGGCTAATTTGGTTGCATGGGATAGTCTTATCTTGATTGCGGTTGCTATTATGCAGGTTGTGTAAGTAAGAGTGGCAAATAGGCTTGGTAAATAGCCTTATATTATCCACATGAGTAGACACACGGGCGTGTGTCTAGACCGTATTTGACGCACAGTCTACCCCATGGGCGTGTGGTCCAGCCGTGTGCCCCTTGCACGTAAAAAATTCATGTCAGTATGCATGATAGTAAACACACGGGCAGAGACACAGTCGTGTGTCTCAGCCGTGTGATCGACACGGCCTAGCACACGGGCATGTGCATTAACCGTGTGATATTTTGGGGATGCTAACGACAGAAACAGAATGTCCATGTTTTTGCACATGGGTGTGTCATGACCGTGTGAAAGACACGGGCCAGGCGCACGGGCGTGTGCCAGGCCGTGTGAAAACCCCTATAGGTGTGCATTTAGAATTAATTTGACACACCCTATATTACCTAGGCCGTGTGACCCACACGGGCCATCAACACGACCATGTTGAAATGGCCACATGGGCGTGTTACCTCTCTACACGGGCGTGTGCCCTATTTCAAAGTCAAATTGTCTATAGATGGTTTAAGGACCCGGATTGATGCCGAATAGTTTTCAATGGTCGATTTAGGGCTCGTAGGCCCATAATAAAAAGTTTTCAGTGGGGAATGTTTGTGTGCATGAGATCGAGTTAAGTAATGCCTCGTATTTCGCTCTAATGTAGGTTACGGGTATGAGGTGTTACATTTAGTGGTATTAGAGATATGTTTAGTCAGTTCTAGGACTAACCTAGTGAGAGTACGGGTCAGCTATAGATGTTATAACTGTATATTGGTAGTGTGACAACTTCTGACGATTATAAATTGTATTTCTATATAGTAAATGGATCCTAATAGAGCCACGGAAAATGACGTGGAGAGTAACACGCCAGCTCCCGCCGAGGGGACCGCGCCAGTTTAGAGCGAGCCCGTGACTATTGGCCAAGGCGGAGGGGCTAGAGAAGCCTATCTCTGAATGATGGACGCTTGGTACACGGAGTTCGTTCATGTGAATCCGAACACTCCACCTCCCCCACCTCCTCCGATTCCTCAGTATGCCCTGGTAGCTCCGCAAGGTGCAGACTTGATTAGGAGGAAGAAGCCTTCTGTAGATAAGATTAAAAAGCAAGGGGCTTAGGAGTTCCAGGCTAACTTAGATGGCAACCCGAAGAAAGCAAAGTTTTGGTTAGAGAATACCGTCAAGGTGTTTGATGAATTGTCGTGCACGCCTAAAAAGTGCGTAAAGTGTGCAGTGTCACTCCTACGGGATTCGTCTTATCAGTGGTAGAATACTCTCATATCCGTTGTACCAAGAGAGAGGATCACTTAGGAATTCTTCCAGGAAGAATTCCGAAAAAAGTATATTAGCCAGAGATTTATAGACCAAAAGAGGAAGGAATTTTTAGAGTTAAAGCAAGGCAGTAGAACAGTGATGGAGTATGAACGAGAGTTTGTGAAACTCAGCTAATACGCTGTGACAGCCCTAAAGTGACCCTAGTCGGAAAGCGGTTTCGGGACCGCTAAACCGAGTCACCAAATTATTTGAATATGATAATTATTGTCTAAAATATGTGAATATGAATGTGTGAAAGTTTTAAGCTTCGATTTAGTTAATTGCTTGTGAATTTAGTTAATAGGACTTATGTGTGACACTTGTGAAAGGTGATAGGTTAATCTATAAGGACCTATTAAAGCATGTAGTGAAAACAATGGTTTTGCATGTCAAATACTCCCTTTTTTATACATAGTGGCCGGCCATGATGGTGCATATATTAGAATATGTAGAGAATCTTCATGAAATGGTCATTATTTTATGTAAAAGAAAGGAAATAAATAAAAGAAATACTAAGGATAATAAAAGAAAGAAAAAGAATGAAAGTGGGAGGAAAACAAGAGAAGAAATCGGTTCTTCTTGGCCGAATAGAAGAAAGAAAAGAAAGGGAAAGAGCTTGGAGAAAATCGGCTATGGTGGTTCACTAGACTAAGGTATGTTGATGTTGTTCCATGAGATTCATGCATATTTTTAGTTGTTAGCTTGGGTTCTACCTAGCCCATGGTTTAAATCTTTGCTATGAGATGGAGATGATATTCGGCCATGGGTGTTGTCTTCTTGGTTGGTGTTTGATGTTGTGGTGATGAGGCATGAAGATGAGTTAAGTTTCGGCTAAGGTGGACTTGTGTTGATGTCATTTGCATGCTAAGTGTGAAGCTTTGTAATGATACATGTGATGGTGATTGATGACTCTTGGATTTTCTTTTTAGCATTTTTGAGTTAGACATTAAGTTCTTTGTTTAACCCATAACCAAAATTGAAATGGTATGGTGTCTTGATGCATTCGGCCATGGTAGGAAGTAGATGAGAATTGGTAGTAAGGTGAAGTGCAAATGTTAGTATTTGATTACTAGTGTATATATGTGTATTAGCCGAGTTTTGAACTTGAAACAAAATGGTATGTAGTCAATACAAGTAACCATATTTGTAGGAAGTATTAAGCATATAATCGGCCTCAACATAGACATGCATATTCGGCCACATGAAGTAGATTGGTGTCGCATGTATTCGGTTAGAGTTAAGCATATTGATGCTTTTATCTTGGCTTAGATAATCGGCTAAAAGAGAGTGTGGGCTAATATGTTGAGTTGATTCATGATTTCATATATATGTGACTCTAATGTCTAAGTACCTTGAGTTTCTCTTTTTGATGTTCAAATGATTAAATCAATTTATTTGTTAAATTAAGCTCAAGAGCAAAGGGGAACTAAATCCGATAAAGGGAAAAGAGAAAGTAAACGAATAGCCGTGGATATCTAGTCGTCGACCACTTCTGAGGTAAGTTTTAAGTGATTAAATGTTGAGTAAATTCAATCATAATAGGACATAATGAGTTGATTTAATAAGATATGATGTGGCCATGATATGTTTTGAACTCAAATGGTGAGTTCATAAGTGTTTGGACTCGGAAATTTAAGAGCAAATTTTAATATTTTGCTTAGGACAGCAGCAGTAACGTGACTTTAGAAAATCACCATAAATTGATGGTGTGGAATTATAGGCTGAATAAAATATGTAATAAAATCTTAGTTAGTCTAGTTTCTTATAAAAGAGACCATGTGAGCAAAGAAAATTCCTACAAAGAGATATTTAAAGTTGAGTGAGACGGTGTCAGAATGACTCTGAAATCCCCTGTTCGGTTTTTAGAAAATAATTATAATTTGAAAAAAATGGTTATAAGATAAAATTTATATGCTTAGACTCCTTAATGAGTCTAGTTTCAAATGGAATCAAATAGAACATATTTTGAATTCTGTACAATGAGAAATTTGATTCGTAGTGAAGAGTGGTCAGATTAGTCAAACAGTGAAACAGGGGAAACTTTAAGAAATATCTGGTATTGATTGGCCAAACCTAAAATTCTGAAAATTTTATGGATGGAACATATATGAGTCTATATTCAGGGAAAATTAACGGCAATTGATTTTGAGTTTTGTAGCTCCATTTATAAATAATTTAGTGACTATTGCTCAGGAAAATAGCTTGTAGTGAATATGTGAATTTGTTGTAAACACTGATGAAACTATTTGAGTTGCTTATAAGCTATTGCTGAAATTGATGTATAAGATATGTATATGTGGTAAAGCCGAATGGCTAATGTGAAATATATATATGAGATTTGTATATGTGGTAAAGCCGAATGGCTAATGTGAAATATGTATGAGATATGTATATGTGGTAAAGCTGAATGGCTAATGCGAAATATATATATATGAGATATGTATATGTGGTAAAGCCGAATGGTCAATGTGAAATATATATATATGAGATATGTATATGTGGTAAAGCCGAATGGCTAATGTGAAATATGTATGAGATATGCATATGTGGTAAAGCCGAATGGTCAATTCGAAATATATATATGAGATATGTATATGTGGTAAAGCCGAATGGCTAGTGTGAAATATGTATGAGATATGTATATGTGGTAAAGCCGAATGGCTAGTGTGAAATATGTAGGCGATGTGTGTATATTGTGGCCGAATGACCAAATGTGAAAGGTGTGTATTATTAGATATTTGATGAGGCAAATGAATTACAAATATGACAGTCGATGTGAATGTTGTAACATGTGATTAAATGTACATGAAACTTGGAAATATATATTTCGGGTAAGACCCGATGACTACGTGTGGAGATTATGTCCGGGTAAGACCCGATGACTACGTGTGGAGATTTTGTCCGGGTAAGACCCAATAACTTCGTGTGGAGATTTCATCTGAGCTAAAGGTCTCGCCGATAATCCGAGTAGAGGTTAAAGCTATAAAACTTCATAATAAGAATTGCTTATAAATATATTCAATGCGAAAGGTTAAACAGGTATGTACTCCAAGTTTATATGTGAGCTTGATTTGAACTAAATCATAAGGTAGTTATGTGATACATACGAGAGCAATCTATGAGACTATTCCTATGATTATGTGACATCGGATCAGTGTGAGAGGTTATGTGAAATTATACAATATATCTATGTCACATGAGCTCACTTTTATGTCAAAGTTTATCTGCCTATTGTATATGATGAGATGTGCATATTCGGTAAAGGGATGGTATGCCCGAAGGAAGAGTGAAATAAAAATACGAACAACTATGTTATAATTTGATTGTTATATGTTGACACTGCTTAAAACTTACTAAACATTGTAATGCTTACTCCGTTTACTTTGTTTTCTCTGTTTTATAGATCTCATTTCGAAGCTACAGGCTCGGGGATCGTCAGCAACTAGTCATACTATCACTATCCACTACTTGTTACTGTTATGTTTTGAATTATTTTATGGCATGTATAGAATAGACCAGTGGCCGAAGAATATTTTGGTTAATGTATATAAGCCATGCGAAAATGGCATCTTTTGAATGTGTACTTATAGAAGTTTAAATTGTATCCCTGAGTGTCTTTAGTACTTATCTAAAGGAATGTTCAAAAAAAAAATTTAATGTTCTAATATGAGTTTCAGGTCCGGTAATGCCCCTTTACCTATTCCAGCGACGGATACGGGATTGGGGTGTTACATATGCGCAGGAGTGCATGTCCTCAGAAGCCGCCATGTGTAAGAGGTTCGAGGATGGTCTTAATGAAGATATCCGAGTATTTGTTGGCATCCTAGAACTAAGAGAATTTGTAGTGCTCATTGAGAGAGCATGCAAGGTAGAAGAGCTAGTGAAATAGAGGAGGAAAGTGGCTATTGAGTCGCAAGATTCGAAGAAGAGATAGATGGGGAAGTCACATCAGTCCTCATCTAAGAGACCGAAGGAATTTGCTACTCGATCGAATGCTTCAGTGGGGTTTTTGAATAGAAACAAGAACCGGCAGAACACAACTTCTAGAGCCCAAACCACTTCTGTCGCATGCATCAGTAGTGCTCGGCCGAATAGGCTAGAATGTTCTCAATATGGTAGGCGACACTTCAACGAGTGCCGGGGGGATGAAAGGGGTTGTTTTAAGTGGATCACTAGAACATTTCATCTGAAATTGTGCTGAAATGGAAGAAAAAAAGAGACAAAGCAAGAAGCGAAGGCAAGTAGTGCTCCTTTGAGGGGTAGACCACAAAAGAACTCTGGAAGCGGGGCTACTACCAGGGGTGCACCCAAAGATGCTACAGTGCGGTCCAAGGGTAGAGCGCCTACAAGGACTTACGCTATTCATACCCGTGAAGAGGCAGAATCTCCCGACGTGATCACGAGTACTATTTCTAGTCATGAAATATCTGTTGTTGCTTTAATTGACCCGGGATCTACCCACTTTTATATTTGTATGGAATTGATACCTCGTATGAACATGATAGTAGAGTCCACTGAGTTTGTAATAAAAGTGTCTAACCCTTTAGGCGGACATGTGCTAGTGGACCAAGTATGTAGAAATTGTCCTTTGACAATTAGAGGTCATTATTTTCTGACTAACTTGATGTTATTGCCGTTTAATGAATTTGATGTAATCCTTAGGATGGATTGGTTGACTTTTCATAGTGTTGTAGTGGACTGTGGGAGAAAAGTTATTGAGTTGAAATGTGAAGACGAAAATGTTCTTCTGGTTGGGCGAGATGAATCAGATAATTTGCCTGTAATAGTATCGTCTTTGACTGTTGAGGAATATTTGAGGAAAGAATATGAGGCTTATCTTGCTTTTGTGTTGAATACTCAAGTGTCTGAGTTGAAGATAGAATCGATACCAGTGGTTTTTGAGTTTACAGACGTGTTTCCAGAGGAATTACCAGGATTACCTCTAGTGAGGGAAGTAGAGTTCAGAATCGAGTTGACACCGAGCACGAAACCTATCTCGATTACTCCGTATAGGATGGCTCCTACGAAGTTAAAGGAGTTGAAAGCTCAACTACAAGAGTTAACTGACTAGGGCTTTGTGAGACTGAGCTTTTCCTTGTGGGGTGCTCTGGTGCTCTTTGTGAAAAAGAAAGATGGGTTAATGAGGTTATGCATTAACTATAGACAGCTCAATAAGGTAACAGTGAAGAACAAGTATCCTTTGCCAAGGATTGATGACCTGTTTGATCAGTTAAAGGGAGCCACTATATTTTCCAAGATTGACCTGAGGTCAGGATGCTACCAGTTAAGAGTGAAAGAGCAAGACGTACCAAAGACTACGTTTCAGACAAGATACGGGCATTATGAGTTCCTCGTCATGCCTTTTGGTTTGACAAAATGCCTCGGTGGTGTTTATGGATTTGATGAACCGCATTTTCAGCCATATTTGGATAAGTTCGTGGTAGTCTTTATCGACGACATACTGATTTACTTGCGTGATGAGAGTGAACATGTGAAGTATTTGAGGACTGTATTATAGACCCTGAGAGACAAACAATTGTATGCCAAGTTCAGTAAGAGTGAATTCTGGCTTAGGGAGGTTTGATTTTTAGGACACATTGTGTCGAGTGACGGGATTAGAGTTGACCCAAGAAAAATCTTGGCTATTGTTGAATGGAAACCGTCAAAGAATGTGACGGAAGTCCGAAGCTTTTTGGGTTTGGTAGAATACTATAGAAGGTTTGTTCAAGGGTTTTCTATGATAGCTACTCCAATAATGAGGCTACTATAGAAGGATGTCAAATTTGAGTGGTTAGAAAAGTGCCAACAAAGTTTCGAGAAATTAAAGGTTTTGTTGACCGAAGCCCCAGTGTTAGTGCAACCAGAGTCAGGTAAGAAATTTGTGATATATAGCGACGCCTCCTCGAATGGGTTGGGGTGTGTACTCATGCAAGAAGGCAAGGTTATAGCCTACGCTTCAAGACAGCTAAAGCCACATGAGAAAAATTACCCGACACAGGATCTAGAGTTGGCCGCCATCGTGTTCGCATTGAAGATTTGGAGACACCATTTGTATGGCGAGAAACGCCGAATATTTAATGATCACAAAAGTCTCAAATATTTGATGACTCAAAAAGGAGTTGAATCTATGGAAAAAAAGGTGGCTAGAGCTGATAAAGGATTATGAGTTGGTGATTGACTATCAAGAGATCCGTGAGGCTCAAAAAGATGATAAGGAGTTGCAAGCTAAGAAGACTCAGTGTGAGACGGAAAAGGAATCTGAGTTTCGTATTGGTGTTGATGGATGTTTAATGTTCAAAAATAGAGTTTTTGTACCCAAGGGCAATGAGCTTATTCAGAAGATTCTGCGAGAGGCACATAATGGTTGTTTGTCCGTCCACTCGGGTAGTGTAAAAATGTATAACGACCTGAAGAAAATATATTGGTGGTCGGGGATGAAAAGAGATATTTCAGAATTCATTTCCAAGTGTCTTGTGTTTCAACAAGTGAAAGCTAAACACCAAGTACCTTTGGGTATACTTCAGCCTATAACGGTTCCAGAATGGAACTGGGATCAGATTACCATGGATTCTGTGACGGGCTTGCTGATAACCCCGAAGAAAAATGATGTTGTTTGGGTTATTGTGGATAGGTTAACAAAGTCGGTACATTTTATACCAGCTCGTACGACTAATCCCTTAAAAATATTGGCTAACTTGTACGTTTCTGAGATTGTGAATGTAACACCCCTTACCCAAGATCGTCGCCGGAGTCGAGCACGAGGCATTACCAGACTTAGCTTACTAATTCGGGGCATAAAAATTTGCCTTTAAAATTAATATAGTTTCATTTATTCATTATGTCCCTAAAAAGGGTCCTTGAGACCCTAAAACATGAAATTAAAATGGTTCGAGAACAAACTGGAATCAATAAAAAATTTTCAGTCACTTAAACAAATCAAAACAAATTATTTCATCTTTCATAAATAAACTGTCTATCTACATCATAGTCACTAAATAAATCATAACTCAAGCTAAAAAACTTAAAATTCAAATCCCTAAATTTTATCTGAAACTAGACTCGTATATCTTCTTAATAATTATTTTTTAGAATTTTTAGTGTAGCCAATTAGTACAGTTTATTAGTTAAAGTTTCCCTTGTTTCAGTGTTCGGCTGCTCTGACCTTTGTTCACTATGAATTAATCTTATCCCTATAAAGAATTCAAATAACCATGATGTTTATTTCTATTAAAATTATACTCAAAAAGGAATCTATACATATAAAGTATAACTCATAATTATTTTTGTACAATTTTTAGTGAATTTCTAAAGTCAAAACAGGGGATTTAGAAATCACTCTAACCTTCTCTCCCCAAAATTTAAATATCTCATAAAATACAACTCATTTATTTACTATGTTTCTTTCATATGAAAATAGTCTCAATAATATTTAATTATATATCTTATTCACTATCTAAATCCATTTATACTATTTTTCGTGATTTTTCAAATGCATGTCATTACTACTGTCCGATACTGTTTTAAAGCTAATTTCACCTTTTTCATGATTTCCATAGAATAACTAGCATTTAGGCATACATAACACCAAACATGTCCTTGATTAGCCATTCCAATAAGTAATCATTATCAAGCATTTAAATACCATTCATTAGCCATATCATAAGATCATACACACAAAATGGCTACGATGCTATACATGCCATACTCAAAATGAAACGTCTAGATATACCAAAAATAATCCTTGTGATGGTGTGCCCGGACCTCCGACATACTTTACGATCCCCGAGTTAGCTTGAAAAAACTATAAAAAGAAGGAAAAAAATGGGGTAAGTATTAAGCTTAGTAAGTTTGAATGCAAATAAATAACAACATTCATAAGAATTATCTTGCTACTTGGCATGATACTACTTAATGTAACTTCATTAATTGTCATAGACATATTTTAAACTTCTTCACTTACTCACTTACTTAAATAATTACTTAATCAAATTTATTAATACATTTTACTTACCATTTTCTTTATCAAGCATACATGAGAATTATATACTTGCCTTTTCTCTTCTAGCATGAACTTGTCTTACCCTTTTTAGTATAACTCAGTCTTACCTTACCTTACCTTCATATTCTCTTTAACTTTTCGCGTTGAACCACTTGGAATACTAAGGATACATGGGTACCTTATCATTGCCATGACTTGTCATGGTCTTACGTGGTATCCTTTTGAAACTTACCATTGCCATGTCTCGACATGGTCTTACATGGTATCCTTGCCTTATGAACTCACCAATGTCATGCCTTGGTATGGTCTTACATGGGACCTTTGCCTTATAGAAACCTATCAATGTCATGTCTTGACATGGTCTTACATCGTATCCTTGCCTTAGAAACCTTACCAATTTCCATGCCTTGGCATGGTTTTACATGGTATCCTTAAACCCTAATGTTGTGACATTTGTATCCTACACATTCCTAAGGTTCAACTGGGACTTTCTGAAATTACTTCTCCGTCAATTCATGTTTGAATAATTTCATAAAATAAATTTACACATGCTGGAAATTAACAACATTAACATAAAATAATAAAATATTGCATTTATTTACCGCAAACTTACCTCGAAACAAAATACGATCAACTATATCGATTTAGTCCACTATCTTTTTCTTTCCCCGGCCTAACTCCAGATTTCGTTCTTGTTGATCTATAATAAAAAATTTAGCTTATTTAATACTCACATTTATTAAAATAGTCCCTGACTAAAACTTTGGCAAAATTACATTTTTGCCCCTAAACTTTTACATATTTACACTTTTGCCCCAAGGCTAGGAAATTAAACTTCATCCTATTTTCTTATGTTTTATGACATGCTAATCATTTTTCCCTTCTATGACAACATCAAATTCTCACTCTAACATGTACTTATGAGCATTAGGTATTTTTACCGATTATGTTGTTTTACTCATTTTCGCGTAAAATCGCTTAGCAAAAGTTGTTTAACACAATTTCAAGCTTCATATTCTACCATAAGACATCAAAATAAACATATTTCACCTATAGGTATTTTTCCAAATATAAAACCTAGGTTAAATTATTGCTAGAATAAGCTTAATCAATTTACCGAGACTCTAAAAACGTAAAGAACATTAAAAGCAGGGCTAAAACGGACTTACAATCGAGCTAGGAAGCTTGAAAAATCTAGCTATGTCTTCATCATGTGAAATTCGACCAAGGGGTTGAAGATGGAAAAAAATTGGCTTTTAACTTTGTTTTTAATTCATTTTAATAACCAAATGACCAAAATTGGACATTTGTGAACTAGAACACACATTTTACGACTTTTGCAATTTAGTCCTAAATATCAAATTGGACCCTCTATCGATAAAATTTCTAAACAAAATTTTCACACAATCATGCAATCATGCCATAGACCTTAAAATGATAATAAAATAAATTTTTCTACCTCGAATTTATGGTTTCGTAACCACTGTTCAATTTAGGCCCTATTTTGTAATGTTACATTTCTCCCCTTTTAGGGATTTTCGTCCCCGAAAATCTTACCTGCGAAGAGATTTGGGTATTGTTTTTGCGTAGCCTCTTCGGGCTTCCATGTAGCCTCGTCTACCCCATGTCTATTCCATAATACTTTCACAAGTGCAATACATTTGTTCCTTAATTGCTTTACCTCTCAAGCTAGAATCTTTACTGGTTCTTCACCGTAAGTCTTGTCTGGCTAAATCTCAACCTCTGTCTGAGAAATCACATATGTCGGATCTAAACGATAACAATGTATCTAACTCAATCAGCAAAGCTAACTGATATGCTAATGGTTCGACTCTCTCTATCACTTTAAACGGTCCAATAAAGCATGGACTTAGTTTGCCTTTCTTGCCAAATCTAAGAACTTTCTTCCACGGGGATACTTTCAAAAACACTTTGTCACCAACTTGATACTCAATCTCTTTTCTCTTCAAGTCTGCATAAGACTTCTGTCTGTCTCAAGCTGCTTTCAAGCAACCTCTGATGACTTTTACTTTCTCTTCTGTTTCTTTAACTAGATCAACCCCGTAAATTTGATTTTCCTTAAACTCTATCCAATACAAAGGTGTGCGACATTTACGTCCATACAAAGCTTCATAAGGTGCCATCTTCAAACTCGACTGATAACTATTATTGTAGGCAAACTCTACTAATGGTAAGTACTTTTCCCAACTGCCTTGAAATTCTAGTACACAGCATCTAAGCACATCTTCAACTACCTGAATAACTCTCTCTGACTGGACGTCGGTTTGAGGATGGAAAACTGTACTAAAACTCAACTTTGTGCCCAAAGCTTCCTATAACTTCTTCCAAAACCGTGAAGTAAATCTCAGACCTCTGTCTGAAATGATCGATAATGGTACCCCGTGTAGTTTGACTATCTCTGAAATATACAACTCAGCCAACTTGTCAAGTGAATAATCCATACAAACTGGGATAAAATGAGCCAACTTCGTTAACTTATCAATCACAACCCATACTGTATCTTTCTTTCTCGGTGTCAACGGTAATCTTGTCACAAAATCCATAGTAACTCGGTCTCATTTCCACTCAGGGACTAGCACAGGCTGTAATAAACCTGAAGGTACCTAATGTTCGGCCTTTACCTGCTGACAGATCAAGCATCTAGAAACAAACTCTGAAATGTCCCTTTTCATTCCTACCCACCAGTACATATTCTTCAAATCATTATACATCTTTGTACTACCTGGATGAATAGACAAAGAACTACTCTGTGCTTCCTGTAAGACCTTTCGAATAAACTCATCATTCTTCAATACACATACCTTGTCTCTGAACATCAAACAACCGTCAGAACTAATCTAAAAATCTGACTTTATATCCGACTCACACTGAGCTCTTTTGGCTAACAACTCACTGTCATTTTCCTGAGCTTCACAAATTTCTTGATGAAACATTGGTTTAGCACTCAACTCAGCTAAGATAAAACAATCATCTTATAAGGCTAGACTAGTGTTCAAAGCTCTTAATGCAAACAAAGATTTCCTTCTCAAAGCATCAGCAACAATGTTTGCCTTACCTGGGTGATAATCGATCACTAGCTCATAATCTTTAATCAACTCTAGCCATCTTCTTTGCCTCAAATTCAAATCTTTTTGAGTTAGAAAATATTTCAAACTTTTGTGATCAGTAAATATTCAGCAATTCTCACCGTACAAATGATGTCTCCAGATCTTCAGCACAAAAACAATGGCAGCTAGCTCTAAATCATGTGTCGGATAGTTCTTCTCACCTGGCTTTAGTTGTCTAGAGGTATAAGCAATTACCTTTCCTTCCTGCATAAGTACACAACCAAGTCCGTTAATGGACGCATCACTGTAGATCACAAACTCCTTACCTAGTTCTGGTTGTACTAAAACAGGAGCTTCAGTGAACAATGCCTTTAACTTGTCAAAACTCTGTTGACACTTCTCATTCCATTCAAACTTGACATTCTTTCATAGCAATCTTGTCAGTGGGGTAGCTATCATGGAAAATCCCTCTACAAATCGTTTATAATATCCGGCAAGACTAAGAAAACTTCTGACTTCTGATACATTTCTAGGAGGCTTCTAATCAACAATAGCTGAAATCTTGCTCGAATCAACCTTGATACCTTCACCTGAGACAATATGTCCAAGAAAACCAACTTCTCGCACCCAGAACTCACTTTTCCTGAACTTGGCATACAACTGATTATCTCTCAGAATCTGTAAAACTGTCCTCAAATGCTCTGCATGCTCAGTCTCATCATGAGAATAAATCAAGATATCATCAATGAACACAACTACAAACTTATCCAGGTACGGTCTAAAAATTCTGTTCATTAAGTCCATGAAAATGGCAGGAGCATTAGTTAAGCCACATGGCATCACAAGGAACTCATAATGACCATACCTAGTCCGAAAAGCAGTCTTTGGGACATCTGACTTTTTAACTCGCAACTAATAATATCCGGATCTAAAATCTATCTTGGAGAACACAGTGGCTCCCTTCAATTGATCAAACAAATCATCAATTCTAGGCAGTGGATACTTATTCTTTACTGTTACCTTGTTAAGCTGCCGATAATCTATGCACAATCTCATCGATCCGTCTTTCTTTTTCACAAATAGCACTCGTGCACCCCATGGTGAACTACTAGGTCTTGCAAAGCCTTTATATGTTAATTCTTGCAACTGAGCTTTTAATGCTTTCAATTCCAACGGGGTCATTCTATAAGGAGCAATAGAAATGGGTGTGGTACCTGGAATCAACTCAATACCAAACTCAACTTCTCTAACAGGAGGCAAACCTGGTAGTTCTTCTGGAAACACATCGAGAAACTCACATACCAAAAACACTTATTCAATTTTCAATTCTAGATCTTTAGTGTTCAATACAAAAGTAAGATAAAGTTCATACCCTTTTCTCAAACATTTCTGAGTAGACATAACAGAAATCATGGCAAACGAACTATCTGACTCTTCTGAATTAACCTGAAGAATTTTACCATTTTCACACTTCAACTCAATGAATTTCTTTCCACAATTCACTATCACATCATGTGTAGTCAACCAATCCATACCAAGAATCACATCAAATTCATCAAACAGCAATAGCATGAGATCGACCGGGAAACAGTGACCTCTAATCATCAAAGGGCAATTTCTAAATATTTTATCTACTAATACAAGTTTGCCTAATGGATTCGATACTTTAATCACAAATTCTTTAGATTCTATAGGCATACTCATACTAGGCATCAATTTCATACAAACATATGAATGGGTCGAACCCGGATCAATCAAAGCAATAACTCTAGTATCATGGAGAGAAAATGTACCAGTAATCACATCGGGGAAGGATGCCTCTTCACGAGCACAGATAGTATAGTTCCTCGCAGGTGCTCTAACATCTGGCCTCACTGCTGAATCTCTAGATGCACCTCTATTACTTGCCCCAGCTCCTAGATTTCTCAGTGATCTGCCTGTGACAGAAGTGTTGCCTGATCTTAAACTCGGTATTGCTTCTCTTTTAATCATCTCGGGACGCTCCCGAATAAAATGGTTTGGTGCACCACATCAGAAACAACCTGTCTCAGTTGCTCGACACTGTCCTGGGTGATGTCGACCACATCGGGGATACTCTGGTCTATCAGGCTGAACACTGCCAACACTTGCAATCGAATTGGTCTGAGCTTTTAGACTCATAAATCTTCTGCCTCTGTTTCAGCTAGAATATCCAACTGAAAAATTAGATCTAGTGGAGAACTCTATAGGCCTCTTAGATGTAGACTGAAATGACTTGCTCATTATTCTTTTCTTCGTGTCTTGCGTCTCAATTTCAACATTGGCCTTTCTTTTTAACAGCTCCTCTGCCTTACAGGCTCTCTCAACTAGGACAACAAACTCTTTTATTTCTAGGACACCAACTGACAATCGGATATCATCATTAAGCCCAGCTTCAAATCTTTTGCACATAATAGCCTCTGTAGACACATCTCGAGCATAATTGCTGAGTCTACCAAACTCGCGCTCATATTCAGTCACTGTCATATTGCCCTGTTTCAACTCTAGAAACTCTTTTCTTTTCTGGTCAACAAACTTCTGACTGATGTACTTTTTACGAAATACCTCCTAAAAGAAATCTCAAGTGACTCTCTCTTTCAGTACAACTGATACAACTGTCTTCCACCAATGGTAGGCTGAATCTCTAAGAAGTGATACAACACATTTCATACATTCCTCAGGTGTGCAGGATAACTCATCAAAGACTCTAATAGTATTCTTGAGCCAAAATTCTTTCTTTTCTACATCATCATCTTTTGTAGCTCGAAACTCTTCGGCTCCTTGTTTTCTGATTTTATCAATTGGTTGTTTTTCTCTTATAATCGTACCTATGATCGAGGGAGCTACATGGGTGGTCTGAGGATCATGAGGGTGTGGAGGTCTAACAGTCGAATTCGTACGAATGAACTCTGCAAACCATTCATTCATAGCTTGGAAGAAGGCTTCTCGAGCCCCTCCTCCCTGACTAACTGTAACGGGCCTTTCACTACTATCTAGTGGCACCGTCCCATCTGCAGGAGCTAGCGTGTTACTCTCTACATCATCTGCACCAGCTTGTTCGGGATACATAACTATAAAAGAAAACATTTTAAATTCGTCAAAAGTTGTCACACTATCAACATATAAGTATGGCATGTATAGCTAGACTCTTACTCATACTAAATATTCCAAGAACTAACTAAACCTGGCTCTGATACCACTAAACGTAACACCCCTTACCTGAGACAGTCATCGGAGTCGAGCACGAGACATTACCAAACTTAGCTTATTAATTCGGGGCATAAAAATTTGACTTTAAAATTAATATAGTTTCATTCATTCATTCATTATGTCCCTAAAAAGGGTCCTCAAGACCCTAAAATATGAAATTGAAATGGTTCAGGAACAAACCGGAATCAATAAAAATTTTCCGATCACTTAAAAGAATCAAAATAATTTATTTCATCTTTCATAAATAAACTATCTATCTGCGTCATATTCACTAAATAAATCATAACTTGAGTTACGAAACTCGAAACTAAAATCCATAAATTTTATTTGAAAATAAACTCGTATATCTTCTTACTAAATTTTTTTTCAGAATTTTTGGTCAAGCCAAGTAGTACAGTTTATTAGTTAAAGTTTCCCCGGTTTCAGTGTTCAGCTGCTCTAACCTCTGTTCACTACGAGTTGATATTATCCCTATACAGAATTCAAATAACCATGACATTGATTTATATTGAAAGTAGACTCAATAAAGAATATGTATATATAAAGTATAACACATAATTATTTTTGTACAATTTTTAATGAATTTCTAAATTCAGAATAGGGGATTCAAAAATCACTCTGACCTTGTCTCACCAAAATTTAAATATCTCATAAAATACAACTCCTTTATTTACTCTGTTTCTTTCATATAAACATATACTCAATAATCTTTAATTATATATCTTATTCACTATCTAAATCCATTTCTACTATTTTTAGTGATTTTTCAAATTCTCATCATTACTGCTGTCTGATACTGTTTTAAAGCTAATTTCACCTTTTTCATGATTTCCTTAGAATAACTAGCATTTAGGCATACATAACACCAAACATGTCCTTGATTAGCCATTCCAATAGGTAATCATTATCAAGCATTTACATACTTTCATTAGCCATATCATAAGATCATACACACAAAATGGCTACGATGCTAAACATGCCATATTCAAAATGAAACGTCTAGCTATACCAAAAATAATCCTTGTGATAGTGTGATCGGACCTCCGACGTACTTTACGATCCCTGAGTTAGCTTAACAAAACTATACAAAGAAGGAAAATAAAGGGGGTAAGTATTAAGCTTAGTAAGTTTGCGTGCAAATAAATAACAACATTCATAAGAATTATCTTACTACTTGGCATTATACTACTAAATGTAACTTCATTAATTGTCATAGACATATTTTAAACTTCTTAACTTACTCGCTTACCTAAATACTTACTTAATTAATCACATTTATTAATACATTTTACTTACCTTTTTCGTTATCAAGTACACATGAACATTATATACTTACCTTTGCTCTTCTAGCATGAACTTGTCTTACCCTTTTTAGTATAACTCGTCTTACCTT
This sequence comes from Gossypium hirsutum, assembly GCF_007990345.1. Classification (NCBI taxonomy): domain Eukaryota; kingdom Viridiplantae; phylum Streptophyta; class Magnoliopsida; order Malvales; family Malvaceae; genus Gossypium; species Gossypium hirsutum. Next base: position 103,497,380 of record NC_053424.1, on the reverse strand, counting down.
ACCTTACCTTGATATTCTCTTTAAATTTTCCCATTGAACCACTTGGAATGCTCAGGATACACGGGTACCTTACCATTGCCATGACTTGTCATGGTCTTACGTGGTATCCTTTTGAAACTTACCATTACCATGTCTCGACATGGTCTTACATGGTATCCTTGTCTTATGAACTCACCAATGCCATGCCTTGGCATAGTCTTACATGGGACCTTTGCCTTATAGAAAATTATCAATGTCATGTCTTGACATGGTCTTACATGATAACCTTGCCTTAAAAATCTCACCAATTGTCATGCCTTGGCATGGTCTTACATGGTATCCTTAAACCCTAATGTCATGACATTTGTATCCTACACATTCCTAAGGTTCAACCAGGACTTTCTGAAATTACTTCTCCGTCAATTCATTCTTGAGTCTTCTTTGAATAATGTCATAAAATAAATTTACAGATGTTGGAAATTAACAAAATTAACATAAAATAATAGAATATTGCATTTATTTACCGCAAACTTACCTCGAAACAAAATACGATCAACTATATCGATTTAGTCCACTATCTTTTCCTTTCCCCAGTCTAACTCTGAATTTCGTTCTCCTTGATCTATAATAAAAAATTTAGCTTATTTAATACTCACATTTATTAAAACAGTCCTTGACTAAAACTTTGGCAAAATTACATTTTTGCCCCTAAACTTTTACATATTTACACTTTTTCCCCAATGCTCGAAAATTAAACTTCATCCTATCTTCTTATGTTTTATGACATGCTGATAATTTTTCCCTTCTATGACAACATCAAATTCTCACTCTAACATGTACTTATGAACATTAGGTATTTTTACCGATTATGTTGTTTTACTCGTTTTCACGTAAAATCGCTTAGCAAAAGTTGTTTAACTCAATTTCAAGCTTCATATTCTACCATAAAACATCAAAATAAACACATTTCACCTATGGGTATTTTTCAAAATATAAACCCTAGGTTAAATTATTGCTAGAATAAGCTTAATCAAGTTACTAGGACTCCAAAAACGTAAAGAAAATTAAAAACAGGGCTAAAACAGACTTACAATTGAGCTTGGAAGCTTGAAAAACCCTAGCTATGTCTTCCTCATGTGAAATTCGGCCAAGGGGTTGAAGATGGACAAAAATTGGCTTTTAATTTTGTTTTTAATTCATTTTAATAACTAAATAACCAAAATGCCCTTAATTAAAAACTATGGTGTTTTATCGTCCTTTAGGTATTTTTGTCCAAACTAGTATAATGGTCTAATTACTATCGAAGGAACTTCACTTTAAAAACCCATTACTCACAAGTACTTAGTACCTTTGTGAACTAGAACACACATTTTATGACTTTTGCAATTTAGTCCTAAATATCAAGTTGGACCCTCTATCGATAAAATTTCTAAACGAAATTTTCACATAATCATGCAATCATGCCATAGACCTTAAAATGATTATAAAATAAATTTTTCTACCTTGGATTTATGGTTTCGCAACCACTATTTCGTTTAGGCCCTATTTTGGGATGTTACAATGAGGCTACATGGAGTCCTGTTGTCGATTATTTCGAATAGAGACCCGAGACTTACCTCGAGGTTTTGAAAAAAGTTACAAGAGGCATTAGGGACAAAGTTGAGTTTTAGCACGACATTCCATCCACAAACCTACTGCCAGTCGAAGAGAGTGATTAAGATTTTAAAGGACATGTTACGGTGTTGCGTTCTCGAGTTTCAGGGAAATTGGGAAAGATACTTACCATTCATTGAATTCGCCTACAACAACAGTTATCAAACAAGTCTAAAAATGGCACCTTACGTGGCTTTATATAGGCAAAAGTGTCGAACTCCCTTATATTGAACTGAGCTCAGAGAGAGTCAGATTCACGGAGTCGATTTAATCAAAGAGACTGAAGAGAAAGTTAAAGTGATTCGTGACTACTTGAAGGCCGCTTTGGATAAACAGATATCCTATGCAGATTTAAAACTTAAAGAGATCGAATTTCAAATGGGTGATCGAGTGTTTTTGAAGGTATCCCTGTGGAGGAAAGTCTTCAGATTTGGTAAAAGAGGCAAGTTGAGTCCTCGCTTCATAAGACCTTATAAGGTTATCGAGAGAGTAGGACCGGTTGCCTACCGTTTGGCTTTGCCACCAGAATTGGAAAAGATTCACGATGTGTTTCATGTATCCATGTTATGTCGATATAGATCAGACCCTTCACATGTGATTGCGCCAACCGAGGTTGAAATTTATCAGGACATGACTTATGGCGAAGAGCCGGTCAAGATTTTAGCTCGGGAAGTCAAACAATTGAGAGGAAGCCACATGGGAACCAGAGGAGATTATGAGAGATCAATACCCAAACTTATTCGCTGGTAAGATTTTCGGGGATGAAAATCCCTACGGGGGAGAAATGTAATAGCCCGATTTAGGGCATAGTCAGAATAGTGGTCTCAAGACCACAAATCCAGAGTTGAATAAATTATTTTATTATTACTATTTGGGAATCATTGCATGTTTTTATATGGGTATGAAAAAATTGGTGAGTTAATTTTGATGTTTGCGAGTCCAATTGCGAGAAAGAACTAAATCGCATAAAATGCAAAAGCCCTAAATGATAGCTAAAAGTGTCAAACAGCTAGATAATAAAAATTGGAGGTCTTTAAAGGGCAATTAGACCCTATTGTGATAGCTTGGCCTGCCATAGGAGGTAAAAATGTTGAAAAGTCAACATTAGGTAAGTTGATGACATAATGTATGATATAATAATGCCCTAAGCCTAGCTATCATCTTTTTCTTTCATTCTTTCTTCTTTACCATCAATTTTTTAGCCATTTTTAGGGGTTTGAGCTTCAAAATTTTTAGCAACTCATTCCTCTTGCAAGCAAGTGATTTTTATGGCTTTTCTTGAATATTTTTGTACTTTTAAGACCCTTGGAGCATAAGCTTTCAAATGAAGGTACTATTTTGCAAAATGAATAAGAGTTTAGGGTTTTTCCATGAAAGGATTTGTAATGTTTTCTGAGGTTTTGTGGAAGAAAAATGAGTCTTGGGTGTCTTATAACCAACTTTTGTAAAAGGTGTTAGCATGAAAACACCTAAAAGGACTATTTTGCACAAGTTGTAAAATAGATGTTAAATATGTGAAATAGTGAGAATTTGGACTTGCTATAAGAGGAAAATGGGTTCGAATATGCTTAAGATGTGAAGAAATTCGATAAAAATCAATTTTCAGACTTAGGAGTAAAAGGGTCATTTTACAAAAGTCTAGGGGCAAATTGGTCATCTTGCCCAATTATGAATTGTAGAGTGCCTAGATTGATAAAGTGACTAAATAAGTGAATTTTTCTATTATAGATCAAGAAATACTGAATCCGAACCTAGACCGGGGAAATGCCAAGCAAATTGACTAAATCGACTAGTCGCCACATTTTGTAATCCGAGGTAAGTTGTATGTAAATAATACAACTACATTGCTTATGTATGTTTTGAATTGTATTTGAATAATTATAGCATGAATTGTTTGATTTCGGAAATGAGATAATATGATGAGAATAGAGATGATAGAATTCCCGAATGAACCTCAGGAAATAAATCGGGTATTCATGCCATGACATTTGGGTCACTTGTGTTAGCTAGTGTAAGACATGTCTGGGACATGCATCAGTCACATCATGAAAGCCAGTGAAGACCATGCCTGGGACATGGCATGGCATTGAGACAAGTGCTAGTGTAAGACATGTCTAGGACATGCATCGGCCTTGAGACGTAAGCTAGTGTAAGACATGTCTGGGACATGCATCGGCTACGAGATGTGTAAGTGTAAGATCATGTCTGGGACATGGCATCGGCACAGATATACTAGAAATTATGTAAGACCATGTCTGGTACATGCCATTGATGTCTGACCCTATATTTGAAATGAGTATCCGATAATGTTCCACATGGTTCAACAGTGAAAGTATGATTTAAAGTTAACTCGGAAAGTATAACCGTGTTGTGAGTGGTACAGGTACCTATATGGTATGTATGAAATGTGAGCTCAATATATGCTATATGAGGTATAATGAATATTGATGAGTAAGTTTTGTAATGAATATTGATGAGTAAGTTTTACTTATGCCACTTGTGTGTTATGATACTTGTTGATGAATGGTAAAGATATGTTGTATATTTATTTCTGTGCAACTTATTAAACTTTATGCTTAGTCCCTCTCCTTTTTCGTTTTCTTATAGTGTTGCCTATCTAGCTCAAGGATCAACAGAAGTCAAAGATATTGATCACACTATCAGTCGAAGCTTTTGGTATTGTTTGATTTATATTTTTGAATATGGCATGTATAGGGCTTAGGCTTTGCTATTTTTGTGTCATTGAAAACTAGCCAAATGTGTTAGCTTGGGTTGGGAACCCTTCATTTTGTTTTAAGCCTTGAATGATGGCTAATATTCTTTTTGATTTATATGCAAAGATGTTATTTTCATAGATGAGTAAAATGCACAAATGGAATGTTGTTTATTGTGGCTGATTTGGTTGCATGGGATAGTCTTATCTTGATTGTGGTTGCTATTATGCACGTTGTGTAAGTAAAGGTGGCAAATAGGCTTGGTAAATAGCCTTATATTGTCCATACGGGTAGACACACGGGTGTGTGTCTAGACCGTGTGTGACGCACAGTCTGTCCCATGGGAGTGTGGTCTGGCCGTGTGTCCCCTGCACGTAAAAATTTCAAGTCAGCATGCATGATAGTAAAAAAACAGGCAGAGACACGGTTGTGTGTCTCAGCCGTGTGATGGACACGGCATAACACATGGGCATGTGCATTGGCCATGTGATATTTTGGGGATGCTAATGTCAGAAATAGAATGTTCATGTTTTTGTACACGGGCTAGGACACGGGCGTGTCATGGCCGTGTGAAAGACACGGGCCAGGCACATGAGCGTGTCATGGCTGTGTGAAAGACACGGTCCAGGCACACAGGCGTATGCCAGGCCATGTGAAAACCCCTATAAGTGTGCATTTAGAATTAATTCGACATAGGTGGAGGACACAGGCATGTCCCTATATAATCAACACGACCATGTTGAAATGGCCACTTGGGGTGTTGCCCCTCTACACCGGCATGTGCCCTGTTTCAAAGTCAAATTTTCTATAGATGGTTTAAGGACCCGGGTTGATCCCGAATAGTTTTCAATGGTCGATTTGGGGCTCATAGGCCCATAATAAGAAGTTTTAAGTAGAAACTAAAAAAGTTCTAATTTGGTTCAAGTCTTGGTGTCTTGGGAACGTTTGTATGCATGAGATCGAGTTAAGTAATGCCTCGTATTCTACTCCAGCGTGGGTTACGGGTATGGAGTGTTACATTAATACCTTTATACCTATAATTCCAGCATTTAATCAACTTAGTCCACTTATCTTTTGACCCAATGGATCTAAATTGGGCTAAATCGAATTGGCTCTAAGTAGAATACCCTTTTGGTCTCACCTACTTAAATTACTATCTAGAGTAATCAATTCTAGGGTTTCAAGCACATTCTATTTAATCCAATTAATCTATTTCAAACTTTAACTTAGATTAACTATGCCCAATTCAATTAATCAAACTCTCTAAGGATTTAGTTACTACCCATACTAAACATACTTAACCAGATTAATTCGTAAAACATCAAAATAATGAAATATGAAAAGCAAAGGTTAAGAGATGCTAAAAAATCTATCCAATTTGATGCTTGAGATCACTTGGGCAATAATGGAGATCGTTGAACGCTCATGATTGGAAGTTTTGTAGTAAACACAAGTGTAAAAAGTAATTAATAGAATCAAATAACGAAATTAAAAGAACTAAAATTTATTTCGAATGAAAACTAAAGAACAACAATGTTTAATCATTAAACATATCTACTCTACTAGACTAAAGTGTTATAAAGTCCCTTCTTCTAATGTTTTTATGCTACATTTATAGTAATAACATTCGAGCCGACTCGACCCTTAATTACAAGTTAATTTTTATTATGTGGACAGAAACACCCTTGTAGATTTTGAATCTGTCGAGCATCAATGTTGCGACATTCCAAGTCGAATGTCACGACTTTAGAGGCAAATTTCTCGGGTTCTTGGAGTAGGGTCAGATATCGCGACTTTTGTTTCTTAATGTCGCGACTTTGTTGCAGCTTTGTGATCAACTTCCATCTTTGGCTACTGTCTCGAATGTTGTGACTTCCAATGTTGAATGACATGACTTTAGGGTCTAATGTCGCAACTTTGGCCATAGTTTACTTCCCTTGTCAATGTTTGTCAAAATTTCATATAAGTGTTGGAACAGCTTCAATGTCGTGACTTTAGTATCTTAATGTTGCGACATTTGGTTTAGTTCACTAACTCATTGGCTTTATTTGGTTCAAGTAATTTTTTGCACACTACATCAACTCGTTAGAATTCATTAGGCTTGAATTGGCCTAATTGGTCAAGAAACATCATAAAAAGACTAATTTTATTCAATTATAGACTTATTTTATCCATTAGTGTGCAAGTAATTTATTGCACGCTACCTCAACTCGTTAGAATTCATTAGATTTGAATTGGCCTAATTGGTCAAGAAACATCATAAAAAGACTCATTTTATTCAACTATAGATAACTAACATATAATTTTTAAAACAAATAAAATGACATAAAATGTTTGATTACAAACTCTTTAAGTATCGGAAAGAACCTAATTTGCTATATTAACTTATGGTAGCCCACCTTCTCCCAACACATGCGGAAGGCTTACGAGAGGCCTGCTTTCATACATGAGGGAAGGCCTACAGAAAGTTCTGCTTCTAAAACATAGGGGAGGCTTATGAGAGGCCACTTCTATATATTAAGGGAGGCATACTGAAGAATTTAGACTCTTATGACTGTTTGATTTCTAGTTTCTTCTAAGAAATCCAAGTTCTAACAAAGCATCACTTAATTGACCTAAGAGGTGTAGTTCAATACACAGTGGGTATTGAGGCCAATTTCTATAGGTATCACTACTTTAGTCCCCAACATCAAGTTGAAGGGGGTCTCTATGGTTCTAGAATGTGATGTTGTACAAAGTGACCATAAGACTCTAGGAAGCTTTTCTAACCATCTGTTTTTGGCCACTTTACTTTATTTTTTAACCTTTGGAGAACTTTCTTACTAGTGACTTCAGATTAGCCATTTTTCTATAGTGTTTTTAATAGGTTGTGGGCTAATGATATGTGGATATTTCCATAAAAATCTTTGAATTTTCCCTAAAATTGGGTCACCTTGTTTGCAATTATCAATTTTGGGATCCCATTTTGGGATCTCGTATCAGTAGATAATGGCTTTCCATACAAAATTCTCCATTTGTTTCTCGGTGATGGTGGCTAAGGCTTCTGCTTCCATCCACTTGGTAAAGTATTGGCCACTATGATATACTTCTTCTAAGCTATAACGAGTGGTAACAGGCCAACAATATCTATTCCGCAAGTGTTGAAAGGCCAGAGACTGGTGATGTTGTGAAGGGGTTACGTTAGTTGTTAGGTATTGGTGAAAATTTGTGGTAGGGTTCACACTTAGCAACATATTTGATCGCATCTTTCTACATTGGAGGACAGTAGCATCTGTATCGTATGACCCATTGGACAAGAGCCCTTACCTTTAAATGATGCCCACAGAATCCCTCATGAGTCTCAGCTAACACATACTCTACTTCGGAAGGTTTTAGACATATGAAGTGGTTGTAGGAAACTTTTTTTGTACATAACCCCATTAATTAAAGTAAATCAGGAGGCTACTAGTGACATCTTCGCATATTCTTTCTGTTCTTTAGGTATTTTGTCTCCCAATAAGAAATTTTAGATGGGGGTGATCTAAGTGTCTTCCACTCCAATGGCAGGAATTTGCCCTGTTGCCTCATAGCTCGAATACTGCTTGTGCTCTAATAAGATTTTTCCCTTTCTATGATGTTAATTGTGGTTGCTAGCTTGGACAAGGCATCAAATCTAGCATTTTCTACTCTGATAATCTTATTCACTTAGATTTTAGGGACTTTCTTTAGTATATTCATAGTCGAAGAGTAGTATTTGGCTATGGTTGGTTCTTTAACTTCATACTCTCCCTAGACTTTCTTCACAAACAGCTGGGAATTTGTGTAGACTTGAAAATTTTGAATGTTTAACTTTTAGGCCAGCTCTAATCCTACTATTAGGGTAAAAGCATCTAGGTGAATAATACTGTTGAACATGAAGCCCATTCCCACTCGCTATATTGCAGAAAAAGTATATCCACTATTGTCTAGGTAAAAGTGCGGCTACATTCTACTAACAGGGACTTTAAACTTTCATTTTCCTTAGAAGAAAGGACTAAGGCAACTTGGGTGACCTTTTCAGGCTCTTTCTAGTACAACTGGACTGGCTTTGATGCTTCTGTTGACTGTGTTTTGGGGAGTTAGGCATTCAGTCTGGTTTCAAGACTTTCTAGATCAATCTCCAGCCTTTTGATTACATTATGTAACACCCCTTACCCGTATCTGACGTCAGAATAGGGTACGAGGCATTACTAGACTTAAACTCAAACGAACATTCAAAACCAAGAGATGAATTTCCACTCAAATTTAAAACTTTTCATATACATTATTATTGTCCCTATTACAAGCCTACGAGTCCCAAAACATACATTGGGAGTGGTTTGGGACTAAACTGAGACCTTTCAAATTTGTTATAACACTTAGAAAATTTTCATGCTTTGGAGGGTCACATGCCCGTGTGGGTAGGCCGTGTGGTCTCACACACCCGTGTAGCTTGGGACACGTCCGTGTCCTCAGCCCGTGCAACTCTCTGTTTATGACGTCATCAATAAATTAGGGTGATGATGTCATAAACTAACTAAAATACGACAAAGGCAAGCGCACCTATCGTATGGTAGTATAGCTATAGTGAGTCAAGAATATCGTATCCACGACGACTAAAAGTACTGGTAATTACTATCTTTTTATTATCTAGCCTATAAATTGAATGGTTGTTTTTAATCTAAAATTAAACTAAACTACTTATTAAGCGACAGAGAGTGAATTGGGAAAATAATCGAAGAAAACTTATGAAAGAGACGATACCTAGGAAAGAATCCACCTAGACTTCACTTATTATTCCAAATCTGAATTAAAAGATTTATTCATTTGACTTGATCCATAGAAATCCCTAAATTATATTAATGTCTCTTTCAAGAGTAAAAATAACTGACTCTAGGTTGATTAATTGAAATCTCTTTCTAATTAAAACCCCTATCATCACATTAACTCGATCTATGGATTCCCCTATTAGATTTGGCTCTAGTCTGGTAGATTTATGTCATCTTATTTCTAGGATTGCATGCAACTCCACTCAATTATGCTAGATCTACTCTTAAACAGGGACTTTTGCTCCACTAATCAAGCACATCAATCATGAATTAATATCCTGAAAACATTAAACATGAAGGTAAGTAAACATAATTGAGATCAAGAACAAATATTTATCATGTAATTTAGAAAAATTAAATAATAAGATCTGTCATAGGTTTCATCTTCCCTAGGTATTTAAGGAATTTAGTTCATACTTGGAAAGGAAAACATCTCAAAAATAGGAAAACAACAAAACATAAAGAAACCCAAAAACTTCTAAAGAAATTGAATAGAGATCTTTAGTCGTGAAGGAGATCCTGGTTCTGAGTTGAGTCCTTCGGTGTTCTTCGAGTAATTTCTGTGTTCTACTTCGCGAGTCCCCTTAGGCCTTCTTTTAGTGTGTTTATATAGACTTTAGAATGCTCAAAAAGCCCTAAAAATTGGCTTTTTCTGTGTGTTTGGGAAACAGGGAGCGATATCGACACAGGCTTCCACATGGGCATGTGGTTAGCCCATTTGGCTCACACGGGCATGTACTTAGCTTGTGTGGAAATGGTCTTGGCTGTGTGGATCTTTAAATAAGCCTATTTCCTGCTCCTTTTGTTCCCCTATGATCTCCTAAGTATAAAACATGAAATTAAAAGATTAAGAGCATCAAATTCACTAAATTAAATAATAAATCATCCAAAAACATGCTAAGCATGGGATCAAAATATGTTACTTTTATGGTTTATCAAATATCCCAACACTTAAGCGTTTGCTTGTCCTCAAGAAAAATCCTCAACTCACAATTAAAATTAAACTTTCTCTGTAACAGCCTGATTTAGGGCCTAATCAAAATAGTGCTCTTGAGACCACAAATCTAAAGTTAGATAGATTATTTTATTATTATTTTTGAGTCATTTCATGTTTAATATAGTGCAAGAAAAATTTGGTGAGCTGATTTTAACGTTTGTAAACCCAATTGCGAAAAAGGACTAAATCGCATAAAATGCAAAAGTCGTAAATTGATAACTGGACGTGTCAAATAGCTAGAGAAGGAAAATTGGGGGTATTTAAAGGGCAATTAGATCCTATTATGATAGCATATCTGGCCATGAGAAAAAGATGAGACAATTATCAAGGTTAGGTGGAATTGGGTGGCTTATTTGACTAAAAAGGAATAAAATAAAGAAAGATGATATCATCCCTTTTCCATCTTCTTTCTCAACCAATTTTTAGCCATTTTTGGGGGTTTTTAACTTCAAAATTTTTAGCAACTTATCATCCCTAGAAGTAAGTGATTTCCATGTCCTTTGTTGATGATTTTTGTATTTTTGAGACCCTTGAAGCATGAGCTTTCGAATGAGGGGTATATCATGCAAAATGGTTGAAGGTATAGGGTTTTACCATGAGAGAATTTAGGGTGGTTTTTGAAATTTTATGGAAGAATATGAGTTTTAGTTGTGTAATAGACAAGTTTTGTGAAAGGTGTTACCATGAAAACACCTAAAGGGACTATTTTGCACAAGTTGTAAAATGAATGATAAATGTGTGAAATAGAGAGAATTTGGGGTTGCTATAAGAATAAAAAGAGTTCATCTAGGCTTAATACGCAAAAGAAATTTGATAAAAATTGATTTTCGAGCATAGGGGTAAAATGGTCATTTTGCCAAAGTTTAGAGGAAAAATGATTATTTTTTTACCAAAGATGTGAAGTTTTAGTTTCTTAATTTTATTTAGTGATTAAATGAGTGTGTTTTGCTATTTTAAATCAAGAATTGTCAAATCCGAACCTAGATCGGGGGAAAGCCAAGCAAATCGACTAAGCCGACTAGTCGTGTACGTTTTGTAATCCGAGGCAAGTTGTATGTAAATAATACAACTATATTGTTACCATATGTGTTTGAATTATTATTAAATCGATATAACATAAATTGCTTGATTGTGGAATTGAGAATGTATATCAAAATTGAGATAGTTAGATTCCCGTTGGAACCTTAGGAAGTAAATAGGATATTCATGCCATAACAGTTGGGTTACTTGCGTGAGCTAGTGTAAGACATTCTGGGACATGCATCGGCCACATTATGAGAGCCAGTGTAAGCCCATGTCCGGGACATGGCATCGGCATTAAGACGAGTGCTAGTATAAGACATGTCTGGGACATGCATCGACCTCGAGACGTAAGCCAGTGTAAGACATGTCTGGGACATGCATCGGCTACGAGATGATAGTCAGTGTAAGACCATGTCTGGGACATGGAATCGAATTGAGACATAAGCTAGTGTAAGACATGTCTGGGACATGCATCGGCTATGAGATGATAGTCACTGTAAGAGCATGTTTGGGACATGGCATCAACTTAAGATGTGAGCTAGTGTAAGACCGTGTCTGGGACATGGCATCGGTACCTTACCCATGTTTGAGGTTTGATGGATATCCGATAGTATTTCGAATGGTTCAACGGTGAAATTTGTATTCCTAAGCTAATGAGGAAAATATAACCATGTTGTGAGTGGCACAGGTACCTAATTGGTATGTATGAGATATGCACTCATTGTATAATATGTGACTAATATGGATGGTAATTAGTAAGTTATGTCTTTTCCTTCCTTGGTATTATTAGCATGTTGATTATTGATATATTGTTGTTGTATATTTACTTATATGCAACTTACTAAGCTTTTATGCTTACTCCCTTTTCTTTCCATTTCCTTACAGTGCCGCCTAACTAGCTCAAGGATCACAGAAGTCAGAGATATCGATTACACTATCAACCGAAGTATTTGATATAGTTGGATTTATATTTTTGAATATGGCATGTATAGGACTTAGACTTTATTATTTTGTGTCTTTGAGAATTGGCCAAATGTGTTGGATTGGGTTGGAAACCCTTCAATTTGTATTAAGTTTTGAATGATAGTTAATATTCATTTTGAATTTATAAAAGATGCATTACCATGGTTAAATGAATGTCTATTGTGGCTGAATTGGTTATATGAATTGTGCTTGTGTTGGTATTGGTTGACATGTGTATGAATCTAGGTATGTAAAGGTGGCAATGAGGCTTGGTAAATAGCCTTATACTGTTTACACATGTAGACACACGAGTATGTACCTAGGCCGTGTGTGACACACGGTCTGGCCCATAGGAGTGTAGTCCGCTCGTGTCTCCCCTGCACGTAAAAATTTCAAGTCAACATGCATGGTAATAAATACACAGGCAGAGACAATGCCGTGTGTCTCAATCTTGTGAAGGACACGGCCCAGCATACGGACGTGTGCCTTGGCTGTGTGGCATCTTGAGTATGCTGACCCCAAAACTAGAATGTCCATGTTTTTGCACACGGGCTGGGAAATGGACGTGTCGTGGCCATGTAAGGGACACGGGCCATTGACACGGGCGTGTGTCTGGCCGTGTGAAAACCCCTGCAGGTGTGAATTAGAAATTAATTCTACACGGGTGTGGGACACAAGTGTGTCCTAGAGTGCTTAGGCTGTGTGAGCCACACGGGCCATCAGCACAACCATGTCGAAATGGTCACACGGGCGTGTTACCCTTCCACACGGGCGTGTGCCCTATTTTAAAGGCAATTTCTTAATGTTGGTTTAGGGACCTGGAATGGTTCTGTAACAGCCTAATTTTTAGTGGTATCGGGAATAGAGATTTGAGATCACTAAATCCAACAGGTGAGTTAAAATTTTAATAAATTAATACCTGTGAGTCAAATGCGAATATAAAAGCATTTTTGAATTAGTGAATTTGGTGATTTAAAAGAATTAATTAGGTAAATTGGGTCGAGAATGAGGTATCGAGACCTCAACTTCATAAATCGAGCCATAAATATTTTTAGAAATATTTATGGAGTGTTGGTGAGGTAGTATTAAAATTTAGTCAGAAAATTTTTACGTTTGGGTGGTTAATTAAATAAAAAAGACTAAATTGAAAAGGGTGTAAAAGTTGCTAGAAGGATTAAATAGCTCAATTGTCAAATGAGAAAGGACCTAAAGTGAAAATAGTCCTAAAGGAGATATTTTGGGCGGCAATAGCTGAGAAAAATCAGGAAATAGATGAAATAAGGGCAAAATTGGAAAATTGCCAAAATTGGCTAAATAAAAATGGGACTAAATTGGAATATCTAGAATTCTCTTCATTTCTCTTCATATTCATCAGCTGAAAAATAGCCATGGAGGAGGGTTCAAGCTGGTTTTCATACTCTAGCTTCATGTAAGTTTAATTCTTGCTTTCTCCTTGAAATTTTTATGTTTTTGTGACTTTTACAACTAGGTCCACTTGTTGAATTCATTAGTTTTTGATTCTATGAAAGAAATTGAAAGTTGTTATGAATATGTGCTGGAAGTATATGATGATTTGGCATGGAATTAGAGCTTTAAATTATTTATATGCTGATTTTATTGAAAGAATTGAATAGAAAGTGAATGTTTGGGACCTAATTGTAAAAGAGTTTGAAGTTAAAGTTTCATATGGAAATTCTGAATTTCAAAAATTATGAAATAGCTTATAATGTCTAGAAAATTTGTTAATTGAGAAAATTATCTTAATTGAGGGGTTAATTGAGCAAGGACTGAATTGTATGAATTGTGAAATTTGGGGCAAAATGGAAATAAACATTTTGCACTAAAACTGTTTTAGACAGCAGCAGTAGTCTAACTTTGAAAAATCACTAAAAATTATAGAAATCGAATTAGAGGATGAATAAAATATGAAATTAAAGATTATTTAGTCTAGTTTCTTATAAAAGAAATTATATAAGCAATGGAATTGTAAATCATCAGATACAATAACTTTTGTGAGACAAGGTCAGAATGATTTCGAGTTCCCCTGTTCTGACTTTGGAAAATCATAAAAAATTGGATAAAAATAATTAGGGGCTTAAATTTATATTTTTAGAATTCTGAATGAGTCTATTTTCAATAGAAACAAACAAGGACATTATTCGAATCCTGTACAATAAGATAATTAATTTTTAGTGAAGAAGGATCGGAACTGTCAGACAGCAGAATAGGGGAGACTTCAATGAATAAACTGTATTAATTGGCCCAACCAAAAATTACGAAATTTTTATGGTAAGAAGGTATATGAGTCTAGTTTCAGAGGAAATTAGCGGATCTTAATTTGGAGTTCTATAGCTCAAGATAAAAATAATTTAGTGACTATGAAAACTATGGATAATGTTACTTACAAGTGTGTTGTTTATACTAAGGATGTGGATGGAGAGGAGGAGGAGGAAAAATATACATATATATGAATGACTCGCGTATAAATTGATCACATGCCCGGTTATAATCGATGAGTGTGGGATTAGAAACGATATAATGTTTTATTTGGAATATTTATTATGAAATTATGATTATCGTTATAATACAAAAATTGAACTTGTGAGTTTATATGGCTAAATTTTAGTGATTATTTGTTAATTTTATGAATTTTATGATGAGTTATTTCATATGTATTGATAATAAAATCGTGAATAATGTAAAAGCATGAAAATAGAATAAATGATCAAATTGAGCATTTCAATTTAGTGACAAGATGAATTGAAGGAAAAGACCATGGTTGGACCATGTGATAAGTGATAGCTTCGGCTACACTTATCTGATCAAGGACAAATGAAAGTGATAAGTGATAGCTTCGGCTACACTTATCTGATCAATGGCAAATGACAACTGAAAAGTGGTAGCTTCAGCTACCTGATCAGTGAAAAGTGGTAGTTTCAGCTACCTGATCAGTGAAAAGTGGTAGCTTCGGCTACCTGATCAGTGAAAAGTGGTAGCTCCGGCTACCTAATCAGTGAAAAATGGTAGCACCAGCTACCTGATCAGTGAATAGTGGTAGCTTTGGCTACAAGTGACAAGTGACAAGTGATTTCTGTATAAGACCATATCTGGGATATGGCATCAGTGTGATATATGCTACTGTATAAGACCATATCTGGGATATGACATTAGTGAGATATGTGATTACGTGTAAGACCATAGCTGGGCTATGGCATCATTATGTAAAGATGTGTAAGACCATAGTTGAACTATAGCATCGAAAAAAAAAACGAAGTACTCAATTCCGTAAGATGTTCACTAATTTGAAGAAGTTTGGTAAGTATTACATGGAATTATGTGACATAAGGAAATACGAGTTGATGAGACATGAGCATAAAACTTGGTTGATGGATGAATTCATTTGTGATTATATATTTCTACGCCTTGAGTGTATTATCCGTATGAATTGGTACTCCAAATAAGTTAATGAGAAAACTTCTTGTATGAAATAATCTGAGTTCGAAATGAAATATCATGAAAATGTACTTGAAATACATTGGTATGTATTGTATATGCTATTTGAATTCATAAATGTGGAAAGCAAATGTATGTGGAAATATAAGATGATGATATTTGTACATGGAATTTATTGATGAATACGTACATCAAAATTTATATGATAAATTTTAGTGAACATTGAAATTGGGCTCAATAAGTGATTTGGCAATTTAAATCGTAATTGGTAGGAAGAGTTAATGAATTGCATATTTATGAATTGTTACACGTATTTGTCTGAAATACGAGGAAGCGATGGTAATTGATACATGGAAATATGAAACTATGATATATATAAAAACGTGGAATATGTTTGATAAATGTGTTCATTCATAATTATAGAATTATGTACCTCATGTGTGCTATTTGCATAAAGATGATATTTCAAATACTTTAGTGAATAAAGCTTAAATATGAAATAGTATGAAATCGAAACAAATTGTTATGAAAATGTATTTAAATTACCTGTAAGTGTTTCGTGCTTCTCGGTAATGCCTCGTACTCTATTCCGGCGACAGATACGGGTAGGGGGTGTTACAGGTTCTGAATAGTTATCAACGATCGATTTAGGACTCGTAGGCCCATAATAAAAAGATTAAAGTAGAAATTGAAAAGTGTTAATTTGGATCAAGTCTCGGTAATTTGAGATTGGTTGTGTGCATGAGATCAAGTTAGGTAATGCCTTGTACTCCGCCCCAGCGTGGGTTACGAGTATAGGGTGTTACATTTAGTGGTATCAAAGCTATGGTTTAGTAGGTTCTAAGACTAACCTAGCGAGAGTACGAGTCTAGCTATACATGACATAACTGTATATTGATAGTGTGATAATTTCTGATGATTATTAATTATGTTTTTATATAGTAAATGGATCCTAATAGAGCCATGGTGGATGTTGTGAAAAGTAACGCGTAGGCTCCCACTGAAGGCAATGCGCTAGTAGAGAGTAAGCCCGTAACTATGGGTTAAGGCGGAGGGGCTAGAGAAGCCTACCTCCGTATGATGGACGCTTGGTACACAGAGTTGGTTCGTACGAATCCAAACACTCCACTTCACCCACCTCCTCCGATTCCTCAATATGCCCCGGTAGCTCCACAAGGTGTGGACATGTTTAGAAGAGAGAAGCCTCTAGTAGATAAGATCCAAAAATAAGGGGCCGAGGAATTCTAGGCTTGTATAGATGATGACCCGGAGAGAGCAGAGTTTTGGCTAAAAAAACCATTAAGGTATTTGATAAGCTAGCATGCATACCTGAAGAGTGCGTGAAATATACAGTGTCACTCCTACGGGACTCGGCTTATCAGTGGTGGAACACTCTCGTGTCTGTTGTGCCGAGAGAGATGATCACGTGGGAATTCTTCCAGGTGGAATTCAGGAAAAAGTATATTAGCCAATGATTCATAGACCAAAAGAGGAAGGAATTCCTAGAGCTAAAGCAAGGTCGAATGTCTGTGATAGAATATGAGCGTGAATTTGTGAGGCTCAATAAGTACGCGCGGAACTGCATGTCCACAGAAGCCACCATGTGTAAGAGGTTTGAGGATGGCCTCAATAAAGATATCTGAGTATTTGTTGGAATTTTAGAGATAAGAGAATTTGTAGTGCTCGTTGAAAGAGCATGCAAGGAAGAGGAGCTGGTAAAAGAAAAGAGGAAAGCGGCTTTTGAGTTACGGGATTTAAAGAAGAGACAAATGGGGAAACCACATCAATCCTCATCCAAATGATCGAGAGAGTTCACTACTCGATCGAATGCTATGGTGGGGTATTCAAATAGGAACAAGGACCAACAGAACACAACTTCTAAAGCCCAGACCACTTCGGTCGTAGGTGTCGGTAGCACTCAGCCAAATACGCCAGAATGCTCGCAATGTGGTAGGTGTCATTTTTGCGAGTGTCGAGGGAATGAAAGGGGCTGTTTCAAGTGTAGATCATTGGAACAATTCATCCGTGATTGTCCTAAATTGGATGAGAGAGGGAGAAAACAAGATGTAAAAGCGAGTAGTGCTCCTTTGAGGGGTAGGCCTCAGAAGAACCCCGGAAGTGGGGTTAGCAGTAGAGGTATGCCAAGAGATTCTGTGGTGAGGTCCGAAGGTAGAACGCCTGCAAGGACTTAAGCTATACGAGCTCGGGAAGAGGCAGAGTCTCTCGACGTGATCACGGGTACCTTTTCTATCAATGAAATATCTGTTGTTGCTTTAATTGACTCGGGATCTACCCACTCTTATATTTGTATGGAATTGATACCTCATATGAGTATGCTAGTAGATTCCATTGAGTTTGTAATAAAAGTGTCCAATCCCTTAGGCAGACATGTACTAGTGGACCAAGTATGTAGAAATTGCCCTTTGACAGTTAGTGGTCATTGTTTTCTGGCTAACTTAATGTTATTATCGTTTAATGAGTTTGATGTAATCCTTGGGATGGATTGGTTGATTGCTTATAGTGTTGTAGTGGACTGCGGGAAAAAGATAATTAAGTTGTGAAGACAAGAATGTTCTTCGAGTCAGACCAGATGAGTCAGATAATCTACCTATAGTAATATCGTCTTTGACTACCAAGAAATATTTGAGGAAAGGATATGAGGCTTATCTTGCTCTTGTGTTGAATACTCAAGTGCCTGAGTTGAAGATTGAATCAGTACCAGTGGTTTGTGAGTTTATAGATGTGTTTCCAGAAGAATTACCCTGATTGCCTCCAGTGAGAGAAGTAGAGTTTGGAATTGAGTTAGTCCCCGGTACTACACCCATCTCGATCGCTCCGTATAGGATGGCTCCAACAAAGTTAAAAGAGTTAAAGGCACAATTGCAAGAGCTAATAGACAAGGGCTTTGCAAGACCGAGTTTTTCCCCGTGGGGTGCTCCGATACTTTTCATGAAAAAGAAAGATGGGTCGATGAGGTTATGTATTGACTATAGACAACTCAGTAAGGAAACAGTGATGAACAAGTATCCTTTGCCAAGGATTGACGACCTGTTTGATCAGTTATAGGGAGCCACTATATTTTCCAAGATTAACTTGAGATCCGAATACTATAAAGGAGCTAGATGTGCCGGAGATTACGTTTCAGACAAGAGACGGGCATTATGAGTTTCCCGTCATTGGTTTGACTAATGCCCCGGTGGTGTTTATAGATTTGATGAACCACACTTTTTGACTGTATCTAGATAAGTTTATCGTCATCTTTATCGATGACATATTGGTTTATTCGCGTGAGGAGAGCGAGCACGTGGAGCATCTGAGAGTTGTGTTGCAAACCTTGAGAAACAAACAATTATATGCCAAGTTCAGTAAGAGTGAATTTTGGCTTAAAGAGGTCAGATTCCTAGGTCACATTGTTTCGGGAGACGGGATACGAGTTGATCCAAGCAAGATCTCAGCTATTTTGGAGTGGAAACCGCCGAGGAATGTGACAGAAGTCCGAAGCTTTTTGGGTTTGGCTGGATACTATAGATGGTTTGTAAATGGATTCTCTATGATAGGCTACTGCAAAAGAATGTCAAGTTTGAATGGATAGAAAAGTGCCAATAGAGTTTTGAGAAATTAAAGGCTTTGTTGACCGAACCCCCAGTGTTAGTACAAGTAGAGTCGGGCAAGGAGTTTGTGGTATATAGCGACGTCTCCTTGAATGGTTTGGGGTGTGTGCTTATGCAAAAAGGCAAGGTTATAGCTTACGCTTCAAGGAAACTGAAGCCGGATGAGAAAAACTACCTGACGCATGATTTAAAGTTGGCTGTATCGTATTTGCGTTGAAAATTTGGAGACACCATCTGTATGGCGAGAAGTGTCAAATGTTCACTGATCACAAGAGCCTTAAGTACTTGATGACTCAAAAGGAGTTGAATCTAAGGAAATGACGATGGTTAGAGCTAATAAAGGATTACGAGTTGATTATCGACTACCATCCGAGAAAAGCGAACGTGGTTGCTGATGCATTGAGTAGAAAATCATTATTTGCGCTGAGAGCAATGAATGTCAGTATGGTTTTTTCTGATGATGGTTCGGTTCTAGCAGAGTTGGAAGCTAGATCAACGTTTCTTCAAGAGATCTATGAAGCTCAGAAAGGTGATGAGAAACTACAAGCCAAGAAGACTTAGTGTGAATCGGGAGTTGTATCAAATTTTTGTATTAGTACCAATGGTTGTATAATGTTCAAAGACAAAGTTTGTGTACCCAAGGACAATAAACTTATTTCAAAGATTCTGAGAGAGGCACATAGTGATTGTTTTTCTGTCCACCCGAGAAGTGTGAAAATGTACACCGACCTTAAGAAAATGTCTTGGTGGTCGGGTATGAAAAGAGGCATTTCAGAGTTTGTGTCTAAGTGCCTAGTGTCTCAGCAAGTGAAGGCTGAACACCAAGTACCTTCGGGTCTACTTCAGCCTATCATGGTCCCCGAGTGGAAGTGAGATTAGATCACTATGGATTTTGTAACGGGTTTGCCGGTGACCCCAAAGAAAAAGGATGCTATTTGGGTTATTATGGATAGGCTAACAAAGTCGGCACACTTCATACCTGTGCGTGCCGATTACTCTCTTGAGAGATTAGCCGACTTTTACATTTCTGAGATTGTGAGACTACACGAGGTTCCCATATTGATTATTTCATATAGAGACCCAAGATTTACCTCAAGGTTTTGGAAAAAGTTACAAGAGGCACTGGGAACAAAGTTGAGTTTTAGCACAGTTTTCTATCCGCAAACTGACGGTCAGTCAGAGAGAGTAATTCAGATATTAGAGGACATGTTACGGTGTTGCGTTCTTGGGTTCCAAGGCAGTTGGGAAAAGAATCTACCGTTGGTTGAATTCACCTATAATAACAGTTATCAGACAAGTCTGAAAATGGCACCTTATGAGGCTTTGTATGGGCGAAAGTGTCGAACGCCCTTATATTGGACTGAGCTAAGAGAGAGTTAGATTCACGCGGTCGATTTAGTCAAAGAGACTGAAGAGAAAGTTAAAGTAATTCGCGACTACTTGAAAGCTACCTCAGATAGACAGAAATCCTATGCGGACTTGAAACGAAAGGAAATTGAATTTCAAGTTAGTGATAAGGTATTTTTAAAAGTGTCCCCGTTGAGGAAAGTCCTCAGATTTGGTAGAAGAGGCAAGTTGAGTCCTCGTTTCATAGGGCCTTATGAGGTTATCGAGAGAGTAGGACCGGTTGCCTATCGATTGGCTTTACCACCAGAGTTGGAAAAGATTCACGATGTGTTTCATGTGTCCATGCTACGTCGTTATAGACCAGACCATTCGCATGTGATTATGCCGTCAAAGGTTGAGATTCATTCAACGTGACATATGGTGAAGAGTCAGTCAATATTTTAGCCCGAGAAGTCAAACAATTGAGAAATAAGAGTATTGCACTTGTGAAAGTTTTATGGCATAGACATGGAGTCGAGGAAGCCACATGGGTACCCGAGGAGACTATGAGAGATCAGTACCCGAACTTATTCACCGGTAAGATTTTCGAGGATGAAAATCCCAAAGGGGGAGAAATGTAACAACTCGATTTAGGGCCTAGTCAGAAAGTGGTCTCAAGACCATAAATCCAAATTCAGAGAGATTATTTTATTATTATTTTGGATTCATTGCATTTTTAATATAGTGCACGAAAAAATTGGTGAGCTGATTTTAACATTTGTAAACCCAATTACGAAAAAGGACTAAATCGCATAAAATGAAAAAGTCCTAAATTGATAGCTAGAGGTGTCAAATAGCTTGAGAAGGAAAATTTGAGGTCTTTAAAGGGAAATTATACCCTATTATGCTAGCATACCAGGGCATGAGAAAAATATGAGACAATTTTCAAGGTTAGGTGGAATTGGGCAGCTTATTTGACTAAAAAGGAAATAAAATAAAGAAAGATGATATCATCCCTTTTCCATCTTCTTTCTCAACCGGTTTTCAGCCATTTTTGGTGGTTTTGAACTTAAAAAATTTGCAGCAACTTATCAAACCTAGAAGTAAGTAATTTCCATGTCCTTTGTTGATGATTTTTGTATTTTTGAGACCCTTGAAGCATAAACTTTCAAATGAGGGGTATATCATACAAAATGGTTGAAGGTCTAGGGTTTTACCATGAGAGCATTTAGGGTGTTTTCTAAAATTTTATGTAAGAATATGAGTTTTATTTGTGTAATAGACAAGTTTTGTGAAAGGTGTGACCATAAAAACACCTAAAGGGACTATTTTGCACAAATTGTAAAATGAAAGATAAATGTGTGAAATAGAGAGAATTTCGGGTTGCTATGAGAGTAAAAAGAGTTCAACTAGTCTTAAGATGCAAAGATATACGATAAAAATCAATTTTCAAGTATAGGGGTAAAATGGTCATTTTGCCAAAGTCTAGGGGCAAAATGGTCATTTTACCGAATATGTGAATTTTTAGTTGCTTAATTTTATTTAGTGATTAAATGAGTGTGTTTTGCTATTTTAGATCAAGAATTGCCAAATCTGAACCTAGACCAGGGGAAAGCCAAACAAATCGACTAAGCCGACTAGTCGTGTACGTTTTGTAATCCGAGGTAAGTTGTATGTAAATAATACAACTATATTATTACCATATGTGTTTGAATTATTATTAAATTGATATAGCATAAATTGTTTGATTGTGGAATTGAGAATGTATATCGAAATTGAGATAGTAAAATTCCCGTTGGAACCTTAGGAAGTAAATAGGATATTGAAGCCATGACCCGTGGGTTACTTGCGTGAGCTAGTGTAAGACATGTTTGGGACATGCATCGGCCACATTATGAGAGCTAGTGTAAGACCATGTCTCGGACATGGCATCAGCATTGAGACGAGTGCTTGTGTAAGACATGTCTGGGACATGCATCGACCTCGAGATGTAAGCCAGTGTAAGACATGTATAAGACATGCATCGGCTACGAAATGATAGTCAGTGTAAGACTATGTCTAGGACATGGCATCGACTTGAGACGTAAGCCAGTGTAAGACATGTCTGGGCCATGCATCGGCTATGAGATGATACTCAGTGTAAAACCATGTCTGGGACATGGCATTGACTTGAGACGTAAGCCAGTATAAGACATGTCTAGGATATGCATCAGCTACAAAATGATAGTCAGTGTAAGGCCATGTCTGGGACATGGCATCGACTTGAGACGTAAGCCAGTGTAGCACATGTCTGGGACATGCATCGGCTACGAGATTATAGTCAGTGTAAGACCATGTTTGGGACATAGTATCAACTTAAGATGTGAGCCAGTGTAAGACCGTGTCTGGGACATGGCATCAGCACCTTACCCATGTTTGAGGTTTGATGGATATCCGGTAGTATTCCGAATGGTTCAACAGTGAAAGTTATATTCCTAAGCTAATGAGGAAAGTATAACCATGTTGTGAGTGGCATAGGTACCTAATTGGTATGTATGAGATATGAGCTCATTGTATAATATGTGACTTGTATAGATGGTAATGAGTTAGTTATGTCTTTGCCTACCTTGGTATTATGAGCATGTTGATTATTGAAATATTTTTGTTGTATATTTACTTATATGCAACTTACTAAGCTTTTATGCTTACTCCCTTTTCTTTTTATTTCCTTACAGTGCCACCTAACTAGCTCAAGGATCACAGAAGTCAGATATATCGATCACACTATCAACTGAAGTATTTGGTATAGTTAGATTTATATTTTTAAATATGGCATATATAGGACTTAGACTTTATTATTTTGTGTCTTTGAGAATTGGCCAAATGTGTTGGCTTGGGTTGGAAACCCTTCAATTTGTATTAAGTTTTGAATGATAGTTAAAATTTATTTTGAATTTATAAAAGATGCATTACCATGGTTAAATGAATGTCTATTCTGGCTGAATTGGTTATATGAATTGTGCTTGTGTTGGTATTGGTTGACATGTGTATGAATCTAGGTATGTCAAGGTGGCAATGAGGCTTGGTAAATAGCATTATATTGTCCACACGGGTAGACACACAGGTGTGTGTCTAGACTTTTTGTGACCCACGGTCTTCTCCATGGGCTTGTAGTCCGGCCGTGTGTCCCCCGTACGTAAAAATTTCAAGTCAGTATGCATGGTAATAAATACATGCGTAGAGACACGGCTATGTGTCTAAGCCGTGTGATGGACATGGCCTAGCACACGGGCGTGTGCCTTGGCCGTGTGACATCTTGAGCATGCTGACATCAGAAACAGAATGCCCATGTTTTTGCACACGGGCGTGTCGTGGCCGTGTGAGGGACACGGGCCATTGACACGGACGTGTGTCTGGCCATGTGAAAACCCCTATAGGTGTGAATTAGTAATTAAATCTACACAGGTGTGGGACAGGAGCGTGTCCCAGAGTGCTTAGGCCATGTGAGCCACAAGGGCCATCAGCACGTCCATGTCAAACTGGTCACATGGGCGTGTTACCCTTCCACACGGGCATGTGCCCTATTTTAAAGGCAATTTCTTAAGGTTGGTTTAAGGACCTGGAATGGTTCCGAATAGTTATCAACGATCGTTTGGGACTCGTAGGCCCATAATAAGAATATTAAAGTAGAAATTGAAAATGTTTTAATTTGGACCGAGTCTCGGTAATTTGAGATTGGTTGTGTGCATGAGATCAAGTTAGGTAATGTCTTGTACTCCGCCCTGGGGTTGGTTACAGGTATAGGGTGTTACATTCTCAATTCATAATTCTCATCAATAATATTTTATCATAATTCACGAATAATCACACATTGATAATTCAACTAAAAGAGCACTAAATATTCAAACAACCCAAGTCTCACATTTTTAAAGCATGAAAACATAGCTATTTCCTTTTATCTAAATAATTACATTTAATCAAAACTAACAAGATTTGGCATCCTCACTAAAGATTCACTCAAATCACTCAAAGTGTTTAAGGTTAAAAAATTAAGCACTCAAAAGTCAAACATGAAAAGTTATTACCATAGGCTTGCATAAAATCAAATGTCCACCACTGTAAAATGATATGATACACAAATCAAAAAGTCTTCAAAGGGTTGTAATGGGGCTTGGGTTAAAGGTATGGATAAAGGCTGAAAAAGAAGGTTAGAATCGAGATCGAATTGATAAATTACCTAACTAGAGAAATAAACTAACACTAAATAATTACATCAATTGAAATTATTAAAGAAAAATACGAGCTTCTTCTCAGAATATGAAATTAATTACTTAAGCCCAAAAACATAAAACTAGTAATAATGTATTTTTTTTACTTTCTTTTTTCATTTTTTTTAGAACAATAGATAATAAGCGAAAATTTAACAACTTGAAACAAAAGAACATAGTTAAGCAACTAACCCAATCAAACCACGACAAAAAGGGAGTCAATAAAACGGGAAACAATTCTCAATGAATCAAAAATGAGTTATGGGTTAATATTAATGGGTAAATCAAGAAACGGTTTGTTAGGCTTAAAAGGGTTCACTAAGGGTTAATTATGGAGGTAGGCTTTTTATGAGATATGTGGGTTAAAACCTAGGTGCCTTTATCATCTCAGTATATCAAGTCAAAGGTGTGGTCTCGACATGTATAATCGAAGTAAGCTCTAGAATAACAAATCAATATTGACACACTCATAACCAATAATAAAGTGAGCAAGAAAAATGTATGCTCTAAAGGCTCAAAATCTCACAAAGATTATGGCTTTTGATGTCAATCTTGCAAATTTCAAACTTCAAGGTAATACCTTAATTTAGGGAAACAACTTAACAATTTTTAATCTAAAAATAGACTTATCTTGCTTGATTCTCTAGTGCCTTAAAGTTTAAACCATCAATGCACCATTACCTATGAATTTAATCTAAAACATATCAATAAGAATCATAAATCAAGGAAAAATTCATTCTAACAATAATATGAGGAAATTACTTAAGTACAAGGCATATTTCAGGGGTTTTCAAATAATCATATAAATAACCTCCCCACACTTAAGATGTACATTGTCCTCAATGTACAAAAAAATATAATCATAATATAAATAGAATATCATAAAAGAGGTAGAAAACTGAAACTGCCCTGAATAATGGATGAAAGTCCCAAAATAGTGAAAAGCTAAATTGTAGATAAATGTAGAGAGAGTGCAGGATTCTAAGCAACTGATAAGAAGATAAACACATATACTGAAGAGGAGCAATGGATTAAACTCGATTAGGAACATTTATTAGAAAGAAAAATAAAGTTCAAAATAGAAAGAGACAATAAACATAACAAGAAAAATTAAAAGAAAATCAAAAAAAAATAAAGACAAAGAAATCTAAAGACAAATAGACTCAATGGTCCTCATCATCAGACTCATCAATGTCGCAAGCTGTTGGCGCTAGAGAGAAGATGTGAAGATGCCGGCATATCTACTGTAGAGTTGCATCGATGCTGTCGAACCTCTGAAAACACTGTTGCTCAAAGCGAGTAAATCGTTCGGAGAAGTCCGCGAAGGTCACAGCAGAATGAGTAGGGCGGTGACTCGAAGGTGGTGGTGGTGGTGGATCTTCGTGGTAGGAAGGAACATCATCAGTGAAGTCCTCTAGGTCATGCTGAATGTCAAACTGGACTAGTCTGTACTGAGGGGGTCCACTCCACATCACCGCTCAATCATCCTCATGTGGATCATGCTCGGGATTCCCTGAGAGGACATCTGACCGACTAAGGTAAGTTTCGAAGACTGCTCTAGTCTGTCGAGAAGTCTAGAGTGCCGAGTGAGGCGAGTCACGTAATGGCCTAGATAGATGGGCCCTTCTTGTAGCGTTCAGTCTGATGGCGAAAAGCGAGCGTGATGAAGTATGCTAAATCAAAGACATGCTCGATAGCTGATAAACCGTAATTTATACATGTTTTTATCCCATGCTTAGCACATTTATGGATGGTTTCTCCTTAGGTTTGGTGAATTCGATGCTCCTAATTCTTTAATTTCATGTTTTATACTTAGGTGAGCATAGGAGAGTAAAAAGAGCGAGAAACGAGCCGAAAACTGGGAAAAATGGACCCACGTGGGAAATCAACATGGCTTGGACTTCCTCACACGGGCGTGTCACACGGCCGTGTCCCTTTGGCAGGATCGAAGAACGACTTACACGGGTAGACTACACACCCGTGCCTATTCAACAGCCTTGACCATGGGCTGGAGTAATCGCACACGGGCGTGTCCCTGACGAGCCCAAGTAGAAGCCTATTCGGAAAAGGCCAATTTTGAGGGCTCTTAGGCATTCTAAAGCCTATTTAAACACCTAAGGAGACACTTAGGAAAAGAAGAATGCAGAGTAGGAGGTAAGGAATTACTCAAGGGAAGCCGATTGGTCCATCTCAGAAGCCGGATTCATCATCAAGACTGAAGATCTCCCTTCAATTTCCATTCAGGGGTTTTGGATTTTCTTTATGTTTTGTATTCATTATTCTTTTGAGATGTTTTCTTCTATAATTATGAACTAAACCCCCTAAATACCTAAGGGAATGAAACCTAAGACAGATCTTGTTATTATTATCTGAATTTTATGATAAATATTTGACTTGTTCTTAATTATGTGTTCTTAATTCTTGTTTTAATATTCCATGATATTGATTCGAGTTAATGCTCTTATTCAGAGGAGGAATAGACCCTGTCTAAGAGTAAATTTTTCATAATTAAGCGGAGTTGATTGCACGCCTAGAGATAGGGTGATAAGATTTTACCGGATTAGGGTGAAACCTAATAAGGGGATCCATAGATCGAGTTAATGCAACACTAGGTGTTAATTAGAAAGAGATTTCAATTAATCAACCTAGGGTTAGACGTTATTAGTCTCGAGAGAGATAATAATATAACTTAGGATTTCTACTGATCAAGTCAAATGAATAAATCATCTGATTCAGAGTCAAATAACAAGTAAAGTCTAGATGGATTTTTCCTTGGGTATTGTCTTAATCAATCGAATTTTCCCAAAAGCTTTTCCCCAGTTTCTCTTTGTGCACTCTTAGTTTAGTTAATTAATTTAGATAAACAAATCCCTTAATTTTTAGGCTAGAAAAAGAAAGTAATTACTAGTGCTCTTGGTTCCTTTGGGTCCGACAATCCGGTCTTGCTAAAGCTATACTACTATTCAATAGGCACACATGCCTTCATTGTGATAATAGTTAGTTTCAAGAATGCTTAATTATAAATTTTTAAAACCTGTCACAAATATCACGTATCAAGTTTTTGGCACCGTTGTCGGGAGCTAGGATATTAGGAGCACTCAATTTTTATTACTTTAGTCATTTTACTTTTATTGCAATTTAAATTTTTATTTTCTTTTCTAATTCTTCATTTATTCTTTTCTGACAGGTTTTTCTAGTTTATGACTAGAAGAAACCCGTCAAGACCATTACTGTTTGATAATGAGATAGATCGCACAGTTCATAGAAATCGAGGAGAAATAAGGTGAAGTTTAAGATACACAAAGGAAGAGCAAGAAGACGATATTTCAACCACAACCGAGAAGATGGCTGAAAAGCAAGAAAATCTGCTACCTCCTGTTATTGCTGCTAATCAGAATCCTACTCCACGTACTATGTATGATTATGCTAAACCTTCTTTAATAGGAACTGAATCGAGCATAGTTAGGCCTGTTGTTGCTGCCAATAATTTTGAACTAAAACCTAACACCTTTCAAATGATCCAATAGTTTGTTCAGTTTGATGGTTTACAAGACGAGGATCGCAACGCTCACTTGGCAAATTTCTTAGAATTTTGCGACACTTTTAAAATCAATGGCATTTCTGATGGCCCATTCACCTTCAGTTGTTTCCCTTTTCGTTGAGGAATAAGGCTAAACAATGGTTGAACTCATTACCATGAGGGTCAATCACTACTTAGGAACAAATGACCGAAAATATTTTATTAAAATATTTTCCGCCAGCTAAAACAGCCAAATTACATAATGATATCTCTTCTTTTGTGCAGATGGATTTAGAAACACTCTACGATACATGGGAGAGATACAAGGACCTTTTGAGAAGGTGCCCTCACCATGGGTTACCACTCTGGCTACAGGTTCAAATGTTTCATAATGGCCTGAATCCTTCGACTCGACAAATGGTTGACGCAGTCGCTGGTGGGACTATCAATAATAAAACACCTAAAGATGCTTATGAATTTATAAAAGAGATGTCACTGAATAATTATCAGTGGCAAGTCATGAGGACAAAGCCAACAAAAGCAGCCGGCGTTTATAACGTCGATTCGGTCACCATGCTCTCTAATCAGGTAGAACTCTTGAATAAGAAAATTGATGGTTTTCTTAGTTCTTTATAGGTTCACCCAGTAATGCAGTGCGAAGCAAGTGGAGGTGGATCGAGCAATCCAGAATACCCACCCTATGGCCACAACATGGAGAACGAGCAGTTAAATTACATGGGTAATAATCCTCGATCTCAAAATAATCCTTATAGTGATACTTACAATGCAGGTTGGAGGAACCACCCAAATTTCTCATGGGAAGGCCAAGGGAATCAAAGACCACCAACTCCAAGCTTCCAACAACCATCCTACCAACAAGAGAAAAAGTTGAACCTTAAGGAAAAGCTAACAAAATTCATCTCGGTGTCAGAAACTCATTTTTAGAATACCGAAACAGCACTTAAAAATCAACAAGCATCGAAACTCAAATAGGACGGGTCGCCAAACTAATTTCTGAAAGACCACCAGGAAGTCTACCTAGTAGTAGTGAATCTAACCTAAAAGAGCACGTGAAAGTAGTTACACTAAGGAGTGGGAAAGTGTTAGTTGAATCTGAAAAGAAGCAACCACAAGAAGCTGACAAAAAGGAGGTCGAACCCGAAAACAATGGCAATCTAATGCCAAAAGAATATAAACCACTAATCCCATACCTAGAAAAGTTGAAGAAAGATCGTAGGGATGCACAATTCGGTAAATTTCTTGAACTTTTTAAACAACTGCATATTAACTTACCTTTTTTTGAAGCTATATCGCAGATGCCTACATATGCAAAATTTTTAAAAGAGCTTCTAACAAACAAAAGGAAGTTTGAAGACTTATCTACAGTGGAACTTAATGAGGAGTGCTCAGCCATACTCCAAAATAAACTGCCAACCAATCTGAAAGATCCAGGAAGTTTTACTATTCCTTGCTTAATTGGTAGTTTGAATGTTGATAAAGCACTAGCTGATTTAGGTGCTAGCATTAATTTGATGCCATATAAAATGTTTAAACAAATTGGTCTTGGGGAACCTAAACCCACTAGGATGAGTATTCAATTAGCTGATAGATCTTTTAAATATCCTATGGGAATTATAGAGGACGTACTTGTAAAAGTAGATAAATTTATATTCCCTGTTGATTTCGTTGTGCTTGACATGGATGAATATGTTGAGGTGCCTTTAATCTTAGGTCAACCATTTTTAGCCACTGCTAGGGCTGTAATTGATGTGGGTGATAGTAAATTGGTACTTAGAGTAGGTGACGAAGAGATTATTTTTAAAATTTATGATGCCATGAGATTTTCTAGGGAACAGGATGACTCATGTTATTTTATCGACTCTATTGGTCATGATACTCAAGATTCTTTTTAGGAAATCATACACAAGGACACGATAGAACTGTGTCTCGCCCAATAAGAGGGGGTGGATGATGATTCTAAGGTAGGAACCGAACTAAACTCCAATGAAGCCTCCCCACACCTAGCAGAATATGAGGGAATTAAGGTAAAACATGAACTTAAGCAAAAACCCTTTATTGAAGAACCTCCCAAACTAGAACTTAAACAATTGCCGAATCACTTGGAATATGCATTCCTTGGAAATAATTCTACATTACTGGTAATTATTGTATCCAACTTGCAACCCAAGGAGAAAGAGCAATTCTCCAAGTATTAAGAGAGCATAAAAGGGCCATAGCTTGGAAAATTTCTGACATTAAAGGGATCAGCACTTCTTTTTGCACCCACAAAATTTTAATGGAAGATGAATATGAACCATGCGTGCAAGCCGAAAGACAACTGAACCCCAACATAAAGGAAGTTGTTAAAGCTGAGGTTATGTGACAGCCCTAAATTGACCCTAGTCGGGAAGTGGTTTCGGGACCACTAAACCGAGTCACCAAAGTATTTGAATGTGATATTTATTGTCTAGAATATGTGAATATGAATGTGTGAAAGTTTTAAGCTTCGATTTAGTCGATTGCATGTGAATTTAGTTAATAGGACTTATGTGAGAAAATTTAGAAATGTGCTAGGCAAATGTAAGTGGCCTATTAATGCATGTTATAAAGATGATGGGTTTGCATGTCAAATTACCCAAAATTTGAACTAGTGGCCGGCCATGCTATGGGTTAAAAGGTATTATAAACATTTTATGTTAGTGTTTTATGTAAGGAATAATAAAATAAGGAGCATGGGTGATGAAAAAAAAGAAAGAGAAAAAGTTCTCATTTTGCTCTTCTTGACCGAAAAATCAAAGGAAAGAAAGGAAGAAAGGTTGAAGAGGTTCGGCCATGCTTGTAACTAGGTTAAGGTATGTTTGATGTTATTCCATGAAATTCATGCATATTTTTAGATGTTAGTTTGAATTCTACCTAGCCCATGGTTTAAATTCTTTTTGCTATTTGATGGAGATGATACTTGGCCATGGATGTTGTCATTCTTGCTTGGTGTTGATGTTGTGTTGATGAGGTATCAAGTTATTTTAGTAACCCATGTCAAAATTATGAAAATCATGGTATGGTGTCTTGAGCATTCGGCCATGGTAGGAAGTAGAAGAGAAATATGGTTGTTGTTCATGTTATTTGGATGAAAAGAAAAGGGGTTAGTAGTTAGATGAAGTAGAGTCTAACAAATGAGCACATATGTGCATTAGTTGCTAGATGGAGAAAAATCGGCTAGCAAGTTATGTATTAAGGCCGAATATGATTTTGAACATTATTGAGTAATGCATGTGTTTTGAATTGATGGAATGGAGAGGATGCTTTAATTGTGTTATGCACAATTATATGTTAAATTAAGGTTTGCTAAGCTAGCTAGTAAGGTGAAGTGCAAATGTTAGTATTTGATTACTAGTGTATATATGTGTATTAGCCGAGTTTTGAACTTGAAACAAAATGGTATTTAGTCAATACAAGTGACCATATTTGTAGAATGTATTAAGTATACAATCGGCCTCAACATAGACATGCATATTCGGCCACATGAATGAATACATAGGTTGATGTGTACGTCCGGCTATAGGTAAGCATATTGATGGCTTTATCTTGACTTAGAAAAAAAAATCGGCTAAAGGGGAATATTGGCAAATATGTTGAATTTGATTCATGATTTCATACATATATGACTCTAATGCCTAATATACATGGGCTAAGTACCTTGAGTTTCTCTTTGATGTTCAAAATGATTAAATCAATTTATTTGTTAAATTAAGCTCAAGAAAGGGGAACTAAATCCGATAAAAGAAAGGAAAAGGTGATCGAATAGCCGTTGAAATCGTTCGACAACATCCGAGGTAAGTTTTCGAGTAATGGAACTTAGATTATGATTCGATTAGATCATGTTATGAGCAAATCAAAATCATGTTCTTTGTATGTAGCTATTGAGCCGAAAATGATAATGCTTGATAAGTGACTTGTGTTTGAATTCTAGTTATGAAAATGAAATATAGATGTGTCATGATTTATTGATATGTGCATGAATATTCGGATGATAACCGGGCTAAGTCCCGAAGGCATTTGTGCTAGTTACTAATTCCGGGCTAAGTCCCGAAGGCATTTGTGCGAGTTACTATATCCGGGCTAAGTCCCGAAGGCATTTGTGCGAGTTACTATATCCGGGCTAAGTCCCAAAGGCATTTGTGCGAGTTACTATAACCGGGCTAAGTCCCGAAGGCATTTGAGCGAGTAGCTATATCCGGCTAAATCCCGAAGGTACTTGGTTTGGGAATGAGCAATCTTGCTGTAATAATTTCAATTAATACGCTCGTGAAACCCCAATGTTGAGGTATGTTTTGTATATGCATTGGAATATTCCTTTTAAATAGTATTCGCTCAATCGATTAACAAGCTTCTGGCCTTTAGTCAAGTTGATTTCTTATGTATGAATATAAGGGTTGGAAATGTGAAGTAGGTATGGTTGTGAGAATATGTGTATATGAAATTATTCGTTTAGTCATATAAATGATGTACTTCAGTTGTGCATGATTTCATTACTCAAAACTTACTAAGCATTAAATGCTTATTCCGTTTCTTTGATTCTCTGTTTTATAGATTTTGGTTCGTCAGCTATCAGACTCGGGAGTGTCAAAGTCGAAGTCGCCCACACTATCAAAGCCCTTTTGGTACTCTTTTAGTTGAACTCTGATAATGGCATGTATAGGGCTGCCCTTTTGTTGTTAGTCAAGTACTTTGGTATTTTATATATTTGGATAGCCATGCGAAAATGGCTTATATATCTGAGCATAGCGTTATAATCGTTTTGTATATATATGGTTGTTGAGAGGTGTGGAAATGCTTGGCAATGATTAGCCATTGGAATGGTTAATCACGATCATATTTTTGTGCTATGTATGTAAAAGGGCTAGTTGAATCATGGAAATTATGAATTAGGTAAAGTCTACCTTAAAAACAGATACCGACAGCAGCAGTGATGTCAATTTGAAAAATCACTAAAAATAGTAGGAATAGAATTAAATTGTGAATAAATTATGTAATCGAATATTGATGAATCTATTTTCATATGAAAGTAACGAAACGATCATATGAGCCGTATTTCATGAGATGTTTAAGTTTTCGTGAAACAGGGCCAGAGCGATTTCTGGATCCCCTATTCTGACTTTGGAAATTCATTATAAATTAACCAGAGATAATTAGAAATCATACCATATATGTATAGATTCCTTTCCGAGTCTAGTTTCTTTAGAAACAAACAAAATAAGTATTTAATCCCTGTACAGGGAGATATCTAAGTCGTAATACATGAAGGTCAGAGTAGTCGAACCCTGAAACAGGGGAGACTTTAACTAATAAACTGTACTAATTGGCTTGACCAAAAATTCTAGAAAAAAATTTGTAGATGGACATATGAGTCTAGTTTCAGGAAAAATTTATGGAACTGGTTTTCGAGTTTTGGAACTTGAGATATGATTTTTAAGGTGACAGTGACGCAGTTAGCCAGCTTGTCTGGAAATTTTAAAATGGACTGTGCAAATAAATGAATTAAGTCTGTTTGCACCTCGTGTTCGACTCCGGCAACGGTCTCGGGTACGGGGTGTTACAGGTTATTAAACTCCTAGATGCTGGAATTATTTATCCTATTTCTAATAGTTCTTGGGTGAGTCTAGTGCAGGTTGTTCCTAAGAAAGGAGGCATGACTATTGTAGCCAATAGGAAGAATGAATTAATCCCAACAAGGACAGTCACAGGTTGGAGAGTGTGCATTGATTATAGGAAGCTAAATGATGCCATGAGAAAAGATCACTTCCCCCTTCCATTCATTGACCAAATGTTGGAAAAATTGTCAGGGCACATGTACTACTGCTTTTTAGATGGACTTTTTGGCTATTTCCAAATCCTAATAGCCCCTGAGAATCAAGAAAAAACAACATTTACATGTCCATACGGTATGTTTGCTTATCGTAGAATGCCTTTTGGATTATGTAATGCTCCTACTACTTTTCAGCGCTGCATGATGCCATTTTTTATGAGCTCATAGAAGACGTCATGGAGGTATTTATGGATGATTTCTCGGTTTTCGGTAACTCTTTCCATCTCTGCCTCAAAATTTTAAAACGAGTGTTAATAAGATGTGAGGAAACAAACCTTGTGCTTAACTGGGAAAAATGTCACTTTATGTTTCAAGAAGGTATTGTGTTAGGACATAAAATTTCTAGTAAAGGGATTGAGGTTGATAAATCTAAAATTGAAACCATTGAAAAACTACCTCCCCCTAATTTGGTTAAGGCCATTAGAAGCTTTTCAGGACATGCTGGGTTTTATAGAAGATTTATTAGAGACTTTTCTAAAATAGCTAAGCCTTTGACTAAATTACTAGAAAAAGATGTGCCTTTTAATTTCGATCAAGAGTCTTTAGAAGCATTTAATACTTTAAAGGATAAACTGACTAAAGCTCCAATTATAATTGCACCTGATTGGAATTCACATTTTGAACTAATGTGCGATGCGAGTGATTTTACAGTAGGTGCAGTTTTGGGACAGCGAAGAGATAAACATTTTCAACCGATCTATTATGCTAGAAGAACTTTGACAGCCGTACAAGAAAACTACGCCACCACGGAGAAAGAGCTGCTAGCTGCGGTTTTTGCATTTGATAAATTTAGGCCATATTTAATATTGTCTAAAGTTGTCGTTTATACTGACCATTCCGCTCTTCGCCACCTTTTGACTAAAATTGATGCAAAACCTCGACTTATTCGATGGATCTTATTCTTGCAGGAATTTGACTTGCAGATTAAGGATAAGAAAAGAGCTAAAAATCTCGCGGCCAACCATCTCTCCAGGCTTGAAAACTCAAGTACCAAAGAGCCAGATGACATTGAAATAAATGATTCATTCCCTGAAGAACATTTTTTTGCTATATCTAATTCTGAGGTACCTTGGTTTGCAAATATTCCAAATTTTTTAGCCGCTAACATTATCCCAAAAGGGTTGACATATCAGCAAAAGAAGCGATTCTTCACTGATGTGAAAGACTACTTCTAGGAAGACCTTTTTCCTTTCCGTAAATGTACAGATCAAATCATTAGGAGATGCGTTACAAGGAAAGAAGCATTGAAAATCTTGGAACATTGCCATTCAGGACCGACTGGAGGACATTACTGTGGAAATAAGACCGCACATAAAGTCCTCAAATTAGGTTTTTATTTCCCCACTCTAATCAAAGATGCCAACAGGCATGTTACTTTTTGTGACAAATGTCAAAGATCAGGTAATATATCCAAACGTGATGAAATTCTGGTAATATATCCAAACGTGATGAAATACCTCAGACATATATGCTCTCATGTGAAATACTTGACGTTTGGGGTCCTTCTCATTCCTTTCGTCTTTCATTTGTTGAATTAGCTCTGGGTTTTGACAGCTATACGAAATGAAATCCCAGTCCATTCCCTAGTTCATTCGAGAATAAATACATCTTAGTAGCTGTTGATTATATGCCCAAATGGGTTGAAGCCCAAGCTTTACCTACTAATGATGCTAGAGTAGTAGTACGATTCCTTAAGAAACTTTTCTCTCGATGGTACACCTAGAGAAATTATCAGTGATAGGGGTACTCATTTTTGTAATGTCCAATTTGACAAAACCCTTAAGAAATACGGAGTTTATCACAGAACAGCTACCCCTTATCACCCTCAAACTAGTGGCCAAGTCGAAGTAGCAAACCGAGAGCTTAAACGTATCCTAGAAAAGACAGTAGAATTAAATAGGAAGGATTGGGTGATGAAAGTAGATGATGCTTTATGGGCTTATAGAACTACTTTTAAGACTCCCATAGGAACATCACCTTACAGACCTGTTTATGGGAAAAGTTGTCATCTACCGTTTGAGTTAGAACACAAGGCATTCTGGGCTATAAAATTTCTAAACCTTGACCCTAAACTTGCAGGTGAAAACAGGTTGATGCAATTGAACGAGTTAGATGAGTGGCGAGCCAATGCATATGAAAATTCGCACCTATACAAGAAAGCGACGAAGCGCCGCCACGACGCCCGTTTAAAGCAACGAAGGCAATTTGAAGTTGGACATCTTATCCTGTTATATAACTTGAGGCTCAAATTGTTTCCTGGAAAGCTTAAATCATGATGGTCAGGTCCTTTCGTAGTTCAAACTGTGATTCCATATGGCACAGTAGAGGTAAGTCATCCATCACAAGGCACTTTTAAGGTAAATGGACATCATCTCAAAATTTATAATAGTGAGAATTTCAAAGACGATAAAGAGGAGTTACGGCTCCACGAAGTTACCTGAATATACGTATAAGATAGAGTCGAGCTTAGACTATAAACAAGCGCTACTCGGGAGGCAACCTGAGCACTAACGGTGTCAACTTCTTTAAATTTTAGTCTTTAACATTTAATTCACTAACTGAGACACTGAACATAGGATTTCCAGAACCACACGGCCAGGCACACGGGCGTGCCTAGGCCGTGCACATACCACGGGAGGCAACACGGCCGTGCGAAACAACCGTGTGAAAATAGAGCAACACCATTTCCCAACACGGGATCCGATAAGTTTCCACGGCCGTGCGACAAGGCCGTGGGCAATCCTGCCAAATTAACACGGGCATGCAACACAACCGTGCCCACCAACCGTGGTCGAGCCTGTCAAAATAACACGGGCGTGCGCCTGCATACACGGGCGTGGGAGAAGCGAACAAAGATTGACACGGTCGTGCAACATGGTCGTGTACACCAATGTGCCCAATTTCGAAAACCAAAAAACGCACAGGCTGAAATGATGGCACACAAGCATGCCCCACGGCCGTGTGCCCCAATTTCTTTATAAAACACCTATTATTTATTTTATTTTTATCTTTATTTTTTTAAACTACCTCTTTTCCTTTTAATACTATTTAATCTTGAGATTTTATAATTTTTATTCAGCTATTTCTTTACGAGTAATTATGCTTCCTTATATTTCCTAACAAGTTCCTGATTCTATCGCAGTTATAAGGAGCTCCGAAGCTCACTATTACTTAGGAACTTGCAACTCCAGTGGAAAAGGTTCTCCACGACTGCCAAGTCCTGCCCGACCACCACCACCGGAGTATCCTCCTCCACTCTCATCATTGTCTTGGCCAATTATTCTCCATAACTCCAATTCAAGGAGTTCATTCATCGTTCAGGAAGTTTCACCTCTCTCTCTATCTTATGATTATATATCTATATTTTTCAATATATCCATCTTTGTACATTGAGGGCAATGTACATCTTAAGTGTGGGGGGTTTTTTATATCATCATTAAAAATCCCTGAATTTTGTCTTATTCTCACGTGAATCACTCATATCACTATTAGAATGAATTTTAATTAATTTATGATTTTTATTGATATGTCTTGAATTAAAACATAGGCATTTATGCATTGACTGTTTAAACTTTAAGACATTAGGGAATCAAGCATGATAAGTTGATTTTTGAAGAATTAAAAACTTTTAGGTTGCTTCCCCAAGTTTAGGTGTTATCTTGAATAGAAATTCACAGGTTTAAACATCAAAAAGCCATAATTTTTGTGAGATCTTGAGCCTTTAGAGAATCTATTATTTCTTTCATGCTCACTTTTATTGTTGCTATGAGTGTGTCAATATTGAATTGTTATTCTAGAACTTGCTTGATTATGAATGTCAAGACCACACCATTTGATTTGATATGTCAAGATGATAAAGGCACTTAGGTTTAACCCACTCACTCCACACAAGCCGACCTTCATAATTAACCCTTAGTGAACCCCTTTGAGCCTAACAAGCCACTAATTGATTTACCTTCAATATTAACCCATAACCCATTATTGTTGAAATCCCCTAATTTGATCCCTATTTTTATCGAGATTTGATATGAATTAATTGCTTAGCTATGTTTTGTTCTTCGTTGTAACAATTAAGTTCTATGTTATTTGACTTGGTCTAAAAAAAACTTACATACATATTAGTAGTAATTCGTCATTTTTGAGCTTGAGTGTTAATTCCATATTCTGAGAAGAAGCTCACTTGTATTCAACTGATTATTAGTTATTTTTCTAGTTAAGTGATTTCTTCAATTCAATCTTGATTCTAACCTTTTCATTCAGCTTATGACCACACCCCATAACCAAAGCCACGTTACAACCCTCTAAAGACCTTTTTGATTGATGTATCATCTCAATATCTAGTGGTAGAGATTTGATTTTCATGCAAGCCTATGGTAATAACTTTTCATACTGACTAATGAGTGCTTTATTTGATGTCCTTAAACACCTCGAGTGATTTGAGTGAATCTTTAGTAAGGATGTTAAACTCTATGATATTTTGATCAAAGGTGATTACTTAGATGAGGGGGGACACATATGTTTTCATGATAAAATGCTCAACTTGGAATGTTTGAAACTTTGATGTACTTTTAGTTGAATTTTCAAGGTATGAATACTTATGGATTATTTTGAGATATTATTGATAGGGATTATAAATTGAGAAGAATTTATTTTGATTGTGAGTTGAGGATTTTACTTGAGGACAAGCAAACGCTTAAGTGTGGGGGTATTTGATAAACCATAATTTATACATGTTTTAATCCCATGCTTAGCACATTTATGGATGGTTTCTCCTTAGATTTGGTAAATTCAATGCTCATAATTCTTTAATTTCATGTTTTATGCTTAGGTGAGGATAGGAGAGTAAAAAGAGCGAGAAACGGGCCGAAAATAGAGAAAAATAGACCCACATGGGAAATCAACACGGCCTGGACTTCCTGACGGGCATGTCACACGGCCATGTCCCTTTGGCAGGATCAAAGAACGACTTACACAGGTAGACAACATGCCCGTGCCTATTTAACAGCCTTGACCACGGGCTGGAGTAATCGTACACGGGCGTGTCTCTACCGAGCCCAAGTATAACCCTATTCGAAAAAGGCCAATTTTGAGGGATCTTAGGCATTCTAAAGCCTATTTAAACACCTAAAGAGGCACTTAGGAAAAGAAAAACGTAGAGTAGGAGGCAAGGAATTACTCAAGGGAAGCCGATTGGTCCATCCCAGAAGTTGGATTGATCATCAAGACTGAAGATCTCCCTTCAATTTCCATTCAGGGGTTTTGGGTTTTCTTTATGTTTTGTATTCATTATTCTTCTAAGATGTTTTCTTCTATAATTATGAACTAAACCCCCTAAATACCTAAGGGGAATGAAACCTAAGACGGATCTTGTTATTATTATCTGAATTGTATGATAAATATTTGACTTGTTCTTAATTATGTGTTCTTAATTCTTGTTTTAATATTCCATGATATTGATTCGAGTTAATGCTCTTATTCAGAGGAGGAATAGACCCTGTCTAAGAGTAAATTTGTCATAATTAAGCGGAGTTGATTGCACGCCTAGAGATAGGGTGATAAGATTTTGCCAGATTGGGGTGAAACCTAATAAGGGGATCCATAAATCGAGTTAATGCAACACTAGGTGTTAATTAGAAAGAGATTTAAATTAATCAACCTAGGGTTAGACGTTATTAGTCTTGAGAGAGATAATAATATAACTTAGGGATTTCTACGGCTCAAGTCAAATGAATAAATCGTCTGATACAGAGTCAAATAACAAGTGAAGTCTAGGTAGATTTTTCCTTGGGTATTGTTTTAATCAATCGAATTTTCCCAAAAGCTTTTCCCCAATTTCACTCTGTGCACTCTTAGTTTAGTTAATTAATTTAGATAAACAAATCCCTTAAATTTTAGGCTAGATAATAAAAAGAAAGTAATTACTAATGCTCTTAGTTCCTTTGGGTTCGCCAATCCGGTCTTGCTAAAGCTATACTACTGTTCGATAGGTACAGTTGCCTTCATCGTGATAATAATTAATTTCAAGAACGCTTAATTATAATTTTTTAAAACCTGTAGTGAATATCACGTATCAGTAGCCATGCTCCATAGAAAATAGGCATCATGAGTACTATCAACTCCTGTGCTGTCTCTCTATCCAGTCAAAGTATGAGCCAGGAGGGCGTGAAGGTACCATAGGGCTAGTGGGAGAGACGTCGCCTTCAAGCGACTCATATCATAAAGTATATGACCCCCTGTAAGCTCGGTCCAACATCGTGATGGTGAATAGTGTATTTATCGATGGAGTCTAAGAAAGTTCTCGATGCTCATAAATTCTTCAGTGTAGAGCCCCATAGCCGCGCCGAACTCAGGGACGCTCATCTGGTGCACCAGACCACCAAGTCAAAAGGTGATGGTACTGGCTCGTCATGAATCGTCATAACTTGCTGAACCATAAACGTCGAACAGGACTTTAATGTTAGCTCCATGTAGGTGGGCTCGATGATGGCAAAGAATCTATCACACGGAGCTGTAGTAATGAAGACGCGAACCTCATCAGCTAGGCAGACCTGCTCCAGTGCAGCCCAATCAATGCAGTAGCCTAAACCGAGTGGTCACTATCGAAGTAACTAAAATAGATCCTCTTGAGGGCCCACCAGGAATCAGGTGGCAGACCTCGACAGATGCACTCGAGGAGGAGGTCCCACTAGGGCCTTTCTTCTTTTTCAAAGTGGGGACGGCGAGTTTGGATTTGCCACGTGTGTTTGTCATAATAAATCTGCAAGAAAGCAATCACATAATTCAATTAGATGAGTCAACACAATAGGCAAACGACTAGGAAACAAGCAACCCAGTTCAGCTTAACAATTGATCGAAT
Organism: Gossypium hirsutum; assembly: GCF_007990345.1. NCBI lineage: Eukaryota > Viridiplantae > Streptophyta > Magnoliopsida > Malvales > Malvaceae > Gossypium > Gossypium hirsutum. Next base: position 103,456,346 of record NC_053424.1, on the reverse strand, counting down.
GAAGAAATGGACTTGGTGCATAATCAAACCAAAAAATAAATGGCTACTATCAAGAAAGAAACACAGTATGAATAGAAAGAACTAATAACGATCAATAATAAAAATTAATATGCAAGACTTCGTAAGAATAATTTAGATATGAAGTTAACTAAAACAAATGAATTAAATAATATTGCTGAAAGGAATAAAATAAGAAAGAAAGTTAACACATGACCAGATATGAAGAATGAATAGTCAAGAAACTAAACAATCAAAAATAGCTAAATACATCAGTAAATAAAATAAACTCATATTAATGGATAAAGGAATAATAAGAAAAATAAGAATAAAGAAATAAAATAATATATTAAGAATAAAAATAAATAAAAATAAAAAATAATTAAATAAATAGAAGGAAAGGGCAAAAGGGGAAACCGACGGCCAGTGGCCGAAGGCACAGATGGTGATTAACGGTGACCGAATGGGTGGGGATCAGGTGGTTCAGATCAGCGCTAGGGAGACGAGTTTGAAGCAAAGGAAAAAGGGTGAGGGATGAAGGGTCGGGCATGAACGTGTATGTACGCGATGGTGAGGGAGTGTGGTGGGTTGTGTTTGTGTGAGTGTAACACCCCTTACCCATTCCCGAGACCGGGACCAGGCACAAGGCATTACCAGACATATAGTCGGACATTTTCGAAAAATATGGGTCATAAAATTTTGTTCCAGTTTAAAACCAATCAGACAACATCTTAGTGTCCTTATTATGGGCCTACGAGACCCTAAACATACATTGAGAACAGTCTGGAATCAAATCGAGAACTTGAGAAAGTTCCTGGAAAATTTTCTAGGTTAAGCCTTACACGCACGTGTGGAGGCAATGCACATGCCCGTGTGCTTTGGGATAGCCCGTGTCCCCTACCCGTGTGGAATTTATTGAATTTATTTCTCATATCGAACCTACAGGGGTTTTCACACGGCCAAGCACATGTCCGTGTCTCTGGCCCGTGTCCTTCACACGGCTTAGACATGTCCATGTGGTCGCCTGTGTCCAAAAACTCGAGTATTCTGTTTATGATGTCAGAATGCATTTAGGGGCACACAGCCAAGACACACGCCTGTGTGCTAGGCCATGCACTCTACACAGTTGAGACACACGGCTGTGCCTCTACCCGTGTGTTTACTGTCATGCATTCTAACTTAAATTTTAGGTGTAGGGAACACAAGGACGGACTACACACCCATGGGGCTATGTCTGTGTCATACACGGCCTAGACACATGTCCGTGTGTCTACCCGTGTGGACCTTAATGGGCTATTTTCCAAGCCTTAGGTCACCCTCTAATATTCATATCCACATATAGTTTTCAATAACACTCAACATGGTCTAATTATACTCTTAATGACCTTAATATGCCTCATTGCATGTAAACCTCATCTCATCAGTTTTTATACATGCTAGGTTATCCCCTTTATATTAAGGATTTCCACGACTTGTAACTCAATTAAGCTTGGCTCATTATCTTAACTCATTGCCAAATCGTGGCCTAACCACCCCATGTGATATGGTCATATTATATATGACTAATTGTAACACACCATATTTAATCATCACAAGAACGTTGGAACATAACATGCACAATTTGGTAAGTCATAACCTACACGAAAATGAGCCAATTCCCTTGTAACACCCCTGTAACCCGTATCCATCGCCGGAGCGGGTTATGAAGTGTTACCAAATTAAAACACTACATTTGCACATTCACATTTACATAAAGTCATTAGCAATTATATGCATAGCCAAACACAATCAAAGATCGAAATTCAGACTTATACCGACATTCAAAAGTTGCCATATTCACATCGCTTATATACAACAACATCTCAAAATATCATTCACTTAAGTCTATTCTATACATGCCATACTAGCTCCAAAACATAATAGTACCAAAATGATAGATAGTGTGATGAGTTGCTGACGATCCCCTCCTGAGCAGGTGACTGGAGTCAACAATCTATAAAATAGAGAAACGTAACAAACGGAGTAAGCTTTCATAAGCTTAGTAAGTTTTAAGCGATGCAAACAAATAAACTCAATCATACTTTGATCATTCAATTTCTCAAGAGGTCATTTTCTAGGTATATTTCCATTTGGCCGAATATACACAGCACATCATGAACATTTAGCATTCTTATTTCACTTAATCTAAATTCATATAACATAAATAAACCAAATACTTTCACATATTTTCACACCTTGACCGAATGTATCATGATCATAGATATAGTTATAACATTTATTCACATATGTATCACATTATACACTTATAATTCAATTCAAATCCACATATGTATCACATTATACACTAATAATTCAATTCAAATCAAACTCACAAATAAATACATAATACGTACCTGGCCAACTTAACATATTGAATGTATTCATTTGTCGTTCTAACACGAGGTATCTTAGTCTTAGACTTTTATCAAATCACCGGTATTTAGCCTGCTAGGTTTTAAACCCGGATTCATCCACCAGTATTTTGCCTGCTAGGCTCAAAACCCGATATCATTTCATCAGCATTATAGCCTGCTAGGCGCGAAGGCCCGAATAGTATCTCACCGGCATTATAGCCTGCTAGGTTCAAAGGCCCGATATCATTTCACCGGCATTATAGCCTGTTAGGCTCGAAGGCCCGAATAGTATCTCACCGGCATTATAGCCTGCTAGGCTCAAAAGCCCGATATCATTTCACCGGCATTATAGCCTACTAGGCTCAAAGGCCCGATTAGTACCGTACGATATTCAAATCAACAAGTTTTATATAACACAATCACACCAAATTAGGTACTAGCATCATTCAAATATATCATCCTACATTTTATTCACTTTTATTTCATTTCATCATTCATACTTATCATTTGATAGTTTACACATAACATCTCACTCATATTCATCTAACACTTATCATTTGATCATAAAAGCATATCACATTTTACTTCCATATTATATTTTCCATTCGGCCATATACATACATTACAAGTAATACTTAATTCTCATAATATATCATGTCATTATTGAATATTATTTATGTTTAACTACTTAAAACTTACCACGAATATTTTCGAACAGTCTCGGATCGGCTATTCAACTACTTTCTCTTTTCCCCTGTCCAACCTTGGTTCTCTATGCTCTTGAGCTAATTCAAACAAATTTAAACTTATAAACTTACAATCACATGGATTTTAACATTATAGTCCATCAAACTTTCATTCATCAATTTTTATCATCAAATACAAATTTTTTGCAATTTCCTATCATGACCGAATGCACAATTGACCAACATTTAACAAATTAATTCATGGGTTTAAAGTAGAACCAATAGAGTAACTCAAAAACATGAAATTTCAACCAAACTACCATGAACTTACCTTGAATTTATCTCCCCCAAATGACCGAATATTCAAGAGCTTCTCTTCTTCTTTTTGTTTTCTTTAGTTTCGGCCAAGTGATGAAAAAAAATAAAGCTTAACTTTGTTTTTATCACCTTATTTTATGTTATAAAATAACATATATTATTTTATACCATAATTTAAGTTTATAATTTATTATTATTATTAAGCACATGATGCATTAAACCAACCCCACTACCGTACACTTAAATAAAGTGGTAAAATAGACATGCAAATCCTCTACGTTAGTAATTTACAAAATTAATCACTTGGACATTCACCTACCACATATTCAAAGTTTCTCAAACAAGTCCTTTTTAGCTAATTCCACATTCAAATGACAAAATTAAGGCACGATACTTTCACACATGCACTTCCACATATAATAAACACAGAATATAACATTTAATTATTTTCGTGACTCGATTTTGTGGTCCCGAAACCACTTCCCGACTAGGGTCAAATTAGGGCTGTCACATCTCTTGGCCATATACAAGTGAATATGTATACTTTTATAAGCCTTCATAGTGGCTAATCAAATGACACATTTAACAAAAAAACAAAAGCCCTATACATGCCATTGAACAAAATAAGAGTATCTATATACCAAAGCTAGACAAGATGATAGTGTGTTGATTCTCCAACCGTCTCCCAATCTTCGCGAGTCCACGAGCTCTGTAAGACAGGGAAAAGAGAGGGGTAAGCATTTACATGCTTAGTAAGCCCGAATAACTGGGAAGTAAACTTACCGATTAATAGCATGCATCCATATTAGGCAATAAAACCAACAAGTACGAAATAGTTTCCCTATCACATGCACTTAATCAACAAGTTAGTTTCACAACAATACACCATGTAATTTGTCTTAGATGAGCTTATCACCCGACATTTTCATTTTTCTAACTCATGTTAATCCCATGGAGTTTCTCGAAAATCTCGATGGATTATCCATTTACCGTCAAGTCAAGAGCGATCATCTCAAGTACGTACTCCCGCGAACCTCACATCATACGACGGGATTACCACTCCAGCCTAAATCCCCCGTAATGTAAACTCATAGGGTGATGTTGGGATTATCAGTCCAGGCTAAATCCCTTATAGCGACAAACACCCTTAATGAGCTCGGATCTGAATTACCAGTCCAGGCTAAATTCAGACCCTAATCGGATTACCCGTCCGGACTAAATCCACAATGCACACATATTCTTCGGGAGGCTCGATCGCTCAAGGAACACCCGTCCGGGCTAGATCCTTTCTATATTTGAGATCAACGGATTACCCTTCCGGGCTAAATCCTTTTCTACAACACATGCAAAATCTCAAGTCATGTAAGCCATGGGTTATCCATCAAATTTCCCTTTTGACTTCAACAGTGACATTTATTATCATATCATTATTATTAACACATTTCATGGATTTTCATGCCATCACTATAACCAATTATTATACATTCATAAAACATGCAATTAGACATATTAATAGTTTACTTAAAGTTATTCAAACTTACCTGGTACTCATTTCGGCTTCGCATTTCGGTTATTTCGAAACTTTTCGTTTTCCTCGATCAACCTCCGAAATTTCTTCCTCTGGGTCTATAACAATAAAAATGAATCATTAATACCTCACATTATTCTTTTCGAGTCTAAATTTCACCCCTGGACAAAATGATCGTTTTGCCCCTAACCTTTCACATTTATCATTTAGTCCCTAAGCTCGTATGATGAAATCAATGAATTTTCTACATTAACCAAGCCTAGGAAAATGTTCTTTCCTCTTATGGCAGCCCACAATTTTCCATTATTTCACATTTCTACTACATATTTTACACCTTTTGCAAAAAGGTCCTTTTCGGGGTTTTTCAAGAAAATCACCTAGGAAAAGATGTTTAACACACATCTAACTTTCATATTCCTTCATAAATAATCAAAGAATAAACATGTCACACATGGATCACTTTACATACATGAACCCTAACTCAAAATATGGGTAGAAATGGAGAGAGTAAGCTACTAGGATTTCAAAAATACGAAGAAAATTAAAAACGGGGCTTGGGAACACTTACTATTGAGCTTGAAAATGTTGAAAACCCTAGCTATGGAGGGCTTGAGAAATTCGGCTAGATGAGGGAGAAGAATGACTAATTTTTGCCTTCATTTTCCCATTTTATTTCATTAATTAGCCAAATGACCAAAATGGCCTTAAGCCATTTCTTTCAAATTTTATCCATACATGCCCATTTTTGTCCAAAAACATAGAAATTGGAAACATTTCTCTTTAAGGTCTTCTAATTAATAATCTAAAGCAATTTCATGCAAATTGCTTCTAGAATCCAAGTTTTTCAATTTATTCAATTTCGTCCTTATTTTCCAATTGGACACCTTACTCATAGAATTTCTTCATGAAACTTTAGCACATGCATATTTTCATATTCTAGACCTCATAATAATCATAAAACAAATATTTCAACATCAAATTTGTGGTCCCGAAACCACTGTTCTGACTAGGCCCTATTTTGGGATGTTACATTTCTCCCCCTATTAGGGACTTTTGTCCTCGAAAGTCTTACCAGCAAACAGGTTCGGATATTGGCTTCTCATGGTTTCTTCTGGCTCCCATGTCACCTCTTCCACATCATGTCGATGCCATAAGACTTTTACCAAAGCCACATCTTTATTTCTCAGTTGTTTAACTTCATGAGCTAGAATCTTTATCGGTTCTTCACCATAGGTCATGTCCGGTCTAATTTCGAACTCCGTCGGTGAAATCACATGAGAGCGGTCTGATCGATATCGCATTAACATAGACACATAGAACACATTATGAATCTTTTCAGTTCTAGTGGCAATGCCAAGCAATAGGCTAATAGTCTAACTCTTTCAGTGATCTCGTATGGTTGGATAAATCGCGGACTCAGTTTACCTTTCCGGCCAAATCTCAATACCCTTTTCCATGGAGACACTTTTAAGAATACTCTATCTCCCACTTGAAATTTGATTTCTTTTCTTTTCAGATCAGCTTATGACTTTTGCCTATCTGATGCCACTTTTAAACAGTCACGTCTCACTTTAATCTTTTATTCAGTTTCCTTGATCAAATCAACTCCGTGAATCTGATTCTCCTTGAGTTCCATCCAATACAATGGAGTTCGGCACGTAAAGTGCCATCTTCAAACTCATTTGAAAACTATTGTTGTAGGCGAACTCTACCAATGGCAGGTATTTTTCCCAGCTGCCCTGAAATTCAAGGGTGCAACATCGCAACATATCCTCAAGAATCTGGATCATCCGTTCAGACTAACCATCAGTCTGTGGGTGAAAAGCTATACTAAAATTCAACCTATTACCCAAGCCTTCTTGTAACTTCTTCTAGAATCTCGAAGTGAGTCTCGGATCTCTATCTGAAATAATTGATAGGTATCCCCATGTAATCTCACAATCTCAAATATATACAAGTCGGCCAACTTATCAAGATAGTAATATGTCCTCACCGGGAGCCGACTTTGTCAACTTATCAACTACAACCCATATAGCATCTTTCTTTATCAGGGTCAATGGTAATCCTATCACGAAGTCCATAGTGATTTTGTCCCACTTCCATTCGGGAATCATCACAGGCTGTAGTAAACCGGAAGGTACTTGATGTTCAGCTTTGACCTGCTGACATATCAAGCATTTCGATACAAATTCAGAGATATCACTTTTCATGCCGTTCCACCAGTACATTTTCTTCAAATCATTGTACATCTTGGTACTTCCCTGATGAATAGACAAACGGCTATCATGTGCTTCTTGCAAAATCCTCCGAATAATTTCATCGTTCCTCAATACGCAAACTCTGTCTCTGAACATCAAGCATCCATCAGGACTAATCTGAAAATCTGATTCATTACTCGACTCACATTGAGCTCTTTTAGCTTGCAGGACATTATCATTAGTCTGAGCATCATAAATATCCTGAAGAAATGTCGGCCTAGCCTTTAGCTCTGCCAAGACCAAACCATCATCAAACAACACCAATCGAGCGTTCATGGCCCACAATACAAACAAAGATTTTCTGCTTAACGTGTCAGCGACCACATTCACCTTTCCCGGGTGATAATCGATGATTAGCTCGTAATCTTTAATTAGTTCTAACCATCTCTGTTGTCTCAAATTCAATTCTTTTTTAGTCATCAAATACTTCAAACACTTGTGGTCTATGAATATACGACAAGTCTCACCATATAAATAATGCCTCTAAATTTTCAAGCCGTGTTTTGGATAATTCCTCTCGTGTGGCTTCAACTATCGGCAAGCTCTAAGCACAGAACCTAGTCCATTTAAGGACGCATCGCTATAGACCACAAACTCTTTTCCCGAATCGGGTAATACTAGAACTGGAGCTTCGGTCAGTAATGTCTTCAACTTCTCGAAACTCTACTGAACTTTTCTGACCATTCGAACTTAACGTCTTTCTGTAGCAACCTCGTCATTGGAGTCACTATCATGGAGAATCCTTTCACAAATCTTCTGTAGTAACCGGCTAAGCCCAAAAAGCTTCTAACCTCGGTTACATTTTTAAGTGGTTTCCATTCAACAATGGCAGAGATCTTACTTGGATCAACTCGGACGCCATCACCCGAAATTTATGACCCAAAAACCCTACTCTTGGAGCCAAAATTCACTCTTGCTAAACTTAGCATACAATTTTTTTTCCCGTAACGTCTGCAACACAGTTCTCAGATGCTTCGCATGCTCTATCTTATCCTTGAAATAGATCAAAATGTCGTCAATGAACACAACGACGAACTTGTCCAAGTATGGCCGAAATATCCTATTCATTAGGTCCATGAAAAGGCCGCTGCATTCGTTAACCCAAATAGCATGACAAGGAATTCATAGTTACCATACCTCGTTCTGAAAGCTGTCTTAGGCACGTCTGACTCCTTAACTCACAACTGATAGTAGCCGGATCTCAGGCCTATCTTAGAGAATACAGTGGCTTCCCTCAACTGGTCAAACAAATCATCGATCCTTAACAAAGGATACTTATTCTTAATAGTTACCTTGTTCAGTTGTCGATAATCTATACATAGCCTCATTAAACCATCTTCTTTCTTTACAAATAATACGGGAGCACCCCAAGGCGAAAAGCTTGGCCTTGTAAAACTTTTATCCGTCAGCTCTTGCAACTGTGCTTTTAATTCTTTCAGCTCAGTTGGTGCCATCCTATATGGAGTAATAGAAATAAGAGCTATTTATGGAACCAGTTCAATACCAAACTCTATCTCTCTATCAGGAGGTAATCTGGGTAGTTCCTCCGGGAACACGTCTGGATATTCACATACTATTGGTACAGACTCAATCTTCAACTCTATTTCCTTAGTGTTCAGTACGAAAGTGAGGTAGAATTCATACCCTTTTTGTAACACCCCGAACCCGAAACCGACACCGGAGTCGAACACGAGGTGTTAACTGACTTTAACCCCTTATAAAATTTATTTTCCAGACACTGCCCAATCTGTGTACTAGTCGTTTTAAAAATCATATCTTGAGTTTCGTAACTCAAAAATCAGTTTCGTGATTTTTCCCAGAAACTAGACTCATGTGCCCATCTATGTATTTTTTTCTAGAATTTTTGGTCTGGCCAATTAGTACAGTTTATTAGTCAAAATCTCCCATATTGCAGGGGTCGACTACACTGACCTTTGCCCATTACGACTTGGATATCTCCCTGCACGGGGCTTCAATACTGATGCCGTTTGTTTCTACGAAAACTAGACTCAGGGGGGAATCTGTACATATATGGTACGACCCCTAATTATCTCTGGTTAATTTATAATGAATTTCCAAAGTCAGAGCAGGGAATCCAGAAACCGTTCTGGCCCTGTCCCACAAAAATCTGATTATCTCTTAATATACTGCTCATATGATCTTTTCGTTACTTCCTCATGAAAACAGACTCATCGAGCTTCGATTACATAATTTATTCATCAATTAATTCCACTCCTACTATTTTTAGTGATTTTTCAATCTCATGACACTGATGCTGCCAGCATCTGTTACGAAAGTAACTAGGTCCATTTCATGCCTACCCTTGATCCAACTCAATCGAACATTCGTGCCATTTTCGCATGGCTTAAAGTTTACATGCCATAATTCAAACACAACGTACTAGCTTATACATGCCAAAATGTTCTTCTAAGCCAACTAAGAAGAAAGTACCAAAACTTGCTATCCGGTGTGATGACTTCGATGACGGCCCGACCACGCAAAAATAGATGAGTCCAAGCAACCTATAATGGGTGACAAGGAAACACCGAGTGAGTTTATAACTCAGTAAGTCATAAGCTATGCACTACCATCCATCAATAACATTATCACAAGAGAAAACAAAATGGAACGAGGCTAATTACTCCATCCATTCCGAACCATACCATAGTTCCTCCAACCTATCAATTCAATTTCATATCAATTCATGCATTCACATTCCATATACTCATCAATAGGACATTGAAACATTTTCATAATTCAATTTATTTTCGTTACAATCAAACGACTAAACGGCCTTTCACCCATCCTACGATAAATTTTATGTACGTGACTTCAAGTATATTTGTCACATAGGTTCAAACTTACCGAGCTCAACACCAAGTATAAGCATAGCACATAATAGCCATGTACTCAAAACACTTACCCGATCCGCTGTCCGCGATCGACTCAATAGTGTCGCACACATAGTGTCCGTAATGATTCACGAATGTATATCGAGTCCGCACACTCAGTGCTATATAATCAACTCGCACACTTAGTGCTACATAATCAAATCGCACACTTAGTGCCGCATGGTCAATTCGCACACTTAGTGCATCATATTCATTTCGCACACTTAGTGCAACATAGTCGAATCGCACACTTAGTGCTGTACAATTTAATCCCGCGCACTTAGCGCCAATCTCATGGTCATAAATGGTTATCCCGCACGTTTAGTGCCGAGATCAACAACTCAGTACATCTTACCTCTTTTCTTTCATTCAACAATTTCATCATCACATACGTACATGCATATATATATATATATGTATATTTATTCATTCCATTCAGCATCAATACATACACATTATGACCATTTGAAATAATACCAACTACATGCTTAATGACTTACCTCGTGTTGGGTAAGACGGTTCCAACTCGGCTACTCGATAACCTTTTCTTTGCCTTTGCTCGATTCACCTCCTTTAACTCCTTGAGCCAAATCAATAATTTAAAATAGTCATTAATCGACTATTCAAGTATTACTTTCAGAATAATATATATATTGATTTGACTTTCACACACATAGATTATAGTAAGCTTTATAATAGTCAATAAATAACTCATTGGCAAATTTTCATTAATGTTTACAACAAAATCACATATTCACTACGAGCTGTTTTCCTGAGCAGTAGTCGCTAAATTGTTTATAACTGGAGCTACAAAACTCCAAATCACTAGCCGTTAATTTTCCCTGAATATAGACTCGTATATCTTCCATCCATAAAATTTTCAGAATTTTTGGCTCGGCCAATCAATACCAGATTTTTCTTAAAGTTTCCCCTGTTTCACTGTTTGACTATTCTGACCACTCTTCACTACGAATCAAATTTCTCATTTTACAGAATTCAAAATGTGTTGTATTTGATCTCATTTGAAACTAGACTCATTAAGGAGTCTAAGCATATAAATTTTATCTTATAATCATTTTTGTACAATTTATAATGATTTTCTAAAAACAGAACAGGGAATCTAGTAGTCATTTTGACTCAGCCCCACAATACTTCAAATATCTCAAGATCGGTAACTCTTTTGTTTTCATAGTTTCTTTTGTAAGAAAATAGACTCTTCAAGCTTTAATGGCATAATTCACTCAGCTTCTAATTCAACTCCTACAAATTATGGCGATTTTCCAAAATCACCTTACTGCTGCTGTCCCCAAACAGATTATTACCGAATCAAATACTAACATTAGCATTTCACCTTAATAGCTAGCTTGCCAAGCCTTAATTTAACATATTTTCATTCAATTTAGTCTAATAACGCATAAATGGGTAAATTACATTTTTACCCCTAATATTTCGCACTTTCACAATTTAGTCTTTATTCCACAAAACACAAAATACACAAAGTTTGGTCACACTCCTTAAGGGCCGAATCTTCCTAGTGCCCATATAAGTCCATACATCTCATTTATTTCACCTTTGAGTCCTTCAAAAATTTGTTTTTGTAATTTAGCCCTAACTACTCAAAATCACCAAAAACTTCAACACAAAACATATTAATCTTTTATAGCCGAAAACCATACTCACCCCCAAAATCGAAATTTCAACATGGTTTACAAAAATCACTTGATAGCTCACTCAATATCAACTAAAATTTCAAAAGCTAGTACATACTTCCTTACCTTAATAGTGACTTAAAATGACCGATTGCTCATGTTACCAACAATATTCAAGATTTGAACATGGGCTAAGTAAGGGACTTAGTAACTAGCTTAATACATTCAACAATTTCCAAAAGCTACCATGCATTACATACCTTATTCAAGACTAGAAGGAGTGGCCGAATGTCTTACTTCCCCTTCCCCTTCTTCTTAGCATTTTCGGCCAAGGATGATAAAAGATGAACAAATTTTTTCTTTCTTCTTTAGAACATTCGGCCAAGGGGAAATGAAGAAAGATGGACACTTTTTTTTTTGTTTTTCCTTCTTACTTTCACGGCAAAAGGGGAGGAAAGAAACAATTACCACCCATCCTTTCCTTTTTCCATTTCTTTATTTCCCCATACTTCTTATTATATTTTTATCCTACATACCTCACTAGGCCAACATGTTCCCAACATGTTTCCACCCATAGCATGGCCGGCCACTACATATTAGGGAGGGGAATTTGACATGCAAGTCCCCTTTTTCTTCCACATGCACTAATAGGTCCTCATGCATTGACCTATCACATTTTAAAATTTTCTCATATAAGTCCTATTGACTAAATTCACATGCAATCGACTAAATCGAAGCTTGAAATTTTCACACATTCATGATTACATATTCTAGATAATAAACATCGCATTCAAACCTTTCGGTGACTCGGTTTAGCGGTCCTGAAACCACTTCCCGACTAGGGTCAATTTTGGGCTGTCACAACTCTCCCCCACTTAAGAAATTTTCGTCCCCGAAAATCTTACCGGTAAATAGGTTTGGATATCGTTCTTTCATCGAGCTCTCGGTTTCCCAAGTAGCTTCCTCGATCCCGTGTTCGAGCCATAACACCTTTACTTTCTGTTCGGCATCTTTAATCAAATCAACTCCGAAAATTTTACTTTCACCAAGCTCAGTCCAAAACAATGGTGTGCGGCATTTACGCCCGTACAAAGCCTCGTAAGGTGCCATCTTAATACTTGATTGAAAACTATTGTTGTAAGCGAATTCAATCAAAGGTAAATACCGTTCCCATGAACTACTAAACTCGAGGATGCAACATCTCAACATATCCTCAAGCATCTGAATTATCCGCTCGGATTGACCATCGGTTTGGGGGTGAAAAGCGGTGCTAAAATGCAGCTTGGTACCCAAAGCTTCTTGCAATTTCTTCCAAAATCGTGAGGTGAACCTCGGATCTCTATCCGACACGATAGAAATAGGTACTCCATGTAATCTCACAATCTGAGAGACATACAATTCGGCTAGTTTATCCAATGAAAGATCCGTACGCACGGGTATAAAGTGAGCCGACTTAGTCAGCCTATCAACAACAACCCAAATCGCATCCTTCTTACTTGCGGACAATGGCAGTCCGGACACAAAGTCCATTGTGACTCGGTCCCATTTCCACTCGGGTATCATGATCGGCTGAAGTAATCCTGAAGGCACTTGATGTTCCGCTTTCACCTGTTGACATATTAAACATCTCGAAACAAAGTCGGAGATGTCTCGCTTCATACCATGCCACCAAAACCGACGTTTCAAGTCGTTGTACATTTTCGTGCTCCCCGGGTGAATTGACATTCGGCTACAATGGGCTTCGTTCAGGATCATCGGAATGAGTTTCGAATTCCTTGGAACGCACAAACGACTTCTAAACCTCTAACAACCATCATCATCAATCTGAAACTCCGATTCCTTGTTCGGAACACACTCAGCTCGTTTTGCAACCAATTCACCATCGACTTTCTGAGCTTCACGAATTTGATGAGTCAATAATGGTTTGGCTTTTAATTCAGCTACTAACACATTGTCAGGTAGAACAGACAAGTGTACATTCATCGCTCGCAAAGCAAACAGTGATTTCCGGCTTAAGGCGTCCGCAACCACATTAGCCTTTCCCGGGTGGTAACCAATGGCAAGCTCGTAATCTTTCAACAACTCAAGCCAATGTCTTTGTCGCAGATTCAAGTCTCGTTGAGTCATCAAATATTTGAGACTTTTGTGATCCGAAAATACATGGCACTTCTCACCAAACAAATAATGTCGCCATATTTTCAATGCAAACACAATGGCGGCTAGTTCGAGATCATGGGTCGGATAATTTCTCTCGTGTGGCTTCAATTCTCTCGACGCATAGGCCACAACTCGACCGTCTTGCATCAATACGCAACCCAACCCAAGTAGGGATGTGTCACTATAAATGACAAACTCTTTACCCGATTCGGGTTGCACTAAAATTGGAGCTTCAGTCAAGTGAGTTTTCAGTTGATCAAAACTTTTCTGACACTTCTCCGTCCATTCGAACTTAACGTCCTTTTGAAGTAGCTTCGTCATTGGTGTGGCTATCATCGAGAAACCTTTGACAAATCGTCGGTAATAACCGGCGAGCACCAAAAAGCTCCGAACCTCAGTAATATTTCTCGGAGATTTCCAGTCAAGTATGGCTGAAATTTTGTTCGGGTCAACTCGATTACCCGACGCGGATACCACATGACCCAAGAAGCTAACCTCTCTTAACCAGAACTCACACTTACTGAACTTAGCATATAACTGCTTCTCCCGCAAAATTTGCAGCACTAGCCTCAGATGCTCAGCATGTTCGGTCTCATCTCTTGAATAGACCAAAATGTCATCAATGAACACAACTACGAACCGATCCAAATATGGTCTGAAGATCCGATTCATCAAATCCATAAATACCGCAGGGGCATTAGTGAGTCCAAACGGCATCACTAAGAATTCATAGTGACCATATCTCGTTCTGAAGGCAGTTTTTGGTATGTCCGATTCTCGAATTCGCAACTGATAATAGCCCGATCTCAAATCTATTTTTGAGAACACTGTGGCTCCCTTCAGTTGGTCGAACAAATCATCGATGCGCGGCAATGAATATTTATTCTTTATCGTCACTTTATTCAGTTGACGATAGTCAATACACAACCTCATGGTTCCGTCCTTCTTTTTCACGAACAATACTGGTGCACCCCAAGGTGAGAAACTCGGTCGAGCGAAACCTCTATCCGTCAATTCTTGCAACTGAGCTTTCAACTCTTTTAACTCGGTTAGTGCCATACGATACGGAGCGATCGAAATAAGCGTAGTTCCAGGTACAAGCTCAATACCAAACTCTACCTCCCGAACAGGTGGCAAACCCGGTAACTCTTCAGGAGAAACATCCGGGTATTCACAGACCACCGGCACCGATTCGGGTTTCTTTTCTAACTCCTTGTCATCAAGTACATACGCGAGGTATACTTCGCACCCTTTCCTTACATATTTCTGGGCCAACATTGCTGATATTACAGCTGGCAACCCCCTTAAGTCCGCAGACTCAACTCGGATTATTTCGTTATTTGCGCACCTCAAATCGATAGTCTTGCTTTTGCAATTCACAACCGCATCATGCGCGGTTAACCAATCCAAACCAAGAATAACATCAAACTCGTCGAACGGCAAAAGCATCAAATCGGCCGGAAAACAGGATTCTCGGATTATTAGAGGGCATCTCTTACACACTTTATCAACACGTACGCATTGACCCAAAGGGTTTGATACTCGAATTACGAGCTCAGTAGACTCAACAGGTAGAGTCTTACTGGTTGCTAAGGTTTCGCATACATATGAATGAGTAGAACCAGGGTCAATCAATGCAATCACATTAGTATCAAAGAGAGTGAAGGTACCAGTGATGACGTCGGGGGAGGATGCCTCCTCTCGTGCGCGAATGGCATATGCTCTAGTAGGAGTACGGTTCTCGGCTCGATCGGCCGTATCAGAGGCCCCCCTCTGACTACCACCCCTGCCTCCTAAAATTCTCGGTGGTTTACCTCTAGATGTCACTCCACTAGGTCTTGCACCTTGAATCTTATTCTTCTCATCCAGCTCCGTGCAATCTCTAATGAAGTGGTCCTTCGAACCGCATCCGTAACAGACCCTGCTAGTAGAGTTGCCCCAACATTCACCTAGGTGTCGTCTTCCACATTGGGGACATTCAGGTTTCTCGTGACGATTATTGCCCACACTAGCTACCGAAGTAGCTCGGGAGCCCATCGATGGTCTTGCCCTGATGGAAATTCCCGCAGTCGCCCTCGACTTCTTAATGTCCTCCCTGAACTTCTTTACAGCTGAGAACGGAGCTTTACCCGTCGATCTCTTACGATAATCTCTAGCTTCAAATTCAGCCTTCCTCTTCTCCTTTCCAAGTTCTTCCGCCTTACAGGCTCGTTCGACTAGTGTTACGAATTCTTTTATTTCCAAAATACCCATTAGTAGCTTTAAATCTTCATTCAATCCTTCCTCGAATCTTTTGCACATAGCAACCTCGTCAGCTACACACTCCCGGGCATACCTACTTAGTCTTACGAATTCATGTTCGTATTCAGATACAGTCATACGGCCTTGCTTGAGTTCCAAGAACTCCTTACGCTTCTGATCAATGAACCGTTGGCTAATAAATTTCTTCCGGAATTCCATTTGAAAGAAGTCCCAAGTTACTCGCTCGTTCGGGACTATGGAAATCAAGGTCCTCCACCAATAGTAGGCTGAGTCTCGCAACAAAGATACAGCACATTTTAGACATTCGTCGGGTGTGCATGACAATTCATCGAACACCCGAATGGTATTATCTAGCCAGAACTCGGCCCTTTCGGCATCATCAGTTACTATGGCCTTGAACTCCTCGGCCCCACGCTTCCTAATCAAGTCTACAGGTGGCTTACTCAGCCTCACAGGATCAGCGACTGATGGCATTACAGGCTCTTGGGGTGGATTATTCAAATTCGGGAATTGTTGGACAGCCGGGTTGGTTCGGGCATATTGCGCGACCCACTCATTCATCATGGTAAAGAAGGCTTGTTTAGCCCCCTCACCTTGATTATTCGCAGATGACTGAGGTTCAACAGGCGGCGTCCCTTGTGCAGGAGCAGCCGCTACGCTCTCAACGTCATCCGCTAGGGTTCTTTCTACACCGGGATCCATTTACTAATCAAAACAAAAACATTTCAACCGTCGGAAGTCATCACACATTTAAACATTAACATTCGGCATGTATAGCTAGACTCATGCGCGCTATGGTAGTCCTAGAACCGACTAAACCATAGCTCTGATACCAATAAAATGTAACACCCCGAACCCGAAACCGACACCGGAGTCGAACACGAGGTGTTAACTGACTTTAACCCCTTATAAAATTTATTTTCCAGACACTGCCCAATCTGTGTACTAGTCGTTTTAAAAATCATATCTTGAGTTTCGTAACTCAAAAATCAGTTTCGTGATTTTTCCCAGAAACTAGACTCATGTGCCCATCTATGTATTTTTTCTAGAATTTTTGGTCGGGCCAATTAGTACAGTTTATTAGTCAAAATCTCCCATATTGCAGGGGTCGACTACACTGACCTTTGCCCATTACGACTTGGATATCTCCCTGCACGGGGCTTCAATACTGATGCCGTTTGTTTCTACGAAAACTAGACTCAGGGGGAATCTGTACATATATGGTACGACCCCTAATTATCTCTGGTTAATTTATAATGAATTTCCAAAGTCAGAGCAGGGAATCCAGAAACCGTTCTGGCCCTGTCCCACAAAAATCTGATTATCTCTTAATATACTGCTCATATGATCTTTTCGTTACTTCCTCATGAAAACAGACTCATCAAGCTTCGATTACATAATTTATTCATCAATTAATTCCACTCCTACTATTTTTAGTGATTTTTCAATCTCATGACACTGATGCTGCCAGCATCTGTTACGAAAGTAACTAGGTCCATTTCATGCCTACCCTTGATCCAACTCAATCGAACATTCGTGCCATTTTCGCATGGCTTAAAGTTTACATGCCATAATTCAAACACAACGTACTAGCTTATACATGCCAAAATGTTCTTCTAAGCCAACTAAGAAGAAAGTACCAAAACTTGCTATCCGGTGTGATGACTTCGATGACGGCCCGACCACGCAAAAATAGATGAGTCCAAGCAACCTATAATGGGTGACAAGGAAACACCGAGTGAGTTTATAACTCAGTAAGTCATAAGCTATGCACTACCATCCATCAATAACATTATCACAAGAGAAAACAAAATGGAACGAGGCTAATTACTCCATCCATTCCGAACCATACCATAGTTCCTCCAACCTATCAATTCAATTTCATATCAATTCATGCATTCACATTCCATATACTCATCAATAGGACATTGAAACATTTTCATAATTCAATTTATTTTCGTTACAATCAAACGACTAAACGGCCTTTCACCCATCCTACGATAAATTTTATGTACGTGACTTCAAGTATATTTGTCACATAGGTTCAAACTTACCGAGCTCAACACCAAGTATAAGCATAGCACATAATAGCCATGTACTCAAAACACTTACCCGATCCGCTGTCCGCGATCGACTCAATAGTGTCGCACACATAGTGTCCGTAATGATTCACGAATGTATATCGAGTCCGCACACTCAGTGCTATATAATCAACTCGCACACTTAGTGCTACATAATCAAATCGCACACTTAGTGCCGCATGGTCAATTCGCACACTTAGTGCATCATATTCATTTCGCACACTTAGTGCAACATAGTCGAATCGCACACTTAGTGCTGTACAATTTAATCCCGCGCACTTAGCGCCAATCTCATGGTCATAAATGGTTATCCCGCACGTTTAGTGCCGAGATCAACAACTCAGTACATCTTACCTCTTTTCTTTCATTCAACAATTTCATCATCACATACGTACATGCATATATATATATATATATGTATATTTATTCATTCCATTCAGCATCAATACATACACATTATGACCATTTGAAATAATACCAACTACATGCTTAATGACTTACCTCGTGTTGGGTAAGACGGTTCCAACTCGGCTACTCGATAACCTTTTCTTTGCCTTTGCTCGATTCACCTCCTTTAACTCCTTGAGCCAAATCAATAATTTAAAATAGTCATTAATCGACTATTCAAGTATTACTTTCAGAATAATATATATATTGATTTGACTTTCACACACATAGATTATAGTAAGCTTTATAATAGTCAATAAATAACTCATTGGCAAATTTTCATTAATGTTTACAACAAAATCACATATTCACTACGAGCTGTTTTCCTGAGCAGTAGTCGCTAAATTGTTTATAACTGGAGCTACAAAACTCCAAATCACTAGCCGTTAATTTTCCCTGAATATAGACTCGTATATCTTCCATCCATAAAATTTTCAGAATTTTTGGCTCGGCCAATCAATACCAGATTTTTCTTAAAGTTTCCCCTGTTTCACTGTTTGACTATTCTGACCACTCTTCACTACGAATCAAATTTCTCATTTTACAGAATTCAAAATGTGTTGTATTTGATCTCATTTGAAACTAGACTCATTAAGGAGTCTAAGCATATAAATTTTATCTTATAATCATTTTTGTACAATTTATAATGATTTTCTAAAAACAGAACAGGGAATCTAGTAGTCATTTTGACTCAGCCCCACAATACTTCAAATATCTCAAGATCGGTAACTCTTTTGTTTTCATAGTTTCTTTTGTAAGAAAATAGACTCTTCAAGCTTTAATGGCATAATTCACTCAGCTTCTAATTCAACTCCTACAAATTATGGCGATTTTCCAAAATCACCTTACTGCTGCTGTCCCCAAACAGATTATTACCGAATCAAATACTAACATTAGCATTTCACCTTAATAGCTAGCTTGCCAAGCCTTAATTTAACATATTTTCATTCAATTTAGTCTAATAACGCATAAATGGGTAAATTACATTTTTACCCCTAATATTTCGCACTTTCACAATTTAGTCTTTATTCCACAAAACACAAAATACACAAAGTTTGGTCACACTCCTTAAGGGCCGAATCTTCCTAGTGCCCATATAAGTCCATACATCTCATTTATTTCACCTTTGAGTCCTTCAAAAATTTGTTTTTGTAATTTAGCCCTAACTACTCAAAATCACCAAAAACTTCAACACAAAACATATTAATCTTTTATAGCCGAAAACCATACTCACCCCCAAAATCGAAATTTCAACATGGTTTACAAAAATCACTTGATAGCTCACTCAATATCAACTAAAATTTCAAAAGCTAGTACATACTTCCTTACCTTAATAGTGACTTAAAATGACCGATTGCTCATGTTACCAACAATATTCAAGATTTGAACATGGGCTAAGTAAGGGACTTAGTAACTAGCTTAATACATTCAACAATTTCCAAAAGCTACCATGCATTACATACCTTATTCAAGACTAGAAGGAGTGGCCGAATGTCTTACTTCCCCTTCCCCCTTCTTCTTAGCATTTTCGGCCAAGGATGATAAAAGATGAACAAATTTTTTTCTTTCTTCTTTAGAACATTCGGCCAAGGGGAAATGAAGAAAGATGGACACTTTTTTTTTTGTTTTTCCTTCTTACTTTCACGGCAAAAGGGAGGAAAGAAACAATTACCACCCATCCTTTCCTTTTTCCATTTCTTTATTTCCCCATACTTCTTATTATATTTTTATCCTACATACCTCACTAGGCCAACATGTTCCCAACATGTTTCCACCCATAGCATGGCCGGCCACTACATATTAGGGAGGGGGAATTTGACATGCAAGTCCCCTTTTTCTTCCACATGCACTAATAGGTCCTCATGCATTGACCTATCACATTTTAAAATTTTCTCATATAAGTCCTATTGACTAAATTCACATGCAATCGACTAAATCGAAGCTTGAAATTTTCACACATTCATGATTACATATTCTAGATAATAAACATCGCATTCAAACCTTTCGGTGACTCGGTTTAGCGGTCCTGAAACCACTTCCCGACTAGGGTCAATTTTGGGCTGTCACACTTTTCTTATATATCCTTAAGCAACCATTACTGTGATTATAACCGGCGGTGTATCCAGTTCTCTTCAATCAACCTATAAAATCTCACCATCTAGGCAGTTCAATTCAATATACTTGCTGCCACAATTTACAATTACATCGTGCAGGGTTAACCAATCCATGCTAAGTATTACATCAAACTCATCAAATGGCAATAACATAAGGTTAGCTGGAAAACAATGACCCAGAATCATCAAAGGACAATTCTTACAGACTTTATCAACCAGGACTGACTTGCCTAATGGGTTTGACACTCTGATAATAAATTTCGTAGGTCCAATGGATATATTCATACTAGACACCAATCTCATGCAAATGTATGAATGCACTGATCCCGGATCAATTAAGACAACAACACAGTATTAAAAAGAGAAAAAGTACTCGTGATGACGTCAAAAGTAGAGGCTTCCTCTCGAGCGGGTATCGCATACGTTCTTGTTGGGGCTCGAGCCTCTGGTTTCACAGTGTCTTTGGCTGTAACCCGACTGCCACTAGCACTTTCAGGATATCTCGGAAGTCTACCTCTTGAAATATGATCACTCGATTTCGGGGCTACTTCCACCTCTTTATCAGTTCGCTCTGGGCAATATCTGAGGAAGTGGTCAAGAGAACCACATCTATAGCACATATCGCTCTTCATCCAGCACTCTTTGAAGTGAAATTTATTGCAGCTTTTACACTTCGGCTTTTGGTCATCTACACTCCCCGCACTAGTCACCATCGGGGAGGAAGACTTCTGATTACGTCGTTTGGAGCCTCTCGCTGTACCGAAATATCCTACCGATGAAATGGAGCGTTCATGTTGGCTCCTTGATTTCTTTGTGGGAAATGAGAGTGTTTTACCTCTGGATCTCTTGTTCGTAACTCGAGCTTCTCTCTTAGCTTGCTTCCTTTCATTATTGAGCTCCTCGGCTTTCTTGACCCGATTAGCTAATGCAGTGAACTATCGTATCTCAAGAATCCCAATCAACAGCTTGATTTCCTCATTCAGACCTTCTTTGAAGTGTTTACACATTTCTGACTCTGTTTGAACCCATTCAGTCGCATACTGACTTAGCCTTACAAACTCCCTTTCGTATTCTGCTACCATCTTATTTCCTTGTTTGAGTTCCAGGAACTCCTTTCGCTTCGAAGCCAAAAACCTTTGACTGATGTATTTCTTCTTAAACTCCACTTGGAAAAATTCCTAAGTGATGTTTTCCTTTGGCACCACTGAAGATACAGTCTTCCACCAGTGGTATGCAGTATCCTTTAAAAGAGATACAGCACACTTTAAACACTCCTCAGGTGTACAAGATAACTTGTCCAATACTTGTGTAGTGTTCTCGAGCTAGAACTCAGCTCGTTCAGCATCATCATCAATCTTAGCCCTAAATTCTTCAGCCCCATACTTTCTAAGCTTGTCTACAGGGTCTTTACCAATTCTTATAGGTGCCATACCTCGTGGTACTTCCTCATCAGGTCGGTTAGGGGGTGGGGAAGGTTGTGGTATGTTAGGGCGATACCTCAAATAATCCCTAAACCACTCATCCATCATGTCAAAGAAGGCGGCTCTGGCTTTTTCCCGACCTTCAGACATAGGCCTTCTACTACTACTAGAAACAGCTCGTTGTACGGAAGCTGGAGCATGGCTCTCGGCTCCCTCAGACTCATCTTGCACTTGATTGGAAGACATCTACTATATTCAAAGACGATTAAATAGTTAGGAGATGTCACACAATCAACATTCATATAATGGCATATACAGCTAAACTCAATGCACTCTATGATAGTCCTAGAACGAACTAAATCGTAGCTCTGATACCATTAAATGTAACACCCCTTACCCATTTCCGTGACCGGGACCAGGCACGAGGCATTACCAGACATATACTCAGACATTTTTGAAAAATATGGGTCATAAAATTTCATTCCAATTTAAAACCAATCAGACAACATCTTAGTATCCTTATTATGGGCTTACGAGACCCTAAACATACATTAAGAACGGTTCGAAATCAAACCGATAACTTGAGAAAGTTCCTACAAAATTTTCTAGGTTAAGCCTCACATGTCAGTGCGGAGGCAATGCACACGCCTGTGTGCTTTGGGACACACCTGTGTCCCCTACCCGTGTGGAATTTATTGAATTTATTTCTCATATCGAACCTACAGGGGTTTTCACACGGCAAAGCACATGCCCATGCCTCTAGCTCGTGTCCTTAACATCGCTTAGACACGCCTGTGTGGTCGCCCGTGTGCAAAAACTCGAGTATTCTGTTTATGATGTCAGCATGCATCTAGGGGCACACGACCATGACACACGCCTGTTTGTTAGGTCGTGCCCTCCACACGGTTGAGGCACACAGCCGTGCCTCACCCGTGTGTTTACTACCATGCTAAATGTACATGGTCTAATTATACTCTTAATGACCTTAATATGCCTCATTGCATGTAAACCTCATCTCATTTGTTTCTATACATGCTAGGTTGTCTCCTTTATATTAAGGATTTCCACGACTTGTAACTCAATTAAGCTTGGCTCATTATCTTAACTCATTGCCAAATTGTGGCCTAACCACCCCATGTGATATGGTCATATTATATATGACTAATTGTAACACATCATATTTAATCATCACAAGAACATTGGAACATAACATGCACAACTTGGTAGGTTATAACCTACACGAAAATGAGTCAATTCCCTTGGCCATATACAAGTGAATATGTATACTTTTATAAGCTTTCAGATTGGCTAATCAAATGACACATATAACAAAATAACAAAAGCCCTATACATGTCACTAAACAAAATAAGAGTATCTATATACCAAAGATAGACAAGATGATAGTGTGTTGATTCTCCAACCGTTTCACAATCTTCGCGAGTCCATGAGCTCTGTAAGATAGGAAAAAGAGAGGGGTAAGCATTTACATGCTTAGTAAGCCCGAACAACTAGGAAGTAAATTTACTGATTAATTAGCATGCATCCATATTAGCCAATAAAACCAACAAGCATGAAATAGTTTCCCTATCACATGCACTCAATCGACAAGTTAGTTTCACAACAATACACCATGTAATTTGTCTTAGATGAGCTCATCATCCGACATTTTCATTTTTCTATCTCATGTTAATCTCGTGGAGTTTCTCGAAAATCTCGATGGATTATCCATTTACCGTCAAGTCATAAGAGCGATCATCTCAAGTACGCACTCCTGTGAGCCTCACATCATTCGGCGGGATTACCAATCTAGGCTAAATTCCCCATAATGTAAACTCATAGGGTGATGTTAAGATTACCAGTCCAGGCTAAATCCCTTATAGCAACAAACACCCTTAATGAGCTCGGATCTGAATTGCCAGTCCAGGCTAAATTCAAACCCTAATAGGATTACCCGTCTGAGCTAAATCCACAATGCACACATATTCTTCAAGAGGCTCGATTGCTCAAGGAACACCCGTCCGGGCTAGATCCTTTCTATATTTGAGATCAACGGATTACCTGTCTGGGCTAAATCCTTTTCTGCAACACATGCAGGATCTAAAGTCATGTAATCGAATTTCCCTTTCGACTTCAACCGGGACATTTATTATCATTTCATTATTATTAACACATTTCATCGATTTTCATGCCATCACTATAACCAATTATCATACATTCATAAAACATGCTATTAGACATATTAATAGTTTACTTAAATTTATTCGAACTTACCTAGTACTCATTTCGATTTCGCATTTCGGTTATTCCGAAACTTTTCGTTTTCCTCGATCGACCTCCAGTATTTGTTCCTCAGGGTCTATAACAATAAAAATGAATCATTAATACCTCACATTATTCTTTTCGAGTCTAAATTTTATCCCAGACAAAATGATCATTTTACCCCTAATCTTTCACATTATTTACAATTTAGTCCCTTGGCTCGTATGATGAAATGCATGAATTTCTTACATTACCCAAGCCTAGCCGAACGCTCTTTCCTCTTATGGCAACTCACATTTTCCATTATTTCACATTTCTTCCACATATTTTACACCTTTTGCAAAAAGGTCCTTTTAGGGGTTTTTCATGAAAATCACCTAGGAAAAGATGTTTAACACATATTTAACTTTCATATTCCTCCATAAATCATCAAAGAATAAACATGTCACACATGGGTCACTTTACATACATGAAACCTAACTCAAAATATGTGTAGAAATGGAGAGAGTACGCTACCAGGATTTCAAAAATACGAAGAACATTAAAAACGGGGCTTGGGAGCACTTACTATTGAGCTTGAAAATGTTGAAAACCCTAGCAATGGAGGGCTTGATTAATTTAGCTGAATGAGGGAGATGAATGGCTGATTTTTGCCTTCATTTTCCCATTTTATTTCATTAATTAGCCAAATGACCAAAATGTCCTTAAGCCATTTCTTTTAAATTTTATCCATTCATGCCCATTTTTGTCCAAAAACTTAGAAATGGGACAAATTTCTCTTTAAGGACTTCTAATTAATAATCTAAATCAATTTCATACAAATTGCTTCTAGAATCCAAGTTTTGCAATTTATTCAATTTAGTCTTTATTTTCCAATTGGACACCTTATTCATAGAATTTCTTCACGAAACATTAGCACATAAATATTTTTATATTCTAGACCTCATAATAATCATAAAAAAATATTTTAATATCAGATTTGCGGTTCCGAAACCATTGTTCCAACTAGGCCCTATTTTAGGATGTTACAGTGAGGGCCGGTAGAGGGGGTGCGCAAGAGAAAAGGGGAAAGAATGAGGGGGAGAAGGAGCAGCATGGGGGTGGTTCACATGAGGGATGATGAGAGAGAAAGATGAGGGTGAGGGCAGGATTAGGGCGAGGGCGAGGGCGAGGGCTAGGGGATGGGGGTGCTGGTCTATGGGAGGTTTGGGTGCTTGGGTCACGATGGGGAGTGAGGGGGTCAGAGGATTCCGGATAGGGAGAGGGGAAAAGAAAACATTTGTGTGATGAGGTGGAGGGTTAGGGACGGTGGCCAAAAAATGGGGATAAAGGTGGAAACGGCGATGGCTAGGGTTTGGGGAGTTTGAAAATAAGACAGAGAAGAAGAAAAATAAAAGGGGTTAGGGCTTTTAAGGGAGACACGGTCGTGTGAGGCCCATGTTGGGCCACACGGCCGTGTCACACACCAGTGTGGCATGTCTCCTAGCACGTTTATGATTAATAAAATAAGCCCAATCTTAAAATGATAAGGGACACGTCCGTGTATCCAGGACATGTTAGGCACATGACCGTGTCACACGGCTGTCTTTGATCTCCTTCATTTGTCCCATACCCGTGTAGCCTGCCACACGCCGTGTGACCGAACACATGGTCGTGTGCCTTGCCCGTGTAACTCTCTAACTTGTTTTAAATTTGAAAATTTAAGCTCCAATTTTTACACGGCTAAGGACACGCCCGTGTTTCCAGTCCCTGTGGTCAACACAGTCGTGTCGAACGCCCCCGTGTCTCTGTCGATTTTTGGGGATTTAAGCTTTAAGGCTTACACAACCGAGGACACACTCATGTTTCCTTGCCGTTTAGGTTATACGACCATGTTGACTGGCCGTGTAACTCTCTGTCAATTTCCTTTAAAAATGAAAACTAAGTCTAAAGATCCACAGGGCCAAGGACACGCCCTTGTGTCCAAGCCGTGTGGGTCACACGGCCATGTAACATATTATTGCCCCCATGTTAAGTCACATAGCCTAGGACGCGTCCGTGTGTTCTAGCCGTGTGGGTCAAAAACCTGTATAATATAAAGTAAAAATGAGAAAATTAGCAGTGTTAGTACTCAGGTTACCTCCCGATAAGCGCTATTTTAAAGTCTAAGCTCGACTTACCTCGTATTCACACGGTCACTGTGATTCACAGAGTTGAAAATCCTCTTTCTCGCTGTTAATTCTTTTATTTAAATAAGGTTTAAGTCAATTAATGTTTACCTTAAAAGAGCCGAAATGAGAATGAGTTACCTCGACTGTACCGTATGGGAAGACATTGAGTACTGTTTGCATTAAGCTTTGAAATGGTTATTCGAAGGTCGGTTTCATCCAATTACACCTGATCTCTAACCATAAATTAGTTCGTCCTATCCTTAAGCTTGTCATGGAGTCACTTTGGTTCATCGTGTATTCTCAGTTTCTCCTTGATATGTGTCTACCATTCATCTGGTTCATTGATTTGTAGTCTTCTTTCTTCATGATTTGTTCTTTTTTTGTCATATAAACTGGACCGTGGCTCTATCACATTTTTTCAAGGTTTCCTACAAAGAATGTTGAACCACAAGGTTATTAACACTAACAGAACTCGTAATATCATTTCGATCACTAGATATCCTAACAGAATCACGAGCTTGGAGTTTAATCCTGTCATCACCTACATGAAGTATTAACTCACCTGTACCAATATCTATGGTAGCTCTAGTAGTTGCTAGAAAAGGACAACCTAGAATTAAAGGTACATCACTATCCTCATTCATGTCGAAAACAAAAAATCAACTGGGAATATGAATTTATCAATTTTAACAAGCACGTCCTCAATAATACCCCTACGAAATCTAATAGTTTTGGTCTACCAATTGGACACTTATCCTAGTTTGTTTGGGTTTCCCAAGACCTAGTTGTTTAACATTTGATAGGGCATGACATTAATACTTGCACCTAAATTAGCCAAAGCATTGTTAACATTTAAACTACCAATTAAACAAGGAATAGTAAAACTCCCTGGATCTTTCAATTTGTTGGATAGTTTGTTTTGCAAAATGGCTGAGCACACTACGTTTAGCTCCACATGCGACAAATCATCTAACTTCTGTTTATTTTCTAAAAGCTCCTTTAAAATTTTGACGGAATTTGGCATCTGTGAAAAAGCTTCAATAAACGGTAAGTTAATTTGTAACTTTTTCAACAGTTTAAAGAATTTATCGAATTGTTCATTTGTGTAGTCTTTCCTTGTCATATTTGGATATGGAACATGAGGTTTATATTCCTTACCGACTGAATCTTGCTTATTTTGGCTTACCTCAACCTTACCATTGCTTGCTACAGTTTCTTACCTCAATTCAAATTCAGATTCAATTAACCCTTTTTCATCTTGAACAGTGATCGTATGAAGATGCTCTTTTGGGTTAGTTTCGGTGTTGCTTGTCAATCTACCTTGTGGTCATTCTGAAATCATCTTTGCCAATTGACCAATTTGTTTCTCAAGCCCATAAATCGACGCTTGTTGATTTTTGAGTGCTGTTTTGGTGTTTTGGAAATGAGTTTCTGACACCGCAATAAACTTCATCAACATCTCCTCAAGGTTCAGCTTCTTCTCCTGCTGGTAAGGTAGTTGAAAGCCTGGAGGGAGTTGTGGTCTTTGATTTCTTTAACCACCCCAAGAGAAGTTTGGTTGGTTCCTCCAACTTGCATTATAAGTGTTACTATAGGGATTATTCTGAGCTTTTTCGCGTGTTTGGGAAACAGGGAGCGATATCGACACAGGCTTCCACATAGGCGTATGGCTAGCCTGTGTGGCTCATACGGGCGTGTGCTCAGCCAGTGTGGAAATGGTCTTCACCGTGTGGATCTTTAGATAAGCCCATTTTGTCCGTTTTGGGCCCGTTTTCTGCTTCTTTTGTTCCCCTATACTCTCCTAAGTATAAAACATGAAATTAAAGGATTAAGAGCATCAATTTCACTAAATTAAATAATAAATCATCTAAAAACATGCTAAGCATGGGATCAAAATGTGTTACTTTGATGGTTTATCATAGGGTCACACAGCCAAGGCACACGCTCGTGTGCTAGGCTGTGTAGGCAATATTTTTTCATAATTTTTCCTAAATTAGGTGCAGCCTTCACAAGCCTTGGGCACACGCCCGTGTCCTTGGGCCATGTCCTTCACACGGCTGAGATACATGGTTGTGTCTCTGCTCCTGTGGCCAATTCGAAGCTAAAATTCAAAAATACAGGTGACACACGGCCAGATCACACACCAATGGGCAAGCCGTGTGTCACACACAGCCTAGACACACACCCGTGTGGACAAAAATAAGGCTATTTACCAAGCCTTTTTGCCACCCTTTCTTGCACTAACCTAAACAACATCAAACAAACCTAATCCAAGCATATACACACATCAATTACATGTTATTTTCTATCACATACAACATTTCATAATCATCATCACAAACCATACAATAAATCCATCCATGAAAGTCATCTCTATATGCACAAATACTTAAACAATATTAGCCAATACCAAATGGCAATTTACAAAATGAATCAAATACCATTACAAGCCAAAACATTTGGCCAAATCAATAATGACACATATCATAAAAAGACCAAGTCCCTATACATGCCATATTTAAAATATCTAAACCAATTATACCCAAATGATCAAATTGATAGTATGATTGATGTTCCGACTACTTCCGATCCCCGAGCTAGTTTGGCGACACTATAAGAAAACGAAAAGGAAAATGAGTAAGCCTAAAGCTTAGTAAGCTCATATGCAATAATAAATAATATTAAACAACATTAGCATGAATATCATACAATTTAATTTAACATAAATCACATATTTATCAACATAGTTTCATAAGCGTAACTTTATCATTCTTAATCTTACCGAAAGTTCATCGCTTAACAAGCTCATTCTTATGAGTTTTTTGTATGTACCTATACCAACTCTTGACTTAACATGCTCTTTCTCATTCTTGACATACCTATTGAACACTTGGAATACTAAACGGATACACGGAAGGTCTTTGCACACAAGTGTCACGTATGTAGCCAAAGTTACCTCATATTTCATATCACATAAAAGCTCGCTCTCAAGCTAATCATGGGTCTGCTCACACAAGCTGACGGTCAAGACGTAGCTACATGGGCTGCTCTCACAAGCTATCTGGTATCCGCAACACATGTCGGACTACCTAGCCACCGGTAGGACGTACATGACCAGCACCTATGGGATCCTAGTGACATGTCACTCGTATCCTATTCTATTCCTAAGGTTCAAACGAGATTTTCTCTCTCTTGTCGAAACTTGTCGAATATGTTCATCAAATCAATTATACAATTCATACAATATTAAGGCATTAAAAATATAAACATAATATTGCATTATTTACATATGAACTTACCTCAGTACAAAATATGGCTAACTAATTCGATTTAGTTCACAACATTGTTCTTTCCCCGGTCTAGGTCCGGACTCTGTTTTTCTTAATCTATAATAGAAAATTTATCTCATTTAATTTCCACATTGTTCAAATCAATCCAAAAACCATACTTTGGAAAAATTATAATTTGCCCATAAACTTTTACATATTTACAAATTAGTCCTTAGGTTCATAAAATGAAATGTACTCATTTTCTTTATTATCTAAGCCTAGTCAACCCACGCACATGCTCATATCAGCCAATATTTTCCATCAAATTAGATTTTTACTACACATTTTAAAACTTTTACAAATAGGTCCTTTTTAGGTGTTTTCATGAAAAATCACTTAGTAAAAGTTGTTTATCACACATTAAACTTTCATAATCTACCGTGAAACATAAAAATACATGCATATCACATATGGATCAAACCTTAGACATCAACCCTAGCTTAAATAAATGGTAGAAATAGCTAGATCGGTTGAAAACAACTTCAAAAATGTAAAGAACATCAAAGACGGGGCTAGGATGCACTTACTATAAAGCTTGAAAAGTGAAGAAACCCTAGCTATGGCTCCTTAGAAATTTCAGCACTTGATGGAAAAGATGGACAAGATTTTTACTTCATTTTCCCTTTTAATTCTTTTATTACCAAATGACCACAATGCCCTTTTTACTAAACTTTAAGAAAAAAATCTTACCTATTCATGCCCATTTTTGTCCATAAAAATAGAAATTGGTCAAATTGCTATTTATTGACCTCTAATTAATAATCCATAGCTATCTCATGCTTAAAGCTTCTAGAATCACATATTTTGCAACTTCTGCAATTTAGTCCTCAAAATCAAATTGGACACTCTATCCACAAAATTTCTTAACGAAATTTTCACACAATCATGCAAAGATATCATAGACCTCATCACATTCATAAAATAATTATTTTTACTTCGAATTTTTGGTCTCAAAACCACTATTTCGACTAGGCTCAAAATCAAGATGTTACGCTAAAAGAGGAAAGGTGACTTTAAGCTGCAAGATTATATGCATTATTATTTTTATTTTCATATAACCTTCACCTGTGGGAGTAGGAAACTTTGTCATCATGTAGAAGGTGGCCGCCACCATCTTTGTTATTCTTATGATTGGCCTCCCAAAAATGGCGTTGTGGGCCTTCAGGTGGTCAACCCCCAGAAAATCCATCATTTCTATAGTGGTGTGCTCACCATCTCCTAATATCACCGGAAGAACAATGGATTCTTTCATCGCAATAGGTTGATTGATGAAGTCTATACTAGGCTTACGAGCTTAAGTTGTGTATCCTTGTGCGTCATCTGATAGAAAGCCTTGGCTATCAAAATATCCATAGAGCTACCTATGTCAACCAAGATTCTTCTAACAAAAGGATCTTCACCCTCCACATCTAAGACATTCTTTTCATCTCGCTCTAAAAATTGAAGGTTGCATGGAAAAGGTTTAGGTTTATTTTATTGTGCCTGAGATCGATAGAACACTTCCCTTGTGAGCCTTCCGTTTTGAGCTTGACGAGACCTATTCTACATGCTTTTCCTTTACCAGAACATCGATGATTCCTCTTCATGATTATTTCCCCTTATCACCGCCTTGTTATCTGGATAGCCTTGCTTTTTTTATTTTGGGCTTTATTTGAATGATGAGGTTTTTAAGCTAAGAATTATTTGAAATGCCCCTTCTGAATTACTGTTCCAATAGCATTTTTCATATACATAAACTGTTCGGTTTGGTGGCCTCGAGCATTATGGTACTTACAATGGTGATGAGAGTTGTTGCAGTGCTCACTAGAAGAGAGGTACAAAGATACTTCCAGGATTTCCTAATTTTTTTACCTAGTCAAACACTTGGGTCAGGGAGCAATTAAGTTCATGGTGGGTTCTAGAATGGTTTTATAGGGCTTTAGGATGCTAATTTTGGCCTCTTTTGTAATTGAAAATAGGTCTTCGACGATTTGTGGCATAGACATTCTTCATTTGACAGTTACTTCTTTGGTTTGACTAATTATAATGTCCATGTCCACCTATCTCTGAATTGGTCTTTGGCTGCTGATAGCCTTGAAATTTCTTGGGAGGCAATCTTTGCAAATGGTTGGTATGGTGGGATGTTGGGGTGGAAGAATCAACACGAACCTTTCCCACCTCTTCTTCTTCTGAAAACTATGTACCATTTCATAGAGATGGGAGAGCTTGGTTGGTGCGTTCTTGATGATGAAGTATTTGAGATGCTAGTGTGAGGTCCTGATGATAAAGGCTTGGATTGCCTACTCATCAGTGACTCCTTTTGTGACTATGGTGGCAACATTAAATCTTTTAATGTAGTCCCATAGAAATTCATTCACCCTTTAGCAGATAGTCATCAGGTATACTAGGGATTGCTGAAGCGTCTTGTTGGCCAGAAAACAACTCAAAAATTGCTCAGCCAACTGATCAAAGGAATGGATTGACCCTCGGAGTAACGATAGGTACCATTTTTGGGTTATTTGTGAAAAGGTCATGGAGAAAGCCTTGCATTTTACCCTAGTATATTTAAATGGTTGTTTTACCAAGCAAGGTGATCTTCTGGATCCTCAAGTTTGTTGTATAAAATCTTTGGAAATCTAAAGGAGTTGGAGATGTGGTTTTCTAGAACTTCGGATGCTAACGATTCGTTAAAGTAATTTTAGATAGATTTATCTGATCTTCCTTTCAATTTTTGCATCAATTCAACCTTGAGTTGCTCTTTCACAAAGATGTTGTAGTTACCTTAGGATCGTTGTAATGTTATCGGGAGGTTAGCATTATGCATGTGAAAATCTTCTAGATTGTCACGATCATTACCCCATCGGAGTGCCAATTGAGCCACTTTCCTTCGATGTTTCAAATTTTCTCGTCTCTAGATCTCTCGAGTTGCTCTCAGTTCTGTAATAAGTTGTTCATTTTGAGCTTTCCTTTGATTAGGGATATGATGTTGCTCTTGTTGCTTTTTGAAGTGTCGCTTTTATTGGGAGAATTGCTCTTCTAGATGTCGTAGTTTCTCTTTAGTCTCCAAGTCATGAGGCTGAGGGCCTGATGCTTACTGGTGAGAACATTAATCTAGCATAATGGGTTCGTTGTTGGTGGAGGAGGTGTGGCTATGAGATAGGTTACAACTTTTTGTAAATAGTGGGTTATGTGATCAAAAGCCTGTGAGGGATCACATTAGGTTGTAACTGAGGTGCTACAACTGCTAAGAGAGTTGAATCAGTCAAAGGATCAATTCTTGTTGATGCAACAAATGTGGTAAAGCTAGAGGCTAAAGGATCTTTCAGAGCCTTTACTAGTTGTTTCAAGGTGGGGAGAAAGACACTTGCATACTACAACTGCACTCTAGTAGAAATAGAGGAAGAATGAAGAGTTTATGTAAAGTTCAAGCTAGTATAAATACTTGGGATAGGTGGTATGAAGGTGTTGAATGGAACAAAAAAGTTGACTTGGTTAGTTGGGTTGTTGGTTTGGTTAGTTTGCTTAGTTGGGGTACCACTTTGGGATTGAGAGACCATGTCATCCATGTTCACCACACCAATTGTTGATATTGGACTAAATAAGGAAAGGATATAGATGAGAGAAGAAAGGTTGTTGAGAAGGTCGGTTCACCCAATTAGGGTGGAGAGTTGGAGGCTATAAAGAATGATGGTGGAAATAGTTTGAAGGCTGAGGGCTGGGAGAATATTGAGAGAGTATAGGCTCAGTATTCTTGAAGGGTCGGTCCCCCGAAGGGTCGGTCCCCTATTCATCGTTCTTGGGGATATTTAAATGCAAGCGTCCCATGCAACATGACATTAATGTGTTGGACTTGCCATCTAGCCATCACTACTAAGCATGTGAGGGGATATCTTTGATGGGACGAGGATGCTTGTGATAGGGCAGATATTGTCTTCCCTTCTAACTCTGATAGGATAAAACAATTGAGTTCACATGATGTTTGGTAACCAAACGATTTCATGTTCCTATTGAAGATCGAGCCATCTGTTGTATGGATAGTCCCTTCGAGAATGTGAGTTTACATGTGTCTTCCCTGCTTTCTGTAGGCAAGTTTATTGTTTAGAAGTCTCCTAGGCTTGCCATATGTCTTGTCGCATATAGTGGTATAATAGGACCAAATTGATAGAATGTGTAAGTATTGATGATTAAATGTGTTGTTATACCAATTAAAAAAGGAAAATTTCATAATTATGTAGTTTATATCAATATTTATTTCTTTTTTACAAAGTTATTTTTAAATAATTTTCTAATTGAGTTTTTTTTAGTATATAATGCCTAAAAATTAGGTCATAACTCTCCTCAATCCTTAAATAAGAGGATAAATGTGTTTTAACACATTTGAACTCACTGACAACAATGCTGATGCCAATCGAGATAAAACTCAATTGGCTTATAATAAAAGATTTTACAATAGAATAGATAAATACTGTAAATGTGGAAAATATATATTAGAGTAATTTGTAAATTATAAAAAAAGTATTTTTTACATTGAGTAACAAAATTTAAAAAATACATATCATAAAAAATGAATACATATCATAAAAAATGAACATCTATATTACTATTGAAGTATTCAATTGAGTTGGTGTCACGAGTCAATCGAGCACCAACTTGATTTGAAAAATTATGAAAATATTCTTTCGTAATTAAAATAAGTTATATTATTTAAGAGCACTTTAGATTTTTTTTATTTTAACAAAAACTAAT
This sequence comes from Gossypium hirsutum, assembly GCF_007990345.1. Lineage (NCBI taxonomy): Eukaryota > Viridiplantae > Streptophyta > Magnoliopsida > Malvales > Malvaceae > Gossypium > Gossypium hirsutum. The sequence continues at coordinate 103,421,680 of NC_053424.1, read as the reverse complement.
AAAAATATGCATATAGTTTGATTTGAATCTACACCAATTAGATTAATAAAACTTCATTTTAATGTTATTCATGCATTTTTATTTTAATATGGAGAATTTATTACCTCCATCAATTGTATGTATTAAAAATGTTGTTTGAGATGATGTCACAAATTAACGCGACACTCACTTAAGATTGATGACAACACACTGTGATAACTAATTGTATTCATTTAATATTCTTAATTTGATGTATTCATGTGTTTATGTTTCATTTTATCTTAGAATTTAATTTAAATTTTTATTTTTGAGATTATACATATTTTATTTATTATTAATTAAATTTAAATCATACATTTCATTATTTTAGTATTTGTATTAATTTTCATCATCAAAATGAATTTTCTCATAAAACTATATTATCTAACAAGCTAAATTTAGCAAATAAAAGTGTACATTAAAGGGGTGGGGGGTGGGGTTGTCATTAAGGTTAATTAGGAACTACGGAACTAGAGAAAAAACTTGGGCTCACGAAATTAATTTAAGAAGTATAGGCATCCTTAAAGAAACAACATACAAATTGTAAGCGCCTGCGGACGTAAAATAAAAATTAAAAAGGGAAAGAAAAACAAATTAAGATATCTCCCTCCACTCTAAGTTAGAAACGTCTCCAGCGGCGTCGTTTTAAGCTTCGTAGAAGCTCAATTCCTACTCTCCCAATCATAATCACTCGCCATGTCTAAAGGCCACGTTATCCAATTAAGTATTATGCAGCGCGTACTGTCCTTTCAACATTAATCGCGAGTAGGTGATTTTCTGATAAGAACATGTATTTTGAAAAATATTTCAATGAAAAATAAACTAAAATTCCATTTTTATTTTATTTTTCGATCTAACCTATTATTCTGGCAAAAAAGAAAAAAAAAATTCGATCCCCCTCTTCGTTTTCCCTCTCTTTCCCCGTCTTTGGAGGGAAAGCAAATTTCCAAAGAAACCAAAACACCCAAAACTAAGCTCCTTCCTTCTAATTCTAACAAAATTTAGGGTTCTACGTTTCTCATTTTTGCACCTCTCTTTGTCTCCATTTTTGTTATTTTATCTTATCTGGTAAGCAATTTTCTTTCTTAGCTTAAGTTACTAAATAGCTCAGGTTCGTTGGTTTAGTTGTTGCTAACTGCTTTGTTTCCATGAACTTTCTTTCTCTCTAGGGTTTAAATTTTCGTTCATGCAAACACTATTTTACATTAACTTAAATGCTCCGTTTTTGTACTGGTTCGACGATCCTTGTTGGAATGAATAGGGTTTAGTTGATTTGATGCATTTCTCTATCTCTGGATTTTGTTTGCAAAAATTTGTAGCTTTAGTGTTCTATTTAGGGGAGCTGGTGTGTGTTAGGGTTTTTAAATTTTTGTCCTCATTCGATGATTTAAGTGGAATGGTTTCTCTAGTTTTCTTCATCCAAACTGAAATGTTCATTCTGGATAATGTCCTATTATGGTTTTCATTTAGATGTGGATTGTTTTCACACTAGTAATTTGCTGTTCTTTCGGGTCCTTTGTATTTATCATGTTGAAGTTGGCTTGAATGTTGTAGGGAAGTTTGAATTCTTAAGGGACTATAGTGTGGTAAGTTAATATTCCAGAATCAGAGCCTGGATTTTGTACACAAAAATTAGGCGAAGAATTCTGGTATGATCTGGTTTTGATTGTCAACGATTTTAAATGGGAAAGGCTCAGTTGGTTTTTTTTTTCATGAGATTGCTTACATATGCTAGGAGTATTTCAGGATAATTTGCTTTTTTTAAAAAAAAATATTTTTAAATAAAAGTTACTAAAGATTTTACATGGCTTTTATTTTACTTGTTTCAGTCTACAGTAAACAGCCAGAACGTAGTATGACAGATTGACAGAAGTTCAAGTTTATTTCTAAAAATTTTAGTGTATTCTAAATGCTTTGAAATCTGAATCGTAACGCTGGACATTTAAATTATTTATTTCAAGTACGCTGGGTAGTGATAGTATCCCGAAGATTGGGGCAAAACTCTTGGTCCAATGCAAACAAAGAAAAGAATTTCTGGAAGAAATGCTTCCCGAGATCATACCAGTCCCAAGGCTTTAAGAGCGGAGAAGAAGATATCTGAAAAGGTACAAGGTCCAGAGAAGAAAGTAACAGAGCTAATTACATCTTCTGTTAGGAAGCAAAAACCTGGTATGTTGCTAATTTTATCTCATTATTCGTTTAATTAGAAGGCAAATGTTGCAGTGATAATGCTTTACTTGTTATTGATTTTGGCAAAATTAAAATTCTTTTGATAGTTTTAATTTGTGGTTTCCAAGTCAAAGTCTGTATTTAACTGTCAAATTTGCTATGTTAATAAAATTTATGAAATTTCAGCCAGAGCATTCCCAAAGAAAAATGAAGTGCCTGATGGAGCTACAAATTTAAATGCTAGATATGGGTTGTTGCATGATGATGCTTCTGATGCTTGTCTGGGGTTTGATGTGGTTAATGGTGCTCATGTAGATCAGAAGGTAATTTGTCTAGCTCTTTTCTTATTTTGTTTATATTATTTAGCCTCTTTATGGTTGCAAAGGGATGGGAGTGATTGACTATGTTGCTTTATCTTAATTATACTTAAAATGACTTTTGCCTGTGTCAGTTAATTAGGAAGATGTGAAGTTCCTATGGAAAAGCAATTAAAGAAAAATAAAAGGAAACCATCTATGCTGTTGAGATTTTGCTTATTTCTTTAATTGTGTTTCAGGGCACTGATCAACATATGTCAGGTACCATATTTTCCCCTGGATTTCACATATCTAAGATTTGCGGAGCAGAGATTGCAGGTGCAGGTAGGTTATGTGTGTGTGTGTTTGCACGCATATGAATTGTAAGACCTATTATGCGCTCTTTCTTTTATTTGATCTTAATGCATCCTATTTAGTTTGACTTTGTCAAATTCCTTTGGAGGTAAGACTCAAAAATCCATCAAGATCGGGAAATCGAGGATTCACAGGTTGATTTGCTGGGTGCTAATATCACTGGAGAAACTCTTAAGTCTACTTCTGAAGCAGAGATGCTTGTTGTGGACACGGATCCTGTGATTTGTACTGCAGATTCTGGAGCTGTCCTTTCATCTGAAGTTTCAGCCATATACCTGGCTATGAAAAACTCAAAATTGGAATGTATTGATGAGTATGGTCAAGATTCTATGTCAACTGATGTTTGTGTGGAGGATGAATACTATGAGGAATTTGATGACTTTGATCCTTACTTGTTTATGAAGAACTTACCGGAGCTGTCATCTGTTATTCCTGCTTTCCGGCCTGTGCTGCTACCCAAGCAGACCAGAAGTTGCCCTCCTACCACTCTTGTCTTGGACTTGGATGGTGAGAATACTTTTGGATAATTAAATTGGATGAACTTTTATGCTTCCAGTTGCAATTTTCTCAGTACTTTTAAAATCTGAATTCTGACCCTTAAGTCTTCAAACTAGTTGTCCTGTCAATTCTGATTTAAATATAAAGCTAAAGCTTGTCCAGTCTAAGAGCTTGAAAGAAGATTTAGCTAATTATGTTATAGTAATTTCTATAACATAACAGCAGAAAAATCTGACTCTTAATTTCTGCTTGGAAAATTAGCTAATTATGTTATAGTAATTTCTGCTGTTTATGCTCCTCATCATTTTTCTGCTTCCAGTCAATTTTGTGGCAGCTTCTGTCTGCACTAATAAGTCACAAAATCTGGACTGTAAACTGAATATTACTTTGCTTAGTGCTTACTGACACAATGTGTTATGATTGGGATATTTGGGAAAAGTATGCGCTGAAAGAGAAGTTTTTTCCAATGTTGTTTGAACCAGACTGAAATGGTCAGTTGGACCGAGAACTGGATGGGTACTGGTCTGTTTAGAAGGGTTAGACTTATTGACCTGCAAACCGTACGGACTGGTTGAACCGGGTTAAAAAGCGGTTGAACCTGTTTTTTCCTTTTTCTGAATTTTTTAATAATTTATTTAATCAAACCAGATGAATTAGTCGGACTGGGAACTGCTGGTCTGACTGGTTTGACTACTGGTCCAATTCTGAAAACCTTGGCTCTTTCCCTTAATATTTAAAGCATATCTGAACTTACAACTGCCTTTTTACTTAAAAGAATTTAAGACCTTTTTAAGTGTCATTAGTTAAAAAATGTAAGACCTTTTAAACATTTTTATTTAGCAATGAATTTTCTGCTTGTAATTGTTTGTGATTACCTTGGAGTATTGACTCAATTGTATTGCATGGCAGAAACTTTGGTTCATTCCTCACTGGAACCTTGTGATGATGCAGACTTCACATTCCCTGTGAATTTTAATCTCCAGGAACACACAGTTTATGTTAGATGTCGTCCTCACCTGAGAGATTTTATGGAAAGAGTTTCTGGTCTTTTTGAGATTGTTATATTTACAGCAAGTCAAAGTATTTATGCAGAGCAACTTCTAAATGTGCTCGATCCAAAGAGGAGAGTATTTCGTCATCGTGTTTTCCGAGAATCATGTGTTTTTGTGGATGGCAATTACCTTAAAGATTTGTCAGTCCTTGGCCGTGATCTGGCACGTGTAATCATTATTGACAACTCTCCACAGGTATTTTTGGGGCTCCCCTCTTGCATGGACGTTGTCCAGTGCTTCTGCTGAGCACTAAAAAGAAGAATAATGAAATAGCCAAAATAGTTATTTTTAAAATTCACTAATGTACACCCAGCATGTATGCCATGGCATTAGCATTAAGGGAATTGAGTTTTTTTATGGTTCTGATAGATTAATAATAAGGTATAGACGCATCAATATGTATTCTTATTGGTTATTATTATTGGCATGAAACTTGAGGAAATCCTTGCAATCTTTTTATGAATCCTTTGTATTTTGGAAATTGGTTAATAGTTTCCTCGAGGAGAATTTGAAGCAAGTATACATTAATCCTTCTCATACTTGTCCATCGGTCGGCATCTTATACTTTTGGATATGCCTAGGTTCAATCAAATATCGTGATGCCAATTTCTCATGGAGTTGTGCCATGCATACGGACATGATAAACATTGTTTCTGAAATTTAACTCAGGTGTTTTTTGGCTTCTCTTAGGCATTTGGGTTCCAAGTGGACAATGGAATACCAATTGAGAGCTGGTTTGATGACCGGTCAGATCAAGAACTGCTTCTACTTCTTCCCTTTTTGGAGAGCTTGGTCGGAGTTGAAGATGTGAGGCCAGCTATTGCAAAGAAATTCAATCTTAGGGAGAAAATAGCTGCAGCTGTTTATCCAACTTCAAATTTGAACAGGGTAGACCCATTTGAAAGGTGAGATTTATGATGAAATTGGAGTGCAAATGCAAGCTATATAGTTTTGAATAGGGACTGATTTTGATCCTTTATCATAGACTGTTATGACCGTTTTGTTGAGGCTTGAGCCTAACACTGGCAAGGGGGGCCGTGGAATGAATTGATCGAGACTTGAGATGGGAAGCGTGGGATTCAAAATAGAAAGGAGAGAAATAAGTGAAGTGTAGTTGGTGTGTTGGACAGTCTGAAAAGATTTAACATAGGTGACCGTGTGCAGAACTGCTTTATAGCTAACTTTCATCCAGAGTGAATGATGTTAGCCCAGAAAATATTATTATAGTTATGTGGATTCAAAAGTGGTTAAAAGTGTCAGATAAAAGGCAGCTGCTAAGTTCAATTGGACATGGATATTGTATTTTTCTACAATTTGGCAATTTCTTAATTTTAATATTGCTTAATTATGGATTCTAATTTGGCAATTTCTTAATTTTAATATTGCTTAATTATGGATTCTTCCGAGTATCAGTGCCCTTTTTGCCAAATGCTTGTGTTAAGGTAGAGATGAGCTAAAATAACATCTTTTTGCCAATTGAAGCTCAATTGAGGTTTTTGTTTTTAATCTGTTTTTGATCGATTTGTTTGATGTGTTTGAACTCACTTAATAAGGATTTCTTCCTTTGGATGGCTGACGAGATTGCCTCCAGTGAGCTTAAAAATAGCATTAGCCTTGATATTAGTTACTATAAAGGTGAGATTAGATATTGTAATGGTAAGATTAAAATTATCGGTGAGATGTATGTTTGAGTTTAAATGCAGTTGTGTTTAAATGCAGTTGTGATAAGATAGGAAATGAAAATGACTATTAAGGGTATTAGATTAAAAATGATATACAATAAAAGTTTTAAATTATTTTATTTTTACAAAATAACTAAAAATATTTGAAATTTTAATTTTAATTATAAAATAATATTATGTATCATAATATTTTTATAAATTGTTTTATAATTATTTTAAATTATTTATTATATTAAAAGATAAATAATTTTAATTTTTTTATTATAATTAATTAAGTTCTTAGTCAAGTATTATTTAAACAAATAAATAAAAACCATATTTAAATCAATTTTTAAAGTACGTAGTTGGATGGAGATTATTTCTAACTTTTAAAGTTGAAAGAAAGAACATATTTAAAGGTAAGGTAAAGTTTGTTTATTTTGCTATCAGTCTACTCATTGAACTTAGAAGTTCTAGTTGAAAGTTTCAGCACCAACTGCTCAAACTCAACACACTGGTGTTTATCTAATTATTAAATTGTTGTGAAATTGACTGGGAGAAGGGTCCAAACGGACTTCACTGATGCCTACTGGCCATCCAAAAGATGCTCGAGTTCAGGTAAAATTATATAATAAATTTACATTCTAATTTTGTTATTTATTTATTTGTTTATTTATAATAAATATATCAAATGTTTGACTATGTCGTAAGTTTTCTTGAGTTGGATGTTAAAGAAATCGAACATTGCATGATTCATTATCGACTTGTTGGAATTTAAGTTTGAATCGATAATATACTATATTTGGTTGGAATATTATTTTTTATATATATTTTAGTACAGGATAAATTACATCATTAGTCACTAAACTATAGATAAGTTCTCACAATTTGATTACTAAGCTATTCGAAAGTTTTCATTTAAGTCACTAAACTGTTAAAATCGATACTATATGACTTTCTCTATTTGCATTTGTTAGAATTAAATGACCCGAATCCTTATTTAAATAAAAGACAGTGGTAAAATAAAATAAAAATAAAATCCATATAGAATTATACTTCTTTTATTTTATTTTAGAATAAGGTTTTTTAAACCTTATTAAACTACATCTATTTTATATTGATTAGAATAAAGTGTTTCAATCTTACTAGAATATGGCTTTACAAGCCTATAAATAGATATAGTCTATTCCTCTTGTAATTATTCGAATTCAACATAGTGAATTTTTTTCTCCTCTGCTCGTGGTTTTTTTCCTGAAAGGGTTTCCACGTAAAATCTGTGTGTTCTTTATTTTATTTTATTTTCACAAACTGGTATCCAAGCTTCCAGGTAGTTCATCTCATCACGGTAATGACATCTTTGAAGTATAAAATTCCGCTGTTGGATCGCAACACCAGATTTGCGTTGTGGCAGATTAAGATACAAGCAGTTCTTGCGCAGATGGATATGGTGGATGCCTTGCTAGAAATAGATAAGATGCCTTCGACATTAACAGATGAAGAGAAGACGCGTAAGGATCGAAAGACGTTAACACAATTACATCTACATTTGTCCAACAAAATTTTGCAGGATGTGATGAAAGAGAAGACCGCCGCTGCATTATGGAAGAGGCTGGAACAAATATGTATGTCAAAAACTCTAACAAGCAAGTTGCATATGAAGCAACGTCTTTATGCTTAACGTTTGGGGGAACGTGCGTCTGTACACGAACACTTAACAGTGTTTAAAGAAATTCTCTAAAACTTGGAGGCCATGGAGGTTCAATATGATAAGGAAAATCTAGGGTTGATTCTACTTTCTTCGTCGCCCCCGTCTTATTCAACCTTTAGAGACATGATTTTATATAACTGCGAGTCTCACAATTATGAGGTTTATGATTCTTTGACATTGTATGATAAGATGAAGCATCTTGTGGTTAAACCCGACTCTCAGGGAGAGGGTCCCCTTGTTCGTAGGAGACAAGATCAGAATGCTAATGATGATCATGGAAGGACACAGGAACGAAATCCTCGCGGTAAATCTAAGGGTAGATTGAAGTATTCAAATAGAGGTAAAAATTGTAACTTCTGCAAGAAGAAAGGGCACATTAAATCTGAGTGTTATAAGCTACAGAACAAGATTAAAAGGGAGGCTGTGAATCAAAAGGCAAAACAACTAGAAATTTCCGGTAAAGTTGATGTTGTAAAAGACTATAGCGATGGTGAACTTCTAGTCGCTTTTGTCAACAATTCTAAAGTGAGTGAGGAGTGGATACTTGATTCAGGCTGCACCTTTCACACGAGTCCCAATCGGGATTGGTTTACAACTTACGAAACAATGTCTGAAGGTGTTGTTTTGATGGGAAATAATGCTTCATGTAAAATCATAGGTGTTGGAACAATTAAAGTTAAGATGTTTGATGGAGTTTTCAGAACACTTAGTGACGTACGACTTGTTCCAGAATTAAAGAGAAATTTTATTTTTTTGAGTACTCTTGATTCAAAAGGGTACAGATACACAGCTAAAAGTGGAGTTTTAAAGATTTCCAAAGGTTCCCTTGTTATGATGAAAGGGCAGAGAAAGACTACCAAGTTATATATTTTGCAGGGTTCTACTGTTACTAGTGATGTAGCTGTCATTTCCTCTTCCTTTTCAGATGATGATATTACTAAACTTTGGCATATGCGCCTAAGGCATATGAGTGAGAATGACATGGTAGAATTAAGCAAAAGAGGACTTCTTGATGGGCAAGGAATTTGCAAACTGAAGTTCTGTGAGCACTATGTTTTTAAGAAGCAAAAGAGAGTTCGATTCACCAGAGGAATCCATAACACGAAGGGAACGTTGGAGTATATTCATTCTGATCTGTGGGGGCCATCCAGATTGCCTTCGAGAGGTGAAGCTATTTATATGCTAACTTTTATTGATGATTTTTCTAGAAAATTTTGGGCGTTCTTCCTGAAGCAGAAAAGCAATGTGTTTTCTGCATTTAAGTCTTGGAAAATTATGATTGAAAAATAGACGGGAAATCAAATAAAATACCTTCGCACAGACAATTGCTTAGAGTTCTGTTTTGATGAGTTTAATACACTGTGCAAGTCAGAAGGGATCGTGAGACACTTGATAGTTCGTCATACTCCACAGCAAAACGGCATTGCAGAACGAATGAACAAAACGATCATGGAGAAGGTTCGGTGTATGTTGTCAAATGCCAACTTACCAAAGTCGTTTTGGGCAGAAGCAACCTCTCTTGCATGTTTTTTGATCAATCAATCTCTATCCGCTTCCATTAAGAAAAAGACTCCACAAGAGGTATGGTCTGGTAATCCTGCTAATTATTCTGACTTAAAGATCTTTGGGTGTCCTGTGTATGCTCATGTTGATAATAGAAAATTTGAACCGAAATCCATTAAATGTGTTTTTCTTGGTTATAAAGCCAATGTAAAAGGGTATAAATTATGGTGTCCTGAAAATAGAAAAATTGTGATTAACAGAGATGTTGTTTTTAATGAAACTACTATGCTACCTAACTTATCTCTTAAAGACTCTTCCAAAAAGAAAATCAAAAGTAGGTGGAGTATCAGATTAATAAAAGTCGACTCCTCAAGCCAGTACAAAAATTGAGAATAGAGTTACTTCTTCACCATAATACTCTATTACTAAAAATAAAACTAGAAGAGAAATTAAACCTCCAAAGAAGTATGCCGAGGCTGATCAACTTGCTTATGCTTTAAATTCGGTTGAAGATATAGAAGCAAACCGAGAGCCATCTAATTATTCTGAGGCAATTAGCTGTAAAGACTAAAAAAAGTGGATGTTTGCTATGCAAGAGGAGATGGAATCACTCCACAAAAATAGAACATGGGATCTTGTGAAACTTCCTAAAGGTAAAAAGCCTGCTCATTGTAAATGGGTGTTTAAAAAGAAAGAAGGGACTCCAGGAGTTGAAGAACCCAGATATAAAGCAAGGCTTGTTGCCAAGGGTTACAATCAAATTCCAGGAGTGGACTTCACATATGTGTTCTCCCCAGTTGTGAAGCATAGTTTGATTTGAGCTTTACTTGGTATTGTGGCCATACATGATTTGGAGCTTGAGCAGTTAGATTTAAAAACTGTACTTTTGCATGGAGAACTTTTTAGATATTCACAGAAAAACACTTCCAGTTGGAAGCGCTCTTTGCCACATCAACATTAAAAGTGGCAACACCTATATTTCTTTGTTTTTTTTTGTGCTACCTATTAATGTGGAAATAAAACTTACAAAACAGACATTTATATAGACCCAAAGTCTTATTTCCCTTATTTTCTTCAGCAATGTAGGATATGAGATATGTGTATATATAGACTCATGAATAGATTTAATTATAAAAATTAAATTTAAGATAATTGTTCAATATAAATTGTGATTTTTTTTGAAGGCATTGATTATTAGTATCCTACTTCACGCAATTCACAGGGTTCAACAAGTAATCAATATTTCACGATCAAGGGTGTAGTACTATTTGTAGTAGAGGTCCTTATATATCATATTAACAATCAAAATATGGTCGAAAGAAAAAATCTCTATTTGACAAGGCTTCTTCCTATACCTATGAATTTCATTCAACCCAGAAATGATACATTGGAAGAATCTTTTAGGTCTTCCAATATCAATAGGTTGATTCACTCCTATATCTTCCAAAAGGAAAAAAAAAATCTCTGAGAGCTGTTTCCTGGATCCGAAATAGAGTACTTGAGTTCTCCCAATAACTAAGAAGTATGTCATGCCTGAATCTAACTGGGGTTCGCGGTGGTTGAGGAACTGGATTGGAAAAAAGAGGGATTCTAGTTGTAAGATATCTAATGAAACCATTGCTAGAATTGAGATCTCATTCAAAGAGAAAGATATCAAATATCTAGAGTTTCCTTTTGGATATTATATGGATGATTCGATCTGCAAGGACCATGATTAAGAATTTTTTTATTTCATAATCTTTATGTCTTAAAAAAATTAACTTAAATTTAATTTTTATAATTAAACCTATTCATGAGTCTATCTATATATACACATTGTCTATATCTCACAATTTAAGGAAGCAATCCCAAATTGTCTAGGAACAAACTGTAAACCTATTCATGAGTCCATATATACACATATCTCATATTCCAAATTGCTTAAGAAATAAGGAAAATGAGACTTTTGGACTATATAAATGCCGTTGTAAGTTTTGGTTTTATATTGATAGGTGGCATAAAAAAAATAGAAAAGTCACTTTTTGTGTTAACGTGATAAAAAATACTTCTAACTAGAAAGGTTTTCCTGAGTTTTTTCTATTTTCGTAAAATTTCAAAATTTTAATCTATTTTCGTAATTTATTTTTTAAAAACTGGCATTTTTTTGGTATTTTAGTCCAATGTAATATCAAGATTTTTTGATAGATTTTTTTAAAATGCAACTACAAAGCTACTATTTTGAGTGTTTTTTTTAAAGTCCCAATAACGCAGCAAAAAGACTCTAAGCAATAGAAAAACTATGTTATACCTCGGCTTTTTTATAGAAATGACTTAAAAAATTTAATTATTTATAAAAATGACCTACTTTAAAAATTATGTACATAAATGATCCATTTTGAACAGTAAAAGTCGGTGACGTCATTGTCATTGGCGTCACCACCTCTAGTTTTAAATAACAATAATTATTTTGGATGAAGTCGTTGCTATTGGCGGCATCAGATTGAAGTATACTTTTATAAAACGTTTAAGGACCTAATGAAGAAATTACTCTTTTTAAATTGGATAAAAAAGGGGTGGCGCCATTTGTCTTAACGGAACCAATTAAATACTTTTAATTTTTTGGTTTATTTGCATGGTAGGACTCTTCTATTTTGAAATTAAATTTAAAAAGACCTTAAAATACAAAAATAACAAAAAGTAACCCTTTTCAATTATTATTATTTAAAAAAAAACAAACTTAATATATATAATTATTATTTAAATTACCCAAATATATTCCTTAAAAAATTTCCTCAAGTTTTAAATAAGAATTTTTTACTTGAGGAAAATTCTTGAGAGATATATCCGGGTAATTTAAATAATAATTTTATACAATTTTTTAAGTTTATTGTTTAAAAAAAATCGAAAAGAGTTTATTTTTGTTATTTTTATATTTTTTACGGGCTGCACCAATTAATATTTATATCCTTAACACTTAAAACATTATTTAGTCATGAAATTAAATCTACTAAATGTATTATGATTAAACTCCTCATTATATATATCATTATGAAAGTAATTTATAGTTATGCTTTATCCAATGACTTTATTCTTATTGTGTTACCTTCATAGGATATCATTAATCTCTTTGGGTTAAATTTGTTCACTCAATATGATCCTATTTTATCTCATGGTCATCATGCATCTTTCTATGATGAAAAACTTTATTACTAAAAGATAGTAATAATAGGCGAATGACTCGTGATCACATTCTTTTTTTCATAAATCATGCAATGTCAGTGAGAGAATATCATTTACTTTTTAATTGAGCTATGAATTCCACTATTCTAAATGAAGATATGCTATACATAATTCATATACTTAACATACCAGCTTTTAGCTCTGACATTGACCAAGTTCAGGCTTTCAATATATCAAAGTATATAAGTCACATATGCATAGTCAATCACTTACTCAAGATTAACATAAGCCACACTATGAATGTCACAAGTGCATTTATCCATAAATGGGTTTAGTGTTAATTGAACTGGGGATCCTATTTGATGTATTGTTAGTCCAAATAATCACTCCTATGCCTCTACTTTTCTAAAAGTCATCCACTTCAATACTCAAGATAAGTTATCTCCTCAAATGGACTTAAGAGACGACATAATAACCCCTTGAATCAATTGCTAAATTTTGATTCCACAAACTATGTATCATTTAGATTATTCACTAATATAAATTGTCTCTTTACATCATAATCTGGCTCTATGATGCAACTCAGTATTAGTTAAACCTTAGGTAATTAGTGAGCCAATATTTGTTTTGTTCATTTTGTTTTTTGTGCAAAAACCTGAGGAAAAGATACAAAAGATAATAATTTAATTATGTAATTTTATTAAATAATCTATCCAGAATATTACAAGCATTAATGACGAAATATGTAACAGACCTTTTTGGGTCAAATCGAAACAGTGGTTTTGGGACCACAAATTCGATGTAGAAATATTTATTTTACTATTTCTTAAGGTGTACAACATGATAGAATAATTGTGTAAAAATTTCGTTAAGAAATTTTATCGATTGAGTGTTCGATTTAACAAAAAGGAATAAATTGCAATGGGTGCAAAACTTGAGTTCTTTAGGTTAAAGGTAGTAAATGGCTGTGATATTTTAATTGGAAGTCCTTAAATGGTAATTAGACCATTATACTTTAGGGTGGACAAAGTGGACATGGTTAGGAGAAAATTTAAAGTTATGCATTAATGGTATTTTAGTAATTTGGTAAAACTGAAATAAGTGTCCATCTTCTTCAATTTCATCCCCCATAGCTGAAATTTTCAAGGAAACCATGGCTAGGGTTTGGCCAACTTTCAAGCTCGATTGTAAGTCCGTTCTTGTTCCGTTTTTAATGATTTTTATATATTTTGAGATCACTGTAACTTGATCTAGCTATTTCAAGGACTAATTTGAAAGAAAGTTAAAGTCTAAAATTTTACTCATGTTGAATATGCTTGTATTTTGATGTTTGATGGTAGAAAATGCATGTTTGTTGTTTGTTAAACAACAATTGTAAAGTGATTTTCAGTAAAAATGTCAAATAGGGACTTATTTGTAAAGTGTTGAAAAATGTATGGTAAAGTGTGAATAAATGTAAAATGTGGACTTTTATGAGTAAGGGTAAGGTTCGACTAGGCTTGAGTTGTGAATAAATTGAAAGAAATTCATTTTATGAGCATAGGGACTAAATAGTAAAATGTTGAAATATTAGGGGCAAAAATGTAATTTTTGCCATAATGTGATTTTGGACTTAATTGAATAGCTTGATGATTAAATAAGTTAAATGTGGTATTATAGATAAAGAAAAACGAAGTTCGGATGTAGATCGGGGGAAAAACAAAGTAATTGACGAATAGATCCTTTTCGTTGTTTTTGTAACCAAGGTAAGTTCGTATGTAAATAAGCTTTATTATAATTGTATTTTAAATGCTTTAATTTTGTATGAATTGTGTAAATGACTCTATAGACACGTTCTACGATGTTTTGGCAAGCAAGAAATCCCAATCGAACCTTAGAAATAGATTAGGATACAAGTGACATGTCACTAGGGTATTATGTTATGTGATCCAGGTACTAGTCCTGTACGTCCTACCGATGGCTGAGTTTACTGGCATATGTTGCGGTGACTTGACAGCTTGTGTAAGCAGTACCGTGTAGCTACGTCTTGACTGACAGCTTGTGTGAGCAGGCCCGTTGATGGCTTGAGAGCGAGCATATCTGTGTTATGAGATAGAGGTAGCAATGGCTACATATGTGGCACCTTGTGTGCAAGATTTCCCGAGTATCCGATATTATTATTTCGAGTGGTTCATTGGGTATGTCAACGATGAGAACAAGTATGAAATTATTATGAGATGGTACAGGTATGTACATAAAGCTTATGATTATTAAATTCATGAAATGATGATTTTAAGGTGAGTTTGTGATTGAATAAATTATGGTTATGAGATTACGATAAATTACATTATCCTATATTATATTATTTGAATGTTTAATGTATGGTAAGATTTACTTATTTCTTTCATACGAGCTTACTAAGCTGTATAGCTTACTCCGTTTTACTTTCCATGTTTTATAGTGTCACCAAACTATCTCGGTTTGGAGATCGTCGGAGATCGCATCACACTATCAAACTGTCATTTTGGGTACCGATGATCCTAACATTTTGAGTATATGGCATGTATAGGGACTTGGTCATTTTGTTATATGTGTCATCATGATTTTGGCCAAATGTATTGGCTTGTAATTGTCAAGGGCTTGAATATGGTATTTGGCCATGTAAATTGGCTCATTTTGGTTAAAATTGGTTGTAAGCTTATATATACATATATATGCATGTATGTGCCAAAGCCTTTTGGTGATTTGGTTTATATTGATTTGCTAAATGTTGATTGTGGCTTAATGACTTGTTGTGAAATGGATGAGATTGGTTCATTGGTATGCTAGAGTATCTTGAGAAGTTAATGCAAGTTGAAAGTAGTCTTAGTGGTGTTTTTGAAAGTGAAATTAGTATGTTTGATTAGCATAATGAAATGTCATTAGCATGATAGATGAAGGTGTTTCTTTGACATGTATTGGCCATGATTGTGGATGTTTTGGTTGCCTAAGTATACCATGATTTATGCTATTGAATTTGTGTGTGTGCGTGTAAATGAGGGTGGCAAATGGCTTGGTAAATAGCCTTTATTTTGTCCACACGGGTAGACACACGGCCTGTCCCATGGGCATGTGTTTTGGCTGTGTGTCCCCTGTACCTTAATTTTGAGAAACAAAATGCTCAGAATTGAGCACACGGGAAGAGACACGGGCGTGTGTCTTAGTCGTGTAAGTGACACGGCCTCAAGCATGGGCGTGTGCCTGGCCATGTGAAGTCTGCACCTATTTTATGAAAATTAAATTAACCACACGGCCTCGCGCACGGGTGTGTGACTTAGCTGTGTGACTTCAGTTTGTTCATGCCTTGCAAGTCATAGAGTTACAAGGGTTAGGGACACAGGTGTGTCCCAAACCACACGAGCGTGTAACCCCTGTACATGGCAAAAATTTTCTAAGTTTTGTAAAAATTTTTAGGGTTCTCAGTTTATTCCCAAACCACTTCCAAAGTACGATTTGGGCCTCGTAGGCTCGTATTAGGGACTTTATGTGGTTTTAATTTGGTTTCCAAATTTATGACTCACTTTGTATGTTTTCTTGTGTTGTAAGTCCGGTAATGCCTCAAACCCTATTCAGGCGTTGCATACCGGTAAGGGGCATTACAAAATAACTACATTAAGGGCACAAAATCCTAACAGATAGAACTTGTAATACCCCATGAAGAACCATTATGAAGTTTGTAGCCTCAACATGGTGAGAATGAAATGCCCCATACCCGAGACCGTCGCCGGAGTCGAAAACGAGGTGTTAACAGACTTAATTCATTACTTAAACAGCTCAAACAATTTATTTTTAAAATTTCTAGTCAAGCTAGCAATCTGCGTCATAGTCGCTTAAAAATTCATATCTCGAGTTCCAAAACTCGAAATCCAATTCCGTAAATATTTCATGAAACTAGACTCATATATATATTTACTAATTTTTTTATAGAATTTTTGGTTAAGCCAATTAGTACAGTTTATTAGTTAAAGTCTTCCCTGTTTCAGGGTTCGACTGCTCTGACCTCTGTGTATTACGAATCAGATATCTCCCTGTAAAGAGTTTCAATGACTATACTGTTTGTTTTTAATAAAACTATACTCAATAAGGAATCTGTACATATAAATCATGACTTCTAATTTTTTTTAAAATTTATGATGAATTTTTAAAGTCAGAACAGGGGATCTAGAAATCGCTCTGGCCCTATTTCACAAAAATTTAAACATCTCATAAAATATAACTCATAAACCTGTTTTGTTCCATCCATATGAAAATAGACTCATAATTATTCAATTCAATATTTTATTCATCATCTAATTATATCTCTACTATTTTTAATGATTTTTCAAACTTACGTCACTGCTGCTGTCTGAATCTATTTTATGGTAAATTTTACCTATTTCATGGTTTCCATGGATTAGCTAGCAATTTAGCATACATAACACCAAATATGATCATGATTAGCCATTCCAATGGCTAATCATTACCAAGCATTTCCATACCACTCAATAACCATATCGTAAGACCATATACACAAAATGATTATAATGCTATACATGCCATGCTCAAAATATACAAGCCATTATGCCAAGATGATACACGGATAGTGTGAGCGAGCCTCCGACCGTTCCCGATTTCCGAGATGGCTTGTCAAAACTACAAGGAATGGAAAGGAGGGAGTAAGCATAAATGCTTAGTAAGTTCACATCCAAATAGCAAGTAACACAACTATATAAGCAAACATAAAACATCATTTGCATAATCATCACCGAGATATTCATATCACATTTTCATTTATCATCTTACCATATTGTTGTTATATCGAGTTTTCAACCCGAGGGTTAAGTACATACCTGTTCAAAGTATCCATTTCACAACACTTACCAATACGTCCTTTTCATCTCGAGTATTCCTCCATTTGAGTAGAATGTTACCCGTTGAACACATCGGAATATAATTTGGATACATGGAAAGTTCGCACATAAGTGCCATATATGTAGCCAAGCTACCATGTAACCCGCCCATAAGTGAACTCGGACTCAACTCAACGAGTTCGGATGCCCAAATATCCTAGTGACATGTCACTTGTATCCTAATCCATTCCTAAGGTTCAACAGGACCTTTTTCCCAATCATGTGTCTCAACCATCTTCTACGGAATGCCGATACCGATACTCGGTAGTATTTCACATTTTCCAAGTATATCACATAATTTGACATATTATCAAACAATTATCACAAGTATAATATTTCATAATAATTATCATATCATTTAAATAACATTAAAACATTTAAAATAATAAGTATGTTACCAACATTTACATATGAACTTACCTCGTATGCGAAAATGGCTACTTTTACCATTTCGTCTACAACTTGGTATTTTTCCCATTTTAGCTCGAATTTCAGTTTTCCTTACTCTATCATTTAAAATATAGTCTAATTAGGACTCACATTATTGAAATTGACCCAAAATCATATTTTGGCAAAATTACAGTTTTGCCCCTAAACTTTCACATATTTACACTTTTACCCCAAAGCTCGTAAATTAAACTTCAGCCTATTTTCTTATGTTTTATGACACGCTGATAATTTTTCCCTTCTATGGCAACATCAAATTCTCACTCTAACATGTACTTATGACTATTAGGTATTTTTACCGATTAAGCCCTTTTGCTCGTTTTCACTTAAAACCGAGTAGCACAAGTTGTCTAACATAATTTAAAACCTCATATTCCATCATAAAACACGAAAATACACAAATTTCACCTATGAGTATTTTTTTAAATATAAACCCTAGGTTAAATTATTGCTAGCATAAGCTAAATCAAGTTACCGGGACTCTAAAAACGTAAAAAAATTAAAAACGAGGGTAGAACGGACTTACAATCGAGCTTGGAAGCTTGAAAAACCCTAGCCATGGTTTCTCCTTGCTATATTCGGTGATGGGGTTGAAGATGGACACATTTGGGTTTTAAAATTTGTCTTTTAATTCATTTTACCCCTAAATGACCAAAATGCCCTTTTTACTATTCTTTAAATTTTTACCCTTCCAAGCCCATTTTTGTCCAAATTCTTTTTTAAAAATTGGTCAAATTACTCTTTAAGGACCTCTAACTAATAATCTAATTCAATTTTATGAAAAATGCTTCTAGAACACAAGTTTTGCAATTTATTCAATTTAGTCCCTAATTTCAAATTAAGCACTTTATGCATAGAATTTCTTCACGAAATTTTCACACAATCATGAAATAATATCATAGACCTCAAAATAATTATAAAATAATTATTTATATCTCAGATTTGTGGTCTCAAAATCACCATTCCGACTAGGCCCAAAATCAGGATATTACAGAGAACATGTGGTGCCTATGGAGAATTTTTTTTAGAACTTCTACACTTTGAAGTTCGACTTCAAGAAATTTTATTTTGGTGGTGGTTGAACTTGACAATAAAACCAAGTTGTCTACGTACTATTGGTTTTTGAAGGATCAAGTCATGATGTAGTTCAAGATAAATATATATTTGGTTTACTACTTAAGCTCGTGCTTAGGAGCATCATTGTTTGGTTAAACAATTTAAGCTCATGTTTGAGAGCATCATTATTTTGGATAAACTGTTTGGACTTGTGCTTTGGAGTATCAACATTTTGGATGAATTGTTTAGGCTTGTGCTTAGGAGCAATGTGACAGTTAAGCTCCTGTATAAGACCATTGCTTTTTATTGGCTTATTTGTCATGTGATTGGAGTCCAACCATGAGCATTCAAATATCCTAGAAATAGAAAATTTCCTTTAGTCCCTCGGAAATCCACTATCTTGCTTTTGCTTGGAGCTAATGTAATAAGATTGAAGGAGTCAAATTTTATGGTTCTATCCATCATATTGGATTAAGAAACCATAATGGCTGATGTCAAATTTGATGATGCTACTTTTTCTTCGAACTTAATTTTCCTTTCTTTGTTGAGTTGTATGATTCTGTCTTTAAACACGAAGCACTTATTGAGAGGATGGCTAATCAATCGATGATATTTGCAATTGTTAGGATCATCTACTCGACCAACTTTTTCAGGTCACTTCATTGTTGACAAATAAATCAACTTAGCTTTTAAAAGTTCTTCAAGCATGTTTGGAACATCAATATCAAGGAAAGGATACTTCTTTTCTTGCCTCTAATTCAGTGTGACTCTTGTTATACATTTGACTTGAGCAAAAATGGGTTTCACATTTGTAGCCATGGACTGATCGGCATCTTTATTATCAACTAAAATTTTGCTCTCATTAGAAGGTTCTTAATTTGTAGCAGTTGTCATACTTAACTCCATGCCATGGGCTCAAGTAGCTAATTTTTTAAAGGACTTTGGCTTGATGCCTTGGAGAATGCAATGCAAGTTTCACTTCATGCATTGTATGCACATGCCGATGGTGGAGGACTCTAACAATTTCTCTTTGCAATTTAGATGTAGATTCCTCGAGCAGTGGGTATAATCGATGATTGGCTTGCCATTTTAATGTTTTGAGCTTGTGAGCTCGATCATCCTAAAAATACGATAAGTGCTTAGAATCGAGTGAGAATTTTTTTTAAAGTTTTTCCTAGCTATCAGTCATTCTATGCTTTTTCTTTCAATGATGGAATGATTTGCTTCATCATTAGATTTTCATTAGTATTGGCGTTATTACAGGTTTCCATAAAGTGAGTGACATGTATTTCCTTTACCATCAAATTGTTAAACTTTTGTGGTTGATAATTTTCAAGCATCTTCAGATGATTAATCCTACGAATGTATGACTTTGAGTATGTATATAAAGACAGAGCAACACTTTCATATTTTGTCTTTGATAACTTCTTTGATGAGCTCATTGAGTTGATTGGCATTATTAACTTCATTGATTGTTGGTTAAGAATCTTTAACAACTTATACATTGGAATGTTCACTAGGCTCTTCTTGTAGACTGTCATGTTGGACTTCTTCATCAGATGGTCTCTTCCTAGTAAGGCTTTTTAGGATTTAGTGCCCTTAGTGTAGTAAATTTGTCCATGTACTTGTAATTTTTCAAACAAATTGGTTTAATAAATCTACCATTACCATTAATATCTTTTGTATATTACCTTCAATAGTTTTTTCACACAAAGAAAAATTAAAACAAATATTGACTCATTGATTATCTAACGTTTAAACTAATATTAAGCGACATTACGTGGTTGGATCGTAGTGCAACGAGACATCTTAATATTTGTAGATAATCTAAATGCATTCTTAGTCTAATCGAGATTGAGTGAATCGATTGAAAAACTAATATTTCATCTATCAAATTTAAATGGGAAGATACCTTATGTTCAATATCAGAGCATATGACTCTCGGAAGATAAAGATATAAATGTGACTGATTGGACTGGCTATATATTAGAATTGTTGGATCTGGTGCCCTAAATGTAGTATTTTCGTCAATGTACAATTGTAATTTATTTTTGAACAGATTGGTTAATAAAATTATTCATGAATTACATTAGTACTTTGTATAATTTCCTCGTACGATTTTTGCACAAAAAGCAAAATGGAAGCAAATTTTGCTAATCGGTTGTCTAATGTTAAACTAATATTAAGTGGTATTGCATGATCGGATCATAATACAAAAGGACAACTTATATCAGGAGATGAACCTAAACATGTCCTTAATCTAATCGAAAATGAGCAAACCGATTGAAAGACTAATATTTTGTTTATCAATTCCAATCAGGGAGATCCTTTGTCTTGGGCATCGAAGCGAATGACTCCTAGAAGATAGAGATATAGATGTAACTGACTGGATTGATGGTACATCAGACATGACCCAAGAAGAATAGATCATAAATTCATTTATGGATTTATTCACTTGTGACATTCATAATGTGGCATACCTAAATCCTAAGTGGATGACAGATTTTATATGCATGACTCATACACTTTGATGTAAATAAAAGCCTAAGTTCGAATAGATAAGGAACCAAAAGCTGGTGTGTTGGGTGTATGACTTCTGCAGCATGTAGCATCATTCACAATAGTGGAATTCATAGCACGAGACGTGGGTAAATGATATCTTCTCATTGGAATTACATGGTTGATAAAAAGTAAGTGTGGCTACAAGTCATTCGTCTTTGTGATGAATGAATTGATTACTATTTGATAGTAATTAATTTTTCATGAATGAAGTTGTAATGGTTACCATAAGATAAAATTAGATCATATTTTGAGAACTAATATTATCCCAAAGAGATCAAGTATATCCTATGAGGGTAACACATTTATGACAAGGTTATTGGACGAGTACTGAGTAGTTGCTTTGGTAATGGTTTGTCATTAAGGAGAGCTCAGTCACGATACTATAGTGGAATGATTTCATGACTAAATGAGTTTATAATTAATAGACGAAAAGCAGAAACTTAATTATAAATAATTTGAGCCCTAATTACATGTTAGAGTATACCTAAACACTAATCATGAGATGATTGTAATCACATACTCGCTTCACCTTATTTGTTAATATAAGCTATTGACATTGTTATTTTAGTTTCTTTTTCTATGTGTATAAATAAATTGGTTAGTAATGAAGTTGTAACACCGCTAACCCATATCCATCGCCAAAATAGGGTTTCGGAGCATTACCAGAACATTCAAAAACATTTACAATTAACTTATATAAATTACTATTCATTAGCCGAGAACATTCAAAACTCCCTTGATTAGACCCTCGGGGCCCAATACGAGCATTAGAATTGAGTCGGGACTAAATTGAGAACTCTAAAATTTTTTCGCAATTCAAAATTTTTCCAAGGTGCAAGGCTCACACCCCGTGTGGTCCAAGGGACACGCCTGTGTTGGAGGCTGTGTTCAACCCCGTGTAACTCTCTGGTTAGGCCGTGTGGTCGATTAATTCAATTCAAAATTAGGTGCAGGTTTCACACAGCCAAGAAACATGCCCATGTCTCTGCTTGTGTGCTCAATTTTGAGCATTCTGTTTCTCAAAATTAAGGTGTAGGGGACACACGGCCTAACCACATGCCCATGTTGTCAGGCCGTGTGTCACACACGGTTTAGACACACGGCTGTGTGTCTACCCGTATGGAAAAAATGAAGCCATTTCTAGCTTCATTTCTCACCCAAAATTTCACCCAAGACTTGCACTTGAAACACACATCCAAAACCAGCCAATTCAAGTGTTCAGATTGGGCAATCCTTATCATTCAACAAGGCATACTGCTACATGCATAAGTGTTTATAAACCTACCTTGGAATAACTTAGGCATTAGCATAATTTGATCACATATACATAACATATCAGATATGAATATATCATCATAACCTACTTCATCATACCAAAATAAACCATTACTAGCCATTCCAATGGCTAGGTCACAAAACATCATTTTCAAGCCACTATTGGCCAAGTTGTCCTATACATGCCATTATACCAAAATGATTTTACTAAGTGTACCCAAAATGACTAGTTGATAGTGTGACGATGCTCCAACAATCTCCAACCTTCGCGAGCTTTCGAGCGCGCTAGAAAACAGAGAAAAATAAATGGAGTAAGCATTATATGCTTAGTAAGTTCGTATACGAAAACTAAACTTACCAATCCTATTTATTAAATTTAAGCACACAATAACTTGTTTTCCATCCATTTGGCTAAATTGCCTAAATACATACGTTCAATCAAACATGTTAGTCACTAAAATATTCATATCAATCAAGTAACATAGATGAGCTCATCAAGCAATATTCTTTCAAGTCACTATCATTTCATCTCAAGATTTTCATGCCATGTCAAGAGTTTTATGTCAATTGAATCATTAAATTCTGATGGATGCTTAAGTAGTACACTCAAAGTGTAGGATTCAATAAGGCATCAATTTCTTATTCAAGGGTACCTATTAGGGCACTTAACCAAGAAACACTCTCCCGAGCCGCATATCGTATAACTGGATTACCAGTTTAGGCTAAATCCTTTATATAACGTAAACTTAGAGGATCGATTAGGATTACCAGTTCAGACTAAACCCTAATCATAACGTATGCTTAAAAGATATTATATCGAGATTACCCGTCCGGGCTAAATCCTTTTTATAGCAAGGTCAATGAGATTACTCGTTTGAGCTAAATCTCGTCCGCAACAAATACAGGACCTTATTAGGTTTGGGTAAGAGCATATAATCATCAGAATTTAACTCTCAGTCGGGACTTAACCCTTTTTCACCATTTTCAAGCATGTATTAAATTTCTCATGATAACATTCAAGTAATGTACATCAATATAAATCACATTCCATACCACACAATATTCAATTAACCATATTTACATGTTGGATTAAGTTATACGAACTTACCTCGACATTTGTTCACGTAAAAGTCTACTAATCCGAAACCTTTTCTTTTCCTTGATCTAACATCGAATTAGTGATGTATGGATCTATATAAATGAATTATTTCACACATTTCATATTTAAATTGTAATGCCCCAATTTCTCAAATCCCAAAATCCCTGTTAAAATTATTTTTGTGTGGTTGTGACTTGGATCTATGTCTACCTTAGTGATTTAGTGCTCGGGAAGTGTCTGGGAAGTCATGGGTTCAAGCCTTGGCTTGAGCAAAAATTTTGTTTCTACCTGAATAAACTCTGGCTCTAGATAGTAGGGTTCTTAAATAAATGTGTTAAGTTGTGTCATAAAAGCCTGCTAGTCTAGTGGTAAGTGGCGTGTGGAGTGTTTTAGTAGATCTGAGGTTTAAGGCTTGACAACGCAGAGGAACATTTTATTTTGCTTTGCTGCTGATGCTGGGGAAGTGTTGTAGTTGGACTAAAACTGGGATGTTGAGGAGTGTAGGGAATGTGGTCAAATTCTAGGGACTTGTTGGAGTAAAATTCAGCTGTTGGATATTTGGATAGATGGGATATGCTTGAGGGATTTTAGGAATGATAAGGGGAGAGATTTTAGGAGTTTGAAGGGGGTGGAAGAAGGGTGTGCTGAATTAGGACTCTCACTCTTGACAAATTTTGGTTTTGGCAGTCATTGTAAGTTTGATATTGTTTTCTTCAGTTCTTTTTCCCTTAATGCCAAATTCTGTCTTTGGTATTGCTTTGTTACCTTTCAATGGGTTTTTGGTATTACCTTTCTTGGGGCCGAGTGTAGCAGAGAACCTTCGAGGTGTGGCAAAGTTTCTTCTCTTGGTTTTTTTTCTTGATCGAACTTCTCTATCTTCTCCCTCCCTCATTCTATTTGCTTGACCGAATACCTTTTTGATCCCTCTCCGTTCTTCTTCCTTCGCTCAACTACGTTTTCCTTTTTAAGCCTGGGCTGAATATCACTTGCCTCCTCTCCCTCTCTACTCATTCTGTTTTCTCATTACTAGCCGATTACTCTCTTCTTTTTGAAACTGAATCTCTCTGCTCTTGTTTAAGGGGTGTGACTGTTCATCTCGTGTTCTAATTTTAGAACATATCTTTGCAGGTCGATTACTCCTTGGTGGTGGTAAGTTGTTGTCCACTTGGTTCTAATCATTTACATTTACAGTTTAGTTAACAAGGCTATAATGCAATGTAGATTTTGCTAAGGTTTTGGGAGGCAGCTTGATCAGTAGTTTAAGTGAGAAACCATTTGCATATTCAAGGTAGGTAACAAATTACCATTGGGAGGATTAGGTGCTATTAGAGGATGTTAACTTCATCAGTTAAGGACTGACGTTGGGGTATGTTTGAATCTAGGTTCGGCGTTGTGGAGATTTGCGCATCTTTCGCAAACAGGTGTGTGCACATCACTGCCATTAGATATGAAACCGAAAAAAGCTGAAAAGCCGAAAGGTGAACAGTTGACACCACTCGGGCATGTAACCACCCGTGTGGTAGGCCGTGTGATAAAACATGGCCGTGTGGTCGATGAGTTGTCCATAAGAACTTTCATGCACTAAAACGATATTGGGCCATTTTGGGTCAAACTGGGCCGTATAAGCCCAATGGGTTTGTGGGCCTTACACGGGAAAATCACACAAAAGTATGGTAGTTAGTGGGCCAGGTTGTGTAAACCACATGGCTAAGGCCATGTTTGGGCTATGTGGGCCGCACAGGCGTGTGGGCCTACATGGGCCCACGATATGGGCTGTAGACCCATTATCACTGATTGACTGTTAAGGTTGCACGGGTCGCCCAAGATGACTGTGGACCTACTGTTGGGCCATTAAGTATACCTGGGCTCTTATTTCTGTAAGATGACTATTTTAGCCCTATGTGATGTATGATTGTTTGAGCATGCCATTTTTACTGTATGTACATTTATATTATGTTGCATTGATTGGGGTGGGATATATGATTTTGGAGGAAGTGTACTGAAAGGCTATAAGTCTATTACTGGCAGCTGTACTGCAAATACTATTTTAGTGCTGCAACCGGTACGACTTGGTGTGTAAGGTTGGGTGGGTCGATTTTATCCTCACATGGTGTGTAGGGCTAGTACGAGGATGGTGTGTAGCGGATGGATTGGGTAGGATTCTTTGTTTGCGTACTGTACTGAAATGGGCTAATGCCCAGACTGCCACTGTTACTGAAATGGGCTCAGGCCCAAACTACTTCTGCTACTAAAAGAGGGGCTAAGGCCTCTAATCGAAACTGAAAAGGCTTAGGCCCAAATTGTGTTTACTTTGACTATCTGCTTTTATGGGATTTCACACACTGAGTTTCCATAAACTCACCCATCTGTTAACTGTGCAGGAAATCCCCAGGCTTAGATGGATCGAGGCGACGGAGGACTCAGAGGTGGCCATTCGACGAAGTTTCTTTTAATAGTATAATTAAGATTTTATTTTGGGTTTTCATTTTGTAATAAGGCCTCTTTATTTTTATTTTTATTTTTATTTTAATGTGGGGATTTAGTTACTTGAATTTTAATCTGATAGTAGTAGGCCTCGAATTTTCAAGAAAGTATAAACAAATGTTTTTGAAAATATCACGTTTACACAACACATTTTGGAAAGCTTCCGCAACAAACACTATTTCAAAATTTAATAACAAACTAATATAATTAACATTTTTCTAAGACAACTTGAGTTTTCACAACGAACCAGACATCCTAAACTTATGTTAAGAACCTAAAGAAGTTTTATGTAGAACGAATTTTCACGCAATTTGTGTTTTGGAAAAACACTCCAATGTGACATCACAGATTTGGCCATAACGTCTAGGCCTAGTTTGGGGTATTACATAAATGGACTCAATTTACGTCCTAGGAAAAATTATCATTTTACCCCTAACTTTTCCATAAATTTTGATTTTGTCCCTAGGCCCGGAAAATGAAACTTGTGCAAATTACTCCCTATTCCAAGCCTAACCAAAGCCCCATTACAAATTCTACAGCATATGTATTCATAAAATTTTAGAATTTTTCATCAAATTTTACAACTTTTCATTTTAGTCCCTAAATCATGTTTTCATCAGAAATCACTTTGTAAAAGTTGTTTATCTATAAATAATCTTTCATTTTCTACCATGAATTTCTAATTTCCAGCATAATACATCCATGATTCATTTTCATACCTTGATAAATTTTCAAATTAATCCCTCAAATAGAGAGATTAAGATATCACGGTTTCAAAAATACCAAAATTACTAAAAACAAGACAAGAGAACTTACCCAATTAAGCCTTGAAAGTTTCTTTTCTCTCACCTAGGGTTTCCATGTGCTTTAGGTTGAAGATAATGAAAATAAGATGATATTATTTATTTTCATCTTTTAATTAATTATGTATTTTACTATTTCTAATTTAGTCCTTGTGCTTTTTCTATAATTTCATGGATGAGTCACCAAGAAAAATCTACATACTTTTCTTATTGGTCTAATTACCATATAAGGATATTAATTTTTGAGTTTCATAGCTATTTGATCCTTATAGCTACTAGAATTCAACTTTCATATTTTATGCGATTTAATCCTTCTCGTAATTAAGCACTTAATCGATAATTTTTTCATATTAAAATTTACACACGACATATCTAACATATGATGGACCATATAATAAAATAAAAAAAAGTTATATTTTTGTGTCGGATTTGTGGTCTCGAAACCACTATTTTGATTTCATTGAAAAATGAGCTGTTACAGAAGTCTTGAGAATAATATGATTATTCTTAAAAGGTCCTTAGTCAAGTATTATTGTGGGCTTGGACAATGTTAATGCATTGAGACTAATGTGTAGTTGATTGATGACAAAGTGTTGTCATTGACATAAAAATGTCAAAATCGACACATAAGTATGTGTTAGTAACCAACATATTAGATTGACCCGCTATGAGTATGGTTCTTGGATTATTATGTAACAGTCACAACATTACTCATAGTGATAACTATGTATATGTCCTCAGAGTTGAGATCATCATTGTCCCAATATAGTGAGTTGTATATTCTAACATAGTCAAATGTCTACAATAATAGGTTATACTATAAAGACTGATGTTGGGTATGCCATAATCTATGTAGTGGGATATGATTGATCAAGATAGGATTTGTCCATCCTACATAATGGAAGCAATATATTAGGCTTCTTGATGGAGTGAGATTAGAAAGGCATGGCCATGCTCGAATAAGTTGATATGAGATATCACACTTATTTGTTTATTGTAGTCTACTCAGAATATTAAGAAATATAATATTGGATTATATAAGTGTGACTATTCCATGACTTTTGTCTAATCCAGATATTAAGGATAAAATGATATAATACATGAAAAAGATTATCACAGAAAGGTTATATCGAATCACAACTTCTTATAACTTGGGTAGCAATGATGCATTGCTAGATGCCACTCATTGCTTGTAATATCAGAAACATTCTAGTATTACTACTAATATTACAAGAGCCTATAGGGTCACACCCTATAGTTGAAGTGAACAGAATCCAAATACATTTGGTATTGTATTTAGCTGTCACATGAACTAAATTAATTATTGAATTAATTTAATTTGGTAGTTAAATATTGAACACATTACACAAATAGAGAACATAGATAAAATTAATATATGAATTTGATTCATACAAAATATTAATTGAATATAGTTTATCGAAATTGTTAATATAAATAGTTAAAATATTTCGATCAAAATATAAAAGGACATAGAAATTGATATTCTTTTGGAAAGAAAATATAGTTTTTATTCTGACTTTTCATTTGTTTCTCTAAAAATAAGGGAATAATCCCATTTTTTCTTGATATGTGATATCAAAGAAAAAAAAACGAATATGAATCTCTGATGTGTTAGGGTTACCAAAACACAAAATCAAAAAGGTCTAGCAGTCGTTCTTGAAAATTCTTTCTGAAAAGTTCAAGAGAATTTTGTTGTTCATTCTTTGGCTGGGTGGATTACGTAGAGGCCGGGACATTATTGTTGTTGCTTTGGATCAACATCCTTCAAGAAAATCATATCAACAAGGTTGTTCGTTGCTCTATCGATTTCAAAAAAGTATATTTTCTATAATTGTTTCAATCTGATTCGTTCCTCGTACATGGATCTATGGTTGATGGTCCTCTAAATAGTTTTTTTGCTGCGCCATGGGGCGTACCAACAATCTAACAATACATATGTCCAATTGGTCCCTCTACTAGCTTGTTGAAACCAAAAATGAATTATACTTTTGAATCAAATTAAACAAAATGAATAAAAATAGAGAAACGGAAAACATTCAAAAATGATTACGATTTTCTCTGAAATGGAGAAATGGAATTATTTAGAAATGAATGTAATTTTCTCAAAATGGAAATGAAAAGAGAAATGATTCATTTGCAAATGTAAAATGAATTAGTTAAAAATAATCGAGTTTATGTTTTTGAGCTATTTTAAATACCAAAAACAAAAATAAATTAGTCAATCATAGTGAACAAGTTTAATTGTGAAATATTAAACATATTTTCTGAAAATTTTATCAGCGGTAAAATCATCATAATTTTATGTAAAATTTGTTGGACCGTCGGTTCGCCTCGTGGCGTAGAGGAAAAATTATTCTAGAGATCATCAACCATGGATCCATGTACGAGGGATGAATCAGGTTGAAAATATACCTTTTCGAAACTGGAACAGCGACGAACAATGTTGTTGATATGATTCCTGTGAATGATGTCGATCCCAATTTGTAACAATAATGTTTCAACCTCTACGTAATTCACCCAATAAAAAAAATGAACAACAAAATTCTCTTTAACATTTCAAAGAGAAAAAATAATAATAAATGGTTGCTAGACCTTTTGATATTGTTTTTCTTTGTAACCCGAACACACTAAGGGATTATATTCCTTTTATTTTCTTTGATATCACATATTAGAAATAAAATGGGATTATTCCATTATTATTAGAGAAACAAATGGAAAGTTAGAAAAAGAAATTATATTCTTTCCTAAAGAATATCAATTTCCATGCATTTTATATTTTGACCGAAATTAATTATTATAAAGCTTATATTAATAATTTCGGTAAACTGTATACAATTAATATTTTGTATGAATCGAATTAATATCTGTGATCTCTATTTGTGTACAATAAGTTTGTACATAAAATGTATTCAGTATTTAAATATCAAATTAAATTAATTTAATTCATGTGACAGCTAAATATAATACCAAATATATTTGGATTATGTTCGCTTCAACTATAGGGTGTGACCCTATATGTTCTTGTAACGTTAGTAGTAATACTAGAACATTTCTAATATTACAAGAAATGAGTGGTATCTAGTAATGCATCATTTCTACCCAAGTTATAAGAAGTCGTGATTCAAGATAACCTTTCTGTGATAATCTTTTTCATGTATTATATCCTTTTATCCTTTATATCTAGATTGCACACAAGTCATGGAATAGTCACACTTGTATAGCCTAATATCATATTTCTTGATATTTTGAGTAGACTACTGTAAACAAATAAATGAAATATCTTATATCAACTTATTCGAGCATGGCCATGCATTTTTTGTCTCACTCCATCAAGAGGTCTAAGATATTGCTCGCATTATGTAGGAGGGACAAACCCTAACTTGATCAACCATATCTCTCTACATAGATTGCGACATACCCAACATCAGTCTTTATAGTATAACCTATTATGGTAGACGTTTGACTGTGTCAAAATATCCAACTCACTATGTTAGAAAAATGATTATCTCAAGTCCAAGGATCATATACATAGTTATCACTATAAGTAATGTTGTCACTATTACATAATAGTCCAAGAACCATACTCATAGCGGGTCAATCTAGTATGTTGTTTTCTAACACATACACATGTATTGATTTTGACATCCCTATGTCAATAACAACATTTTGTCATCAATCAACTACACATTAGTCTCAGTGCATTATCATTGTCCAAGCCCACAATAATACTTGACTAAGGACCTTTGAAGAATAATCATATTATTCTCAGGACTTTATTATTAATCAGTTTATTTTACACACAAAAAAAGAAACTGACATAACAATGATAATGGCTTATATTAACAAACAAGATGAAATAAGTATGCGATTAAAATTATCTCATGATTGGCCTTTGGGCATACTCTAACAAAATTGAGATAAGAAAATGATTTAATTGGAAAATTAATGTTTATTTTAAAAAATTAAAAAAATATGTATTGGGTTAGATTAAATTATAAAGTGTTGGGTTAAAAGTGAAGAAAACACATATAATTGTTCCTAATACAATGAGAGGCTCGAATCCTTATCATAATATATATGAAGGGAAACTCACCCTATTAGCCCCTCCCTCTCTACTAGTTGGACTAGAAAATTGTTATTTGCATTTGAAATAAACCTCTACAATTCAATAATGGTTCTACTTTCTCTCACTATAAATAGATGGCATCGGTAGAGCTATTTACACAACTTTGAGAGATTGTTACTCTATCGAAAAATAGAGAGATTTTATTCTCAAATATTAAATATATCCAAAATAACAATTCCAACGGTTTCTATTAAAGAAGAGAAAATTTCTGTTTTCACCCCAAAAGGAAAAGAAAACTTTTTCTAGTTCTGTGTTTGGATTCAATTGGTTCAAGCTCACACTTGAAGTTGTTCATGGTATGAGAATAGAAGAGAAGACAGTTTAGTTGAAAGCGAAAAAAACATTAAGGATCCATTTATCTAAAAACACAGGTACAATTTTGGTCTAAGGTTTATTGCTAAAAATATAACAAACCAGATTGATTTTCAAAATTTAATTTTTCGTTGTGCAAGAAAACCATTTTCAAATTAAATTTTTTCCAATAATTGGTATTAGAGCGCTTGGTTGTTCTATCTTTATAATGTAAATTAAGATCGAATCTCTCTCCATCTTGGTTGATTAATATTTGATAAGAGATGACATTCTTGTAATTATTCACATGTTTAAGGGAATGTATGTGGATGAATTTATATAATTATTTTACTGTTATGGATGATAAATTAATTTTGCCAAAGTTATGATTCCTAGAAATTTATTTGTAATTTAATTTGTTTTTCGGGCATGTATATTTTGGACCATGGGCTATCATCTCTATATAGGATTTTGATTTTTATTATTTTAGAATAAAATATGTGAGCTGAAAACAAACATAGGAATTTTCATAAAATTTTTTTTGACGAAACTCGAGAAATGAGACAACACAACACAAACTTGAATCTGAGGGTGGCCGATGGTGGTCCGACAGCAAGAGGCTATCGGTGGTCTGATGGTGGCTAGCGATAACCCATATTTTCTTGAAAGTGGCCAAGTTGGTGATTTTGGTGGCGACTAGATGGTGGTCGTAAAGGCCGACAGCGGCGACAGCACGAAAATAGTGACAAAAAGATGGTGATGATAAAAAGGTGAACCAATACCACATCAGAAGTCTGTTGTGGCAAAATTTAAGATCCAAAGTATGCTTTAGTGTGAATTTTGTAATTTTATAATTTTTATTATTTTTTAGGATGGAATTATGGAAACTTTGGCTAGCCAGAGTAATTTACATTTTATGCTTTTATATTCATGAGATAAGCATAATGATATTTATATGTCTTCGAATGTATGTTCATGCATATATGAGATAAGCATGCGATATAGATTAGGGAAGAATGCCACATGTACTTGTCATGCATATATTGGTCATTCATGATTGAAACTAAAAATTAAAAACCTTGCATCTTTTTAATATATTAAGTGGGAGAAGGTCCCAAAACAAGAGCTACGGCCTCCATAAATGGTCTATTGTGATGGCATGAAACAAACCTATCTTAAGGTAGACGTTGTCATGTGGATCTCATTAAGGAGATTTCCTGAAAGTAAACAAAATTTTCTTATGATCGTATGATAGTTGGATCAACCTATGTGGTAGGTATTATCATGCGATATTGGAGCGACAGAAATGGGCAAGTGTACACAATCGTATCAAGTAATAAAGTGACAAGTAAATGTCGAGTTATCGTACTCACAGGGACTATGAAAGAAAAATATTTATGAAATGCAACTTTAAACAATTTGGTGCAGGAAAAAATATGTTGATGTGAAGAAGTGATCTAAAAACTAAAAATTAACTAAATAATTAAACTAAAAATAAAAAATAATAATTTCAATGCACGATTTCAAAAAGGACGAGTTTTAATCAATATGACATAAATGTGTTAGATCAATTACACTCATTAACTTAGAATTACTAAACCCATGTTCATATTGTTACAAATATTTTCATGGCAACTTGGTATTTTGTTAACTAATGCACATACTTACTAAATCAATTTATCTCTTGAACATATTCCTATGTCAATTAATCAATTTTCATAAGCAAGTATAAGATTAAGTGAGGTAAAAACATATTCATATATTGAATGAATTTGATCACAGTAATCTTACTAGTTATGCAATGCTAAAGTATTGTTTAATACCGTCGCTAATTTAACCCTCAACTACCTTAGACAATTAAACATGCATCAATTAAATATTGTGTCAATTAATTATAATTTCAATCCGATTAATAATTAATTCATTTATTTAATTGAACAACTCACCAAGGCCTATAACAACACAAACATGATTTTAA
The DNA here is from genome assembly GCF_007990345.1 of Gossypium hirsutum. Lineage (NCBI taxonomy): Eukaryota > Viridiplantae > Streptophyta > Magnoliopsida > Malvales > Malvaceae > Gossypium > Gossypium hirsutum. The sequence continues at coordinate 103,388,192 of NC_053424.1, read as the reverse complement.
TAATTTAAGCGAACAAAATGCAATCAATATAACATGAATTAAATTTTAGGTCATTTTAATTAAATTAAGAATAACAACACAAAAAATATTAATAGTCATGATCACAACATAAATGAGAAAAAAATAAAGAGAAAGGAACTAGGAAATAAATCCTAGTGTTTTTTTGAAGCTATACTAATGCCCTCCCCTTCTTCTCTGCTCGTCCTGTTAGTCTAAGGCCTTCATGAACACTTTAATTCTAATACTCCAAGGGGCATTCAAGCTCTTTTTCAAGAGGGAAAATTGACAAGGAAGGTGGACAAAGGAAATAGGAAAACAAGAAGGAAATGGAAGAGAGAAAGGAAAGTGAAGTGAAGAAATGTGTGAGATGTGTGGGATGTGAAATGAGGAAAGGAAGAGGGGTATTCATAGGTAGAGATAGCTGCTAAAAATAGTAAAGAAATGTTAGTCACTCCTTCTCCCTTGGCCAACCATGCTTGGTGCAAGTTTGATTGATTCAAGCTTGCTATTTTTAGCTTGGGGCTAAACATAGAGGAGGGGTTTGAACGAAACTAAGGGAAACTTCAAGGGAGTTTTTGAAATTAATAAAATCAACTAAATATGCTGATTGGGTCAGCTATATGGACGGTTTGGGCTGCCAAGTACTTGATGGATCAATCCTCTACTTAACACAGTTTGGGCCCCTTTTCTTCTTCAGGTTTATAATTAATTTTTAACCCAATTTATGTTGGACCAAAATTAATTATAAAATATATTCAATACATACTTTTGGAATTTTCATGTTTGGAAAATTATTTAGCCATACTTTTGTTTCACTTGATGCAAAAATTGCCCCAACAGTTTTAGCGTCTCAAGGTGTCTGTGAGCCAATTTTCACCATTTGTACAAAACTATCGAAAATAAATAAAATTTATGTAAAATTTATTAAAAAATAATGAAAATTCAATATGTTAATAATCTGAGTAAAAATTAGTTATTTTATAATTAAAGTATGAATTTCGACACAAATTACTAAGAAACTGCATGAATTAGGGCTAAAAATGGGTTGAAAAATCTACATATTTTTGTGTTTCCACACCTCCAAACTTAATTTATTACTCGTCCAGAGTAATGCACAACTTGTAAAAGAAGTTGCTTGAAATTACATTTGAAAATTTTCTTTAGAAAACATTTCTCCCACAATTATGAGTTTAGTGTAATTATGCTCAAGAACAAGAATTTGAAATTATGCAACTCAAGTATACATATTGTTCAAATTATTCTCAATCATTATCATACTGCAATCACTAAGTTTAATTTATGCATTCATATGTTGAACTTAGCAATTTCTCTCTACTAATGTTGTCAGCACATAAATTTGAATCAATAGGTCTTTTAAATAGGTTGTAACATGGCTTGGCTAGGAGTAAGTAAAAGATAGATAATTTTAAGCTAAAACCCTAGAATAAACTTGTATCGAACCTTCAGAATAAATACCTCCAAATTCACCAACTAATTTTTCTTTAGAGTACACATTCTCTTTGTACATCTATTTTTTTAGTACATATGCTCTCTCTTTTTCGAGCACATTACTGTAGGTACAGCAATTTTGAGCATTTGATACTTTTTCTCAACTCCCCCAAACTTATTTTTAGAGAATATTCTAGATAAATTGAGTCTAGTGTTTGAGACAATTTAGAGATAATTATGAGAGAAGGGATGGTAAATTATTGCAAAGGATCAAATAAAATTAGGTCATATAGTCTCAAAGTTGGGCTTCAAAGGATAAATTGAGGTTGGCTTGAAAGGCTTAAATGGTCCAAACAAAGTTTGCCTAAATCATTTTCAAAGTTTTATGCTTCCTAGGATTTCGCCTCAAGAAATTACTAAGTCAATTCTAGAGACTTAAACTTTAATGCATGACTAGCACTCCTAAATAAACATTTTATGGTACGATTTACAAATTTTATTAAGAGTAGCATTTATGTCATAGTTCAGCTAGCATAACAATTATTGATATAATATAACTTTATTTATATTAAATTTTAGCATAATTAAAAAAGATTTAAAGTTTTGAACAAAATATAACTTAATCATAATTATACGAAAAATGTATTCTGAAAAAGAAAAACAATTTCAATTTTTGGTCCCCCTACTTAAGATGAACAATGTCCCCATTTTTAAAAATAATAGAGAGAACAAAATATAGAAGTGAATAGATACTATAACGTCCCTTACCCGTATCCTACAACAGGACAGGGTAAGAGACGTACTAGACTTGAACACATGCATACAAACATTTTCGGGTCATAAGATTTCGCTCAAATTTTAAAACTTTCAAACTTCCTCTTAACGTCCCTAATATGGATCCACGAGGCCCAAATCATGTTTTCGAAACGGTTCGGGAATAAACTAAACACTTTAGAAAACTTTGAAAAATTTCAATGCAAACAGGGGCACACATCCATGTGGAAAGGCGACATGCCTGTGTGGTTTTATTTCTCAATTCGAATTTACATGGGTTTTCACACGGCCTTGCACACGTCCGTGTCCATGACCCGTGTCCCTCACACGGCCATGACATGCCCGTGTACAAAAACCTTGACATCTATTTCTAACGTTATCAACCATTTAGGGGCACATGGCCAAAGCACACGGCCGTGTGCTAGGCCGTGTCCTCTACACGGTTGAGACACAGGGCCATGTATCTGCTCATGTGGTTACTACTGGGCATTCTGTTTTGCCAAATTTAGGTGCAAGAGACACGCGACCTGACTCCACACCCATGAGGCAAACTGTGTGTCACACACGGTCTAGACATACGCCCGTGTGTCTATCCGTGTGGACAAAAACAAGGCTATTTACCAAGCCTTTTTGTCACCCTTACTTACACCCACCTACAAAAACATCAAACAATACAAATACCACATAAACACGTAACCATATCAGCCAATACCTATGCATCCATATATCATTTCCAAGCTATTTCCTATCATGTACAACATATCCTACTTATAAACACAAACCATGCAACAAACACATCCATGAGAATTCTCATCAAATGCATTTAAGAATAATATATATTAGCCAACATCAATGACCTATACAAAATGAATATCACATCCACATGAGCCAACACTTATGGCTAAACTAACATGACACTAAACAAAAAGACCAAGTCCCTATACATGCCACGCTCAAAACATTTAAACTAATTATACCAAAAAGTTTAGGTGATAGTGTGATCAATGCCTCCGACGTCCCTTGATTCCCGAGCTAGCTTGGCGGCACTATAAGAAAATGGAAAAAAGAGGAAGAAAGTATAAAGCTTAGTAAGTCACAAGTAAATAATTACCATCACTTTACCAAGTAATATAATACTTATAACATATCATACACTTACACAAGATTCTCGAATGACTATAGACATAACTTACTTATTTTCATCCTTACTACTCATATAACAACCCGAGCTCATTCTTATGAGTTTCGTGTAGGTACTTGTACCACTTGCAACATAATCCTAACTTTTCTCAACCGTGATATAATCTTTAAATCACCCATTGAACCAGTTGGAATAATAAATGATACCCGATAAGCCTTATACAAAAGAGAAAGATGCCAATGCCATGTCCCAGACATAGTTTTACACTGGTTCTCATATATCAGTGCCGATGCCATGTTCCAAATATGGTCTTACATTAGCTCACATATTAAGGCCGACGCCATGTCCCAGACATGGTCTTACACTAGCTCTCATATAAATACCAATGCCATGTTCCAAACATGGTCTTACACTGGCTCACATATAGGGGCCAATGCGATGTCCCAGACATGGTCTTACACTAGCTCTCATATCAATGCCGATGCCATGCTCCAAACATGGTCTTACACCAGGTCACATATCGAGGCCAACGCCAAGTCCCAGACATGGTCTTACACTAGCTTTCATATAAATGTTGATGCCATGTTCCAAACATGGTCTTACGCTGGCTCACATATTGAGGTCGATGCCATGTCCTAGACATGGTTTTACAATAGCTCTCATATCAATGTCGATGCCATGTTCCAAACATGGTCTTACACTGGCTTACGTAACCCTAGTATCACGACATGAATATTCGATCTATTCCTACGATTCAACCGGAAGTTTTACCACATCAAATCTCGTCATGCATATTCATAAAAAATCGAACATTTCATGCAATATCAATTATTTAATGCATAGAATTGTGATATTTATGTGCAACTTACCCCAGTATACAAAATATGGGTGACTTGTTTGATTTAGTCCACTAGCTTGGTTTTCCCCCGGTCTAAGTCCAAATTTCCTATTTCTTGATCTATAATGACAAAATTTATTTATTTAATCATCACATTAATCAAGACATTCCAAAATTCCTACTTTGGCAAAATGACTGTTTTGCCCTTAAACTTTCACAAAATTATGATTTTGCCCCTAGGCTCATAAAATGATTTTCATCAAATTTCCACATTAACCAAGCCTAGCTAAAATTACTTTAAGCCTATAGCATCTCACAATTTCAATTATTTCACATAGTTGAAACCTATTTTATAAACTTCACAAAATGATCCTTTTAGGTGTTTTCATGAAAATCACTTCACGAAAGTTGTTTATTTAACAACCATGATTCATTTTCTTCTATAAAAATTCAGCAAAAAACATGTATACTCATGGTAAAACCCTATACTTTCAATCATTTTGCAAAATAGTCCCCTCGTTAGCTAGATTAAGCTATAAGGGTTCCAAAAACACAAAAATCAACAAAAAAGACCATCAAAATCATTTACTTGCAAGGGATAGAAGTTGCTAAAATTTTGAGCTCTCAAAACCCCCCTCTTTGTTGAAATTTTAGGTCGAGAGAAAGGAAAATGAAAAATATGATAGCTAGCCTTTAGGTTTATTATTTTATTATCAATTAAGTCACCTAACCTTTGACCATTCCATGAATTAAGGCTCCATGTCCGGCCACTAAAATTTTTTGGTCTATTTACTCAATAAGGACCTTTACTTTAATGTTCCATAACTATTTGACACCTTTAGCTAGTAAAACAAAATTTTTGCACTGTATGTGATTTAGTCGTTTTTCGAAATTAAGCAAGAAATCGCTAAAATTAGTTCACTAAAATTTTCAAACATTCGTATAACCATGCTATAACACATAAAATAATTTTAAAATAATTTCTCCGTCTTCAGATTAGTGGTTCCGAAACCACAGTTTCAACTAGACCCAGAATCGGGCTGTTACAGATACTGTACACAAGGTAGGACTTAGGAAAATGAGGTGAGTCAAGTTTGATAGCTTAAATACCATGCTTTTCTTAGGCAGATCCAATCCTAGACATGTACATATCTATTGCCAACTTCTTATTTTGCAATTTTTTCAATTTTATTGATGATTTCCTCCTTTTATTTTATTATGCGAGAAATGCAAATCTTTTAAAAGAACCTAAGCCTAAGAACTTAAAATATCCTAAGAAATAAAATAAAAAAATAAAGTAAAGACACGATTCCCCCAATATTATTTATTTGTAGACCCCTTAAAAATTGACCCATCTTTTGCTTCATTGTCCTTGTTTTTACTTGAATTGCCTCGCTTCCTCCTCAATATTGGATTCCATGGTTCAAATATAAAGTCTGGAAATTTGGGCACAAAAACAGATGGTTCAAGAAAAATTTTGTGAAAGCACTTCTCATTGAGCCGTCTCATTTTTTTGAGTATCTCCAATAAGCTTGTTGCTGCCACTACATATGTTGTAGCATGTCCATCAACTTTAACAGTTCATCACGAAAATCTGGGTGAGGTGAAAGAGTTCTAAACGTTGATGTAGCCATGTCAGGTTCAATCACTGGTTTAGTTGGTCCCGCCTCATCAGGGATTTCAGTTGGCTACATTGGTTCTATCACTGTAGGATCTTCTTTTTCTTTTTCGGGTTCCTCGCTCGATTCAGTTTGTTGCTACAGAACATAATTTCCCGCTACTCAAAAGAGATCCCAACCTTTGATTATGCCTTGGCAATACCCTGTCTTCTTTACGTTTGTAAGAATTTTAGCTTTTAAGCAGAAAACTGTTATTGTAAAGGGAAAACATGCTGGTCCATAACGTCTAGCGGTACAATTTCAAATTTCTCTCAGAATGATTTTTCCCACATCAATGGTCTTTGCTGTCATAATTGAGTTTAGCAAGACCACCCGTTCTACTGAAATTGTAACCTCATGTGAAATAGGCATAAGGCTGAACTAAATGAAATAAAACCATACCTTTGCTATGGTGCCAAATATTCTCTGCGACAAGTGTGAGTCCCATGCTTTGACACAATCAATTCAGAACCCGGAACTATAAGTTCCTTAAGAATTTCTTGCAATTTTTTAGAAACAATATTTTCCATTAAGGAAGAATATGCATCATTTTCAAAATCTGGTAAATTAAAGAATTCATTAATAGTGTTTGAGTTTATTGGTACCTTGATTCCTCGGATAGAAACTTCTATTAATTCACTTGAGGTCAAATTTGTATAAAATTCACAGACTAACTCTTCATCTGCACTTGGTCTTTTCTCACAAAACACTTCCCAATTTAAAGCTTCAGCAACTTGTCGAATGCTTGGCATGAAATTAGTATTGTTGCTTTCTTTCAATGTAAAACCTTTTTCTGGGAGCATTTATTGATTTTTGAAAATGCTGCCGTATCTTGCTTTAGTTTCTTCACAGTAGAATTTGTTTTGTGATTCTTCAACTTACACAGAGACATAAGTTCTTTTATGAAGCATGATTTAACATAAGCATCACATAAGATGGAAACAAATAATATTTTCCCAAAATGTTATTAGCATAAAATATTAACAATTCATAAAGTTGAAAATTTAAATAACTAAATCAAATTAAAATTTAAGTAAAAAAATTCTTGCCACCTTTGTAAAAATATTAATAAGAACTTAAGAAAATAGTATGAATGGGAAGCAAGGTGACGTAGGGCTAGGGTTAGTTGAATGGAGGTTGGATGCTACCTTAGGTGTTGGTTGTGGAGGCGACGATGTAACACCCCTTACTCGAGTCTGAGGCCGGGATTGGGCACGAGGCATTACCATACTTAATCACATGCATGCAATCATTTCCAAGTCACCAAGACTTGATCAAATTTAAAGCTCTTTTGAACTTTGTTTAAACTCCTTAATGTGGGTCTACGAGGCCTCAAAATTTCATTGGAAACCATTTGGAACCAACTCGGGTCCTTAAATCGACTAAATAAAAAATAGGTCTTGTAATAGGGCACACGCCCGTGTGGAAGGGCAACACGCCTGTGTGGTCATTATAACATGGCCATGTTGGTGGCCCGTGTGACACACACGGCCTAAGCATCTAGGGACACGCCCATGTGAATTAAATTCTAAATTCGAACCTACTGGGGTTTTCACACGGCCTGACACATGCCAGTGTCTATGGCCCGTGTCCCTCACATGGCCATGACACGCCCGTGTCTTAGCCCGTGTCTAAAAACCTTGACAATCTATTTTTGACGTCAACATCCAATTTACGGCACATAGTCGAGGCACACGCCCATGGCTAAAGGCCGTGTCCTCCATACGACTGAGACACACGGTCGTGTCCCTGCCCATGTGTTTACTACCATGCATACTGACTTGAAATTTTTACGTGCAGGAGACACACGGTTCGAAAACACGCCTATAGGGCTAGCCATGTGTCATATACGGCCTAGACACACGCCCGTGTGTCTACCCATGTGGACAATATAGGGCTATCTACCAAGCCCTTTGCCATCCTGAAACACAACATAACAACAACCATACCAACAATTTCTCATTCATGAAAGACTACTTTGCATTCGTATAATAACTTTCAATATTAGCCATTTTTCATGGCCTTGTACAAAATGAGTCAAATATTAAAGCAAGCCAACACATTTGACCCAAAACAATGTGACACTAAAACAAAATCAAAGAGCCCTATACATGCCATAATCAAAATAAAGAGATATAACTATACCTAGTGCTTCTATTAATAGTGTGATCGATACCTCCAACGACCATTGATCCATGAGCTAATTAGGTGACACTATAAGAAAATGGAAAGAAATAGGGTAAGCATAAAGCTTAGTAAGTTGCATGCAAATAAATATAACAACAACTTTACCATCCATCATCATACTTATAATACAAAAGTAGGCATAAGCACAACTTATTCGTCACTATCCAATAATTCACATAGCATATATTGAGCTCTCATCTCATACATTTCAAGTAGGTACATGTACCACTCACAACATGGTTATATTTTTCTCCTTTAACTTAAACTGTAACTCTCATCGTTGAACCATTTGGAATGCTATCGGGTATTCACTAAGCCTCAAACATAGGGTATAATGTCGATGCCATGTCCCAAACATGGTCTTACACTGGCTCATCCATTAAACCGATGCCATGTCCTAGACATGGTCTTACACTGACTCTCACATATCCGTGCCGATGCCATGTCCCAGACATGGTTTTACATTGACACATCTTGTAGCTGATGCATGTCCCAAACATGTCTTACACTGGCTTACATCTCGAGGCCAATGCATGTCCCATACATGTCTTACACTAGCTCTCGTCTCAATGCTGATGCCATGTCCCAAACATGGTCTTACACTGGCTCTCATAATGTGGCTGATGCATGTCCTAGACATGTCTTACACTAGCACAAAAATAACCCGGGTGTCATGGCATAATATCTGATTTATTTCCTAAGGTTCGAACGGGAGTTCTACTATCTCAATATTCATCATACGTAATCATTTCCACAAATAAGAAATTTATGCTATATCAATTCAAACGCATATAATAACATTATAGTTGCATTATTTACATACAACTTACCTCGGATTACAAAATGTGGATGACTAGTTTGGCTTAGTCCACTTGTTTTGCTTTTCCCTAGTCTAGGCTCGGATTTTGTAATTCTTGATTTGAAAGAGATGCAAATGGCTGATATTTTGAGCTCTCTAAACCCCCTTTTTTGATGCTAAAAATCAGTGAATAAGAAGAAGAAGATAAACTGATATCATTTGTCCCGAAAACCAACCGATAGGGATACATCCCTAAAGGTGTCTTATATGTTGTCCTGTAGGCCCATAAAGTATCATCAAGTTTTTTGGATCAATCTCGTTAATATGGATAAGCTACCGTATTGAGTATACCTTTTATTTCTTTGTTCACCAATTCAGCTTGCCCATTCATCTGCGGATGGTAAGCCACAGCAACCTTGTGCTTCCTTCCATGTCTATCGAGCAATCATTTAAACCATTTGTTTACAAAATGGGACCCTTGATCACTGATGATAGCCCTAGGATTTCCAACTCATGTGAACACATGTTTTTTCAAAAATTACATTACAACCTTGGCATCATTCATTGGATATGTCTTGACCTTGGCCCACTTAGATACATAGTCTACAGTTACAAATATATACTTGTGACCAAAAGTAAGAGGGAAGGAACCAAGAAAGTCAATACCCCAAACATCGAATAATTCTACCTTAATGAAGTTTGTTCAGGGCATCTCATTTCTGTTGGTGATGTTTTCAGACCTCTGGCATCGATCACAACTCTTTACGTAGGCATACGCATCTTTGAATAAAGTTGGCTAAAAGAATCCAACTTGCAATACTTTGGCTATAGTACATTAACCTTTGAAGTGTCCCCCACTTGGAGCTATGTCGCAATGATATAAAATCTTATGTACCTTAATTTTTTTCCACGCATCTCCTGATCAATTGATTTGTATACGTTTTGAACAGGTATGGCTCTTCCCAGAAATAGTACTTCACATCGTGAATAAAATTTTTCCTTTGTTGATACGTCTTATAAAGCGGCATCAAACCAGAAGCTAAATAGTTAGCAAAATCAACAAACCAGGGGGTGTTATGGACATGATTTACCTTAAATATGTGTTCATCTGGCAATGTCTATTGGATGGGTGTAAACGGAGAATTTCTTTCTTGCGGCTCCCATCTGGATAAGTGATTTGCTACTTGGTTTCCTACCCCTTTTCAATCTTAAATTTCTAGATCAAACTCTTGAAGTAGATGTACCCATCGGATCAACCTCTTCTTGGCATCTTTCTTGGCAAGTAAATATTTAATTGATGAATAGTCTGTATAGATAATCACTTTGGTACCTATAAGATAAGATTGAAACTTGTGAAAAGCGAATACAATAGCAAGTAACTCTTCCTCTGTTACCGTATAATTTAGTTGAGCTCTTTTCAGAGTCTGACTTGCATAGTAGATGGGATAAAAAGCTTTGTTCCTTCGCTAGCCCATCACAGCTCCTACCGCGAAGCCACTTGCGTCACACATTAATTCAAATGGCAATTCCCAATCTGGTGTGATGATAATGGGTGTTGAAACTAACCGATTCTTCAAGTCATTAAAAGCTCTCAAATATTCTTCATCAAAGTTGAATGTTGTATCCTTCTCCAATAATTTGCATAAAAGTTTGGAAATTCTGGAGAAGTCTTTGATAAATCTTTAATAGAATCTGACATGTCCCAAAAAGCTCCAACACCTTTTACAGATGTTGGAGGTGGGAGTTTCTCAATAACATCTACCTTGGCTTTATCTACCTTGATCACTTGTTTCGTTATTCAATGTCCTAAAATAATACCTTCTCATACCATGAAATGACACTTTTCCCAGTTGAGTACAAGGTTTGTTTCTTTGCACCGTCATAGTACCTTGGCTATATTGGCTTAGAAATCATTTTAAGTGTCTCCAAACACTGAAAAATAGTCCATAAAAACTTCCAAAAACTTTTCCACCATGTCAATAAAAATATCCATCATACATCTCTGAAATGTAGTAGGTGCATTACATAAACCAAATGGTATGTGTCTGAATGCGAATGTACCATACGGGCATGTGAAAGTTGTTTTGTCTTGATCTTCTAGTGCTACTGTGATCTGATTGTACCTTGAGTACCCATCTAGAAAATAGTAATAGTCTTGCCTCGTAAGTCTATCCAACATTTGATCTAAGAATGGGAAAGTTATCTTTTCGAGTCACCTTCTTCAATTTTCGATAATCTATGCAAATTATTCATCCTGTAACTGTTCTAGTTGGTATCAACTCGTTATTTTCATTCTCTATGACCGTAGTACCTACTTTCTTTGGCACGCACTAGACCAGACTTACCCATGAACTATCTGAGATGGTGTAAATTATACCCGCATCTAACCACTTAATGATTTCCTTCTTTACCACATCCTTCATAATAGGGTTCAGTCTTTATTCCAACTAGTTGTCCCTTTCTTTCTATCTTCTAGGATGATTTTATGCATGCACATGGATAGACTAATACCATAAAAATTGGGTATGGTCCATCTGATAGCCTTTTTAAATTGTTTCAGCACTAGAATGAGTTTCTCTTCCTATTCTTTAGTTAGCTGAGCTAAAATAATCACAAGAAAAGTAGAGGTATCACCTAAATAAACATATTTTAAATGTGAAGAAAGTACCTTAAGTTCCAAGTTAGGTGACTCTTCGATGGACGCTTTTGGTTGAACATAATCTCTGCTCTCTAATTCCAAAGATTCAAAACGGGATTGCGAATTAAATCCCTTCTGGTTAGCTTCTAGCAAAGATAAGTATTCCTCCCCCTCTTTATCACTTGAAGAGTCAGACATCAAAACTTGTTCCAATTGGCACTCAACAGAGTTGAGTTCCCATTCTACAGCTAAATCTTCTAACTCAGATATTGTAAAACACTCATCAATTGCATCAGGAAATCGCATAGATTTAAAAAAATTGAATGTTACCTAAGCTTGTCCTTTTGCTTATTAATAAGGGTCCTTCCAGTTGCTAGGAAAGGCCTTTCTAGAAGGATTGACATCTCCTTTTCTGCTTCAAAGTCTAAAAAAGCAAAGTCAATAGGAAAAATGTTCCTTGAAACCTAAGTTCAAATCCCTAAGGTATTGGTTTTTGAAATTTATCTATGCATTTTAGGAAATAAATAAGGTATTGGTTTGTTTGTTAAGTGTGAATGAAATGTTCCTTGAAATCCAAGTTCAAATACCTTCTCTCTCACTATTTTTATTCTTTTGAAAATTTTAACTTAAACCCTAGTTTGTGACATGTCATTTTTTTAAAATAAATATTTCAAAATTATATCAAGAATGAGTTATTGGATTGATGGTTAAACATTAGTGACCTTATCCTTGAGGTCCTAACTTCAATTCCATTCCCATGCAAATAATTTAATTTTTTGACAAAACACCCTTGTTTTAATGTGTGGGCCTTTAATCATCCTCCTCATTATCCTAGCCGTTCCTCTCCTTCTTTTTTATTTTACTTTTTTGTCCTTTCCTCCATTGTTATCGTTGCCTACACCTAGTTTTACGATCTCTTTCTTTTTCTTTTCTTTTACCACAAGATTTGTTAACAAATTCCACACCGTATTTATGTCATTTTTCCTCATTAAAATCAACCCCAAATCTGAAATCTTGAACTCCAAGATCGATCCCGAACATTGCCAAGAAAGTGCCATTGCCATTTCTCTCGAGCAGCTTAGGTAAGATCTCTTTTCTCTGCAATTTCTTGATTAATTTTGTCAATTAAAGACTAAAATTTTTAGATCTAGAATTTGAGGAAATTTAAATTATTTCAAAGGTATTTTTCTTTTCATATTTTAATGAGATCTCAAACCATTTTAAAATTCAACCACAATTTTGGCCACCAAGGGTGATGGTGCGTGCTCCTATATGCAAGTAAGGGGGCCGTTTCTTTATTGGTTCTTACCTATATTTTTCCAGCATTAATTTGAGTTCTTGAACCCTTATAATCAACTTTTAAACCCATTTCAATTAGGGAAAAAATTTCTTGATTGATTGGGCATTAGGGTCCCACAAATCGTTAAGTGTAAGTGCAATTAAGGGTAACTAGTTTGTTATTTCGACATAGTTGTTGGGTAAAGGTTATGAATTGATTAAACGAAGGAATTTAATCATAAATTAGATATTTAATTTCTAGTATATTATTGAATTAGGTGCTGACCCAAACGCCCCAAATCATCTATTAAGCCGAAGAATGATTGTATGTACAGTTTACATCAATACAATGTAAGGAATCTAACTAGTTTGGATTCATAAAATAGTTATAATTTCAATGATTGGTTTGAAATAATAAGTGGGTGTTTTGGGTCTAGTTTAATGGTAAATTTATTGAATTTAGACTGAATTTGGCTTAGGTTCGTTTAAGAAATTATTAAGGAAAATTGGAAGATTCGTTAGTGTGCTGCGAGGAAGCGAAGAATAAGGTGTGGATCCTAAACTCATAAAATTGTTTGAAAATGTTAACTATCATGTTATATATGATAAATTAGCTTGCTGGTTGGATTGTTTTAATAGCCAAATTATTGATTTTGTGAGTGGCTGAACCAGGTATGTTTCGAGCCTTAAAAGATTGACATGTCGGTAAAAATGCTAGTTTGATAGTATGGATGTTTGATTGAGTTTGTAATTGTATATTTGAGTTATGAGATATGAGAATGTTTGACTGAATGATATAATGTGTTGAGATATTAAGCTTATGTATGATTTTAAACGTATGAGATATTTGTTATATTATCTACTGAAAAGGGTGCTATTTATGCACAATGAAAATCCTTAAAGTATGTGAAATTGAACGATATTGATTGATACCAACACAATGGTAATTTGAAAGATTGAAACATTGTTCCATTTACTGAAACTATGTGATTATTGAGGACATGCTGAGCATGTCAAATGAATGTGAAAAGTATTGAGATATGATTATGTATGAGATTGTGTGACATATTGCATATGCATTGGGTTGGGATTTTGTGGTTGATGGAGGAGTTCTGTGGAGTACCGATGGCATATTAAGTCCGTATTATTCGTAGTCAGTGCACTGTACCTAGAGTACCGAGGGGATTTGCGATTTTATCACATATTATATGTTATTGGATATTGTAACGCACTATTTGATATTCAATAGATTTTTTGCATTATTGATAATTCGGTGGTTTTACCACATCGAGCTATGCTCATAATATTTTGGAGTTTTCCAGATGGGTTCCGGGGAACTCATGGTGTGTGGTAGATGGTATAAACCACTGTTCTGACTAGGCCTAAATCGGACTGTTACAATTCTCCCCCTTACGATTTTCGTCTCGAAAATCTTACCAGAAGAAGTTGCTCTCAACTTTCATGAGTCATTTATATCTTTTTCTCTCAACTTACAAAACAACTCAGCTTAAGCTCATACTCTGGATTTCTGTAACCTTTACATAGTTACCGTAAGAGTCTCGGCTCAATTCAAAATACTGAAAACTGACATTCTAAGAACTATAAGCTTAGAAACACAATTCGTCCAAATCCGTCTAACAATACCTCTGTATATACCAAAATAGTCATGTGGACTACTATCATCAATCTATCACAATCCAATATAGTATCTCTTATTTATCTGGAGAAGAGAGACATCCCGATACGAAATTCATAATAACCCTTTTTCATTTTCTTTCCATTGTCATCACTGACAGTAATAATCTCGAATGCATTCAATATTTGGCTTTGCTCGGTAGAAATTTCAACATCCTTTGGAAAAATCGATAAGATAAGGCTGTGAACCCTGTACTCAAATCTTTGCATAACTCGGAGTTTCTCGGTACTCGTATCTTACTCGAAAATAATAATAACAGAACCCAGAAATCAGATCTTCTCTGAAATTCCAAATTAAAATTCGAATCATGTTGTACTAGTTTAATTTACCACTTATAGCCACATTTCTATACTGTGGTCATCAACTGTTTAGAAACTTTACTAACATGAATCAAATGATTTCAACTTCATAGATGTAGTCTCTTTATTAATCAGGACAACTATACTTATAACCACATCACTTGAATAAGAAAAATCCAACTAATATATTTCCATATCATACTTTCAAGAATACAAATCCTTCATTTCTGACTACACATTTACTTACCAATGAATGTGCAACATTATTCCCGGGCTAGAGAATAAACTTAGATGCACATAACTTAATTTACCTTTGCTGATAATAATCCTTTACACGAATATTAGAGGAACCTTAATATTAGAATCCCCACACTTCCATAGTCGAACTACAAGCATAATTATAATAGATACCATTATTGCAAGTCAAAGAATACGCTTAAGGATAAGCCAGGTTTGGAAATTCTCAAAATAAGAGCGATAGAAAACCAAGATAAAGAATTCCAAATATAATACCATGCTAGAAATCTGAGAATATAACCCCAAAGAAAATAATGAGGAAAAATCGAGAAAATCCCTTAGAGAAAACCAGAAGGAAACTACCATCCATACGCTCTAGAATTCCATCATAATAGGGAGAATATATTTCCATATATATAAAAAATCATAATCAATAGAAACATCAGAATGATCTCACCTAAATTTTCATCTTCGACTTCTTTCCAGCATATCAAAAAGGAATTCCAAAATATAATGAATGTTGATCATAACCAACCGGATTAACAAAACTTCCTGTCTAATATCACAATTGCTAACAATTTCATCCAATAAAATTTTCACTAGGAATGGACAACCATACATATTCCCAAGGATAGAGGAAAATACAGAATACTCAGAAGAGAGAAATGGCTAAAATTTTACTTAATTGAATCCGTTATACACAGACATCTTTGCAAATCCAACCTCATTCCTCTAATTAATCGTGTCCTCACTAATCCCATAATATTCTATTATTGCACTCTTTAGTTCACATTTGCAAACTCATACAACTTATCTCTCGTAAACTCCGTCATTAACTCTATTCTGGTAAGGGGGTGAAGATTGTAAAGCCTTAAACTTCTTGACTCTTAGAAAAATACACATTCAACAGCATCACATCATCATGTACATCTGATTCAAACATTTTAAATTTCTAACTTGTTATAAACACACATGCACATATCGTAGTAACACATGCAACTTTATTACACATTAATACTAGCCAAACATCAATGAATTTATCACAATACAAAATTTCATTTCTTCTATCAAATTACCATTAATGTCTTATCAAGTTCCCACATTTAGTCTTAATCACTTGCTAGTATTTATCAAATTGGAGAACGTCTTACAGTTTTGAGTACATCGCTTACTTGATGCCATAGTCCAACTATGGTCTTGTACTAGCTCTCATCCATCTATGTTGATGCCATGTCCCAGACAGGTCTTACATTGACACATGTAACCGTGCCGATGCATGTCCCTGACATGTCTTACACTAGCACATCCAATAGTCGACGCATGTCCTAGACATGTCTGACACTGGCTAACATCTCGAGGCCAATGCATGTCCCAGACATTTCTTACACTAGCACTCGTCTCAATACCGATGCCATGTCCTAGACATGGTCTTACACTGGCTCTCATTATGTGGCCGATGCATGTCCCAGACATGTCTTAAATTGGTGCACATATCTCATGTATTGCCATGGTCCAACCATGGTCTTTTCTGTCAATTCATTAGTGAACGATTATACTCATTCCCTGTGTTCCACCCAATTTGATCTTTCATTACAACTTTCATGCTATTGTGACATTTATGATTCTGTAACTGAGATTATAAAGCATAACATTACGGCATCTTGACTTCATTAATCTAGACATAAATGTCAACCTCATGTATATACTGATTACCAATCATGCAATAAAAGCATTCATACATACATTCTGTCATTTCAAGCAAATTTTTTTTATAAACACTTGGCCAATCAAGTTGGACATTTAACATCGTATGAATACTAACATGCATAAAAGAGCTTTTCACAACTTAACTTTGTTTTATTCTACTATTTCACATTCTTTAACTCAAGAGTATCACATAATGAATACTAGTTCATGTAAAAATCATGAATTTATTTTCATACATTTCCCATTTTCAGCATATCACAAGCATGATTCAATAATCTCAACTTTACTCTTATCTCTATCAAGATTTGCTCGATTGGAACTCTTTTCTGTCTTAACCAACAGTTTTGTTAGGGCCGGGAGATATCACACTATCACGAATAATACTATGGCATGTATAGCTAGACTTTCTTACGCAAGGTTAGTCCGAGAATCAACTAAACCATGCTCTGATACCACTAAATGTAGCACCCCTCGCCCGTATCCAACGCGAGGATAGGGTTTGAGGTGTTAACGGACTTAAACTCAACCAACTATATAAAACCAAGCTGTAAAATTTTGATCAATTTAAAACTTTTCATTTCACATACATTTTGTCCCTTAAACGGGCTCACGAGGCCCAAAACATGTATTAGAGGCGGTTCGGGACTAAACCAAGAACTTAAGAAAAACTTGAAAAAATTCATGCTTTAAGGCTCCACACGCCTGTGCCCTTAGTCCGTGTGCAACACTGACTTTAAAACACGGCCATGTCACACGCCCGTGTGACCTACCCGTATACTAAATTGACTTAAAATTTTAAGTGCA